>NW_012267226.1:10517028-10522722 GCF_000151885.1 Dipodomys ordii
GGGGAGCGCTCGCGGCTCGCGGCTCGCTCCTCGCTGGCTCTCTGGCCGCAGCCGCTGCGCTCCGGCCCCGCTCGCCCAGGCCCGTGGATGGGGGTGTCCGGCTGAACCCGGGATCCGCCTCCGTCCGCCAGGACCCGCACAGGTGCAGTCGCCTCCGGTGCGGACCCGACCCCCACAGCGGCTCGGGTGAGGGTCGGGTGGGGGTGGGTGGAGGAGGACAGTTGCGGGGGGTGGGGGGTGCCGAGGTCTTCCTGCCCTTCTCGTCCTGGGGAGCGCGGGCAGATGTCAGACCTGGCGATCGTGCATGTGTGAGCGTGCAAGAGTGCACCAGTGCGTGCGCGCGCGTGCACGTGTGTGAGTGTGTGTGAAGGGAGGTGGCGGGGTCCAGAACCGTTATCTGGTCGGGTTCTGTGAACCCGGCCCACTCTCCTCTTTGTGCGGAAGAACGAGACCCCGCGGCGGCGCGGCCCCTCCCCAGGGCGTGGAGCCTCGGCCCGGCCCGAGCCCGAGCCTTCCGCGGGGTCGGAACCGCTGGCCGCAGCTGCAGTCTGTCCGCTCGGGAGCAGGTCGGAGGAAGGACGGGAGCGGCGGCGCGGTGGTGGTGTGCGGATGTGTGTGAGTGAGTGTGCGTGTGCGTGTGAGTGTGCACACTGGGAACCGGTTCTCCTCCGGGCCCAGGGCTCCGGAGACTGCAGGCTTGATTGGCCCTGGCTGCCCCCCTCTCGCCTTTCTCCGTCCCCCCCCCCCCGCCGCTGGACACACACATGCCCTCCAGTGTCCGCCTCTGATTTGTCCCAAAGGGGCCGTGGGAGTGTGTGTGTGCGGCCTGCCTGGGATTAGCCAGGCTTCCCTGGAGCGCCAGCTATTGTGCTGCCTGGAGGAGCCCTTTCTTTACCCCAGCAGAAGGGGGCGAGGGAAAGGGGGGTGCCTATGAGATATGGAGGTGAATGCAAGAGCAGGAGTGGAAAGAAGCGGGGGGAGGGGGAACTCAGAACCACAAAGGGGTTGCCGATTTAGAAATGACAATGAAAAACTATTTCGTCCCAGCCGGGGAAGTTGCTGGGTTTTGCTGAAGGAGTGGAGGGCCGGTGCTAGGGATGGAGATGGAGATGGAGGAGGAGCATACCATCGATTGACCTATGGAGCAAGTAGTAGGAAGACCCAGGGAGACGCAGTGGGGCTTGCGTGGAGGTGCAGAGGCCCAGCATGGTGAAATTCCCACAGCTCCCACCCGGGATTCACTGGGCTCCGAGCGGCAAAGCAGGGACCGATAATGTTTGCTGCAGTCCCAAGCTGCATCATGGTGCTGCAGGGAGAGGCTTCTGTGTTTCCTACTGGGTCTCTGTCCAAGCTCTTTTCTCTTCCAAACCACACCATCTATTGGGCGCCCAAGTGAATGGAATAAATTATAGGACAGAATCACACTATAGTCCTGGGTTCCATGATACAGAGCAAAAGAACACATGGGGCTTTGTGGCTCACTCCAGTAATCCTAGCCATTCAAGAGGCTGAGATCTGAGGATCATGGTTCAAAGCTAATCCACGCAGGAAAGATTGATGCTCTTATCCTCAATAAGTGGGAAGTGGAGCTGAAGCTCAAGTGGGCAGAGCATCAGCCTTGAGCAAAGAAAGCTAAGGGACAGTGACAAGGCCACCAGCTCAAGCTTCACTACCAGCACACACCCCACCCCACCCCCCCAAAAAAGGAAAAAGATGAGCCTCCCATGATTCATTCTTTCTGCCATTTCTTTTATTTACTTATTTATTTAAAGTGTGAACAGACTATCTCTTGTATTGACATTAACGTTTGGGGTGGGGTACAGGAGGTTAGGAATAGAATCTAGGGCCTCACACATTCTAAACAAGTGTTCTGTCACTGAAACACATCACTTACCCTAAGAGTGTGTGTGTCAGTATTAGGGCTTGGCATTGTCCCTTAGTTTTTTCATTTAAGGTTAGTACTCTACCACTTGAATCACAGCATCACTTCTAGCTTTTTGGTTAATTGGAGATAAGAATCTCACAGACTTTTTTGCCCGAGCTGGATTTAAATCTGGATCTTCAGATCTCTGCCTCCTGAATAGCTAAGGTTACAGGTATGAGCCATCCGTGCAAGCTTTAGCCCTAATTTTTTTTTTTGTCGGTTGTGGGGTTTGTACTCTGGGCCTGGCTGCTGTCTCTGCACTCTTCAGCTCAAGGCTAGTGCTCTACCAGTTGAGCCACAGCACCACTTCCAGTTTTCTGGTGGTTTATTGGAGAAAAGAGTCGCACAGACTTTCCTGCCCAGGCTGGCTTTGAACCGTGATCCTCAGATCTCAGCCTCCTTAGTAGCTAGGATTACAGGCATGAGCTACAGGCACCGGGCTCCTCCTAACTTCTAAAGGTAGCAAGCTTGCCAGGATGGAAAAGTAGAAGATTATTTTCGGTATTTTTGTTGTAAAATGAAGGCACCCT
Organism: Dipodomys ordii; assembly: GCF_000151885.1. Classification (NCBI taxonomy): domain Eukaryota; kingdom Metazoa; phylum Chordata; class Mammalia; order Rodentia; family Heteromyidae; genus Dipodomys; species Dipodomys ordii. The sequence continues at coordinate 10,519,483 of NW_012267226.1, forward strand.
AGGAAATGAAGGCACTCTAGGAAAAAGGAGAGCAAAAGAACATGGGCTAATGAGACCTCCCCCCAAAAAAGAATCCTGGGGTAAAGAAGGAGTTATGTGGTATTATTTCAAGTGAAGTGCCAACCCTAACTAAAGACCCCACCTGGAGGCTATGGTAGGGCCAATCAGGATGATGGAAAGTCATTCTTCTGCTACAGTCTTTCTACAAATGCAGTTGGGTGCCCTGTAATTTCAGATCCCAAATTTGGTAATTTGGGTTTTTAGTTTTAACTTCATCTCTGATTCTTTATACAGTGTTTCTTGATTCCTGAATAGTGAGTGAACAAAAACCAATCAGGATATATTATGGGCTGTTTTGAATAACCACATTTCTGGACTCTAGCTTAGTATTTACTTCTTTTCTAGTCTTTTCAATTCATCTGTTTTTTCTTGAGTCTTCCTGAACTTTCAGCATCTTTTCCTTTTGATGCAGTAAAAACTCAACCTCGGCCCTAGATTCCGACTGAACTGGCCCTTGTTACTTGTTAATAGTGTAGAATCAGCATCTTTGCTAGTGATGCCTTCTCATTCTCCTCCACTCTCACACCCAGATTTAAAGCAAGTGGAAATATCTTCTAATAGCTGGCTAGCTTTCATCTCTCTCTGTAGTAGGAAGTGGGACCAGTGACCCAGGAACTTTAGCCAAATGAATTGAAAAAGGCTTTAGTAAAAAATAAAAACAACCAAAACTGTTCAAATATTTGGGGTAATAGTTCTCTCATTTGATAAGCATTTGAAAATATCACACATGGTCTCTGATGGCAGAGATTATTTTTTTTTTCCCTTTGGTCGCGGGGCTTGGGAGTTGTCCCTCGGCTCTTCAGCTCAAGGCTAGTGCTCTACCACTTGAGCCACAGCATCACTTCCAGTTTTCTGGTGGTTTATTGGAGATAAGAGTCTCACAGACTTTCTTGCCCATCCTCAGATCTCATCTTCCTGAGTAGCTAGGATTACAGGCATGAGCCACTGGCTTCTGGCTGAGGTGACCTTTCTTTTGCTTGGAACATGCTTATACCATACATCTGTGCAAGTTATTCTGATTTTCTTAGCCTAATTGGCATTTATCAGACAAGCACTTTCTGACTTCTTCCCCCCACCCCATCCTGGGGCTTGAACTCTGGGCCTGGGTGCTGCTCTTGAGCTCTTTTTGCTCAAGGCTAGCACTCTACCACTTGAGCCACAAGGTCACTTCTGGCTTTTTCGGTGAATAATTGGACATAAGAGTCTCATGAACTTTCCTGCCCAGGCTGCCTTTGAACCACAATCCTCAGATCTCAGCCTCCTGAGTAACTAGGATTACAAGCGTGAGCTACCAGCACCTGGCTCACTTTCTGAGTTCTACACATTGTACTTAACACTGCAAAGATGTTATTGGGTTCACAGAATGACCTACAAGGTAAGCAATATTTGAAATCCCATTTTACAGTGAGGACATTGAGAAACAAGGAAGCAGATAATTTGTCCACAGACTCCCAGGTAGGAGTGGTAGAACCAAGATTGGAATCCTGAGTCTAGGCTCTTAGCTGGCTCTGCACTACCTCAATTAACAAATCCCTCGGCTACCTTTCCCTACTCTCAGTTACACCTCAAGAGCTCTCCCTCCCTCCATCCCTTCTTCCTCTCTCTCCCTCCCTTCCTTCCTTTCTTCCTCCCCTTTCCCTTTCATCTTTTCTTTTTCTTTTTTTAAGAGGGTCTTACTGTGTAGCACAGGCTGACCTTAAACTCTCCATCCTCCTAAAAAAGCTCATCTTTTTGGTGCTGGTGTTCTCTCAAATGAATTTCCTCCTCTTCTTTTTTCTTTCCTTTCTCCTCCTTTTGTGCTATGAACTCCTTTGGTGGTATGGGAAAGCCTATGGTATTTCTTCTCTGAATAATGTTTTTAAACCCATTAAAATACTTAGGTTTACAAAGGAAACCAATTTCATTGAAATACAGATATATGGGGGTTAATAAAGAGTAACAGTGAAGGTGAACAGATGAAAGTACATAATATGAATTTATGGAGATACTACAGTAAAACTCATTTGTTTAATTTACACTAAAAACAAAGAAATATACATATGTATAGTCGAGAGCCTACTCTATAGACCATTGATGAAGGATCCCTAATACAATTAGTTGTGCATTGCCTTTTAAAATTGTTTTTAATATATTTTTATTGTAAAGATACTGTACAGAGAGGTTACAGTTACATGAGTCAGGTAATGAGTACATTTCCTATTGAGCATTGTTACCCCCTCCTTTGTTTCTCCCCTGCCATCCCTTCCCTCCCCACCTCCCCAACTCCTCCCTCCCCCACCAAAGTTGTAAAATTCATTTTAAGCTGTGTTGGGCAAAGTGGTGGTGACTAGCCATGTGTGGCTGTTGGATACTTGAAAGGAGATTAATTTGAAGATAGACTGGTATATGTAAATTACACACTGGATTTCCAATGTAAATTAGGTCATTAATATTTAATATGAATTACATTGATATGTTAACACTTCGATTATACTGGATTAAGTATATAGTGAAAATATATCTTATAATTGAAATTATTAAATGAACTTGAATTGAAATGATTAAAATGAACTTCCCAAAGTGTGAGCTCTATATCAACAGCTTCATATAACAAAGGAAGAAATCAGTACCCAGTATACCAGCGATAGCAGGACCGTTGGTTTCCTCTTCTCCTTTTCTTGTGGAGAGGCCTGTGGTTTTTCTAGGATATGGTTTTACATCTTTACATCTGTTTGGATATCAAGATTTTATCATATTGCTTTTGCAAACTGTGAATGCTCAAAATATGTGTGTGCACAAGTGTGTGTGTGTGTGTGTGTGTGTTAGATGTAGGGCTTGAACTCTGGGCCTGGGCTCTGTCCCTCAGCTCTTCATCTCAAGGCTAGTGCTCTACCACTTGAACTACACAGCACCACTTCTAGTTTTCGTGGTTTATTGGAGATAAGAGTTTCATGGACTTTCCTGTCTAGGCTGGCTTTGAACTGCGATTTTCAGATCTCAGCCTCCTGAGTAGTTAGGATTACAGGTGTGAGCCACTGGTCCCTGGCTGTGTGTACATTTTTTGTGCCACTACAATGCTTGGACTTAGGACTTTGTACCCTCTCTTTCTTGCTCACAGCTGTTTTTTTTATTGTAAAGATACTATACAGAGGGTTACAGTTACATGAGTGAGGTAATGCGTACACTTCCTCTTGAACATTG
>NW_012267226.1:10525212-10530419 GCF_000151885.1 Dipodomys ordii
GCATGCAAGGCAAGTGCTCTACCACTGAGCCACCTTCCCAGCCCTCTTTCTTTCTTTCTTTCTTTCTTTCTTGTTGGTCGTGGGGCTTGACCTCTGGGCCTGTGCACTGTCCCTCAACTCTTCAACTCAAGGCTAGCGTTGTACCACTTGAGCCACAGTACCACTTCCGTTTTTCTGAGTGGTTTATTGGAGAAAATAGTGTCACGGACTTTTCCTGCCCCGGCTGGCTTTGAACTGTGATCCTCAGATCTCAGCCTCCTGAGTAGCTAGGATTACAGGTGTGAGCCACCTGCGCCTGGCTGCCTTGGCCTTTCAATGCTGGGATTATATGTGTGCACCATAATGCCTAGGCTGTGTCAGGTTTTATTGGTAAAGAACTTCAGGTCATGTCATGTTTCTGCAAAACAAGCTATAAAATTTATAGTTTTTTAGAGCACATAGTGATCTGTGTACGTATGGGGTATTGTGGTAGTAGTAGTGAGAAAAAAATGTTGAATGGTACTAACATTTGTCATCTGCTAAACTCTGATTTAAGCACTTACCTGCTTATAGATTTAATCTTGTAAAGACCCTTTGAAGTAGTCCTGCTGCTATTGTCTGTGCGTGCATGGATGCGTGCGTGTGCACATGTGAGCACACACATGCATGTACACCAGTACTGGTTTGAACTCAGGGCCTGAGCTCTGCTTCTAAGCTTTTTTATTCAAGCCTAGTACTCTACCACTTAAGCCACAGCTCCACTTTCAGCTTTTTGGGTGGTAAACTGGAGATAAGTGCCTCGTGGATTTTCCTGGCCAGTCTAGCTTCGATCCTAGCTGCAATCCTCAGCTCTCAGCTTCCTGAGTAGCTAGGATTACAGGTATGACCCACTGGCATCCAGATTGCTATTGCTGTCTTGAGAAGAATAAAAGAAAGTACAGCTGAGTTTCTTTTTGTTAAACTTGCTTAAGGTCAGAGGTGGCAGGATCTGAATAGGATGGACACCTGGGCAATCTGGCTCAGGGGCTGCCTACTTATCCACTATGCTTTGGTTTTTGGGGCAGGGAATTAGAAGCAGACATATCTCCAAAGTTCACTTTATTTAACTAATTGATTAACATACTTTGAAGTCCTTAAGTGCATAGTACAGGGGAAGTGTACAAGCAACAGATGCCAGGAAAACAGAATTTTTATTTCCAAGGGATATTGAGTAATGGAATACATGACTAAAGTTCCTCAGGACAAGCACAAAACCCAGCCCCAGCTCACACTGCCCTATGTATTTCTTTCAGGGAAACAAACCCTGAGAATTGCTGTTGTATCTCAGTGCCAGGATGGAGGCCCCACTGGTGAGTCTGGACGAAGAGTTTGAGGACCTGAGGCCCTGCTGCTCCGAGGACCAGGAGGAGACACCCCGAGGTCTCTATGGCACATCTCCCCACCATCTGGAGGACCCCTCCCTCTCTGAGCTTGAGAATTTTTCTTCTGAAATCATCAGCTTTAAGTCCATGGAGGACCTCGTGAATGAATTTGATGAGAAGCTCAATGTCTGCTTTCGGAACTACAACGCCAAGACCGAGAACCTGGCGCCTGTGAAGAACCAGTTACAGATCCAAGAGGAAGAGGAGACCCTACAGGATGAGGAGTAAGGAGTCTTACTTGCCCTCACCTGCCTCAGTGATATAGTTTGACCTCCTTGACCTAGAACTCGTTTCTGTCTGGCACAAGGTTTATGGGGCAGTGACCTGGTTAATTGTTGGCATTGTTCTCTAGATGTCCCTACAGTCACCTGCAGAATGCTTTCTTAGATTGAAAACTTAGGGAAATGAAAGATTTAGCTTTTCCTCATCTCAAAACAGAATTTAAAAAATTTTAAATTGTTATTATACAGTGATGTACAGAGGGGTTACAGTTACATAAGTCAGGTAGAGTACATTTCTTTTTGAACAGTGCTAACAAAATAGAATTTTAGAAGCACAGAAAATGTTAAGATCTAGCCAGCTTGTTTCAATGGTAATCTATGCGTATATTCAAAATAAGAGCGAGAAAAGAATTGACTGTGATGGAGAGATCTGTCATTGGATCAATTTGCCCTCAAGAAATATCAGAAATCTGAAAAATTCAGAATTAAAACAATTATTTCCCACCTTCCCAGTTCTGGGAATTTATTTATAAATGTTTACCCAAAAAAGAAACTTTCCATGTAGCTGGGTGCCACTTGCTTCTGCATGTAATTCTAGCTACTCAGGAGGCTTGAGAACTGAGGATCACAGTTCAAAGCCAGTTTGGACAGACAAATCTGAGATTAATCCAAATTAACCAGCAAAAATCCAGAGTAAAGCGGGATACTGGTAGCTCACTCTTGTAATCCTAGTTACTCAGGAGGCTGAGATCTAAGAATCATAGTTCAAAGTCAGCCCAAGCAGAAAAGTCTGTGAGACTTTTATCTCTAATTAACCACCCCCAAACCTGAAGTGGAACTGTGGCTCAAACTGGTAGACACTAGCCTTGAGCACAAAAGCTCTGGTTCAAGCCCCATGACCAACAAAACAAAACAAAAATCCAGAAGTGGAGCTGTAGCCCAAGTGATAGAGCACCAGCTTTAACTGAAACTCAGTAAGACAGTGAGCTGTATACCCATAGAAATAAATAAAGAAAGAAAGAAAGAAAGAAAGGAAGGAAGGAAAGAAAGAAAGAAAGAAAGAGAAAAAGAAAGGAAGGAAGGAAGGAAGGAGGGAGGGAACAAAGGAAGAAAAAAAGAAGGAAAGAAAGAGAGAAAGGAAAGAGAGGAGAGAGAGAGAAAGGGAGGGAAGGAAGGAGGAAGAAAAGGAAGGAAGGAAGGAAGGCAGGAAGGAAGGCAGGTAGGAAGGTAGGAAGGAAGGAAGCAGGGAAGGATGGATTCAAATTGAACTGAGAACTACCCTGGACAAAGTAAAGGGAGGAACTAGATGATACAGTTTTTGAGTATACAGATTCCCTGTTTCACTTATTAGCTACCTTGTAGTGTCTTAGCAGATGTTAAGGAGAAAAAAATATCTGAAAAAAGGGGAGGGGCCAGAAAGAGAAATGGGGATAATTTGTTGTTTAAATTAAGCAAGAGTTGTAGGCATTTAGAAAAATATGCATGAATGCCTCAAATATGTATCAATTCCTCTTTAGGAAACACACAAATAATATCCAGTATTGGTCATGGAATATTAGTGCAACTGTGCTTTTGTTTATGATTGTTGCTGTCGGTTTGTTTTGTCTTTCTTCTTTCTTTCTTTCTTTCTTTTTTCTTTCTTTTTTTTTTTGGTCCTGGGCTTGAACTCTGAGCCTGGGTGCTGTCTCTCAGCTCTTCAGCTCAAAGCTAGCATTCTACCACTTGAGCCACACACCACTTCTGGTTTTCTGAGTGGTTTATTGGAGATAAGAGTCTCACAACCTTTCCTGCCCGGGCTGGCTTTGAACCTTGATCCTCAGATCTCAGCCTCCTGAGCAGCTAGGATGACCGGCATGAGCCGCTGATGCCCAGCAATTGTTTTGTGGCCATGCTGGGGTTGGAAACACAGGGCCTTGTGCTTGGTAGACAGCTATCACTGAAATCCTCCCTCAGCCCCTTTCACTTCTCATGGATTTGAGTTGCCCATAAATAGCAAGGTAAAAAATGTGTCCTAGAGGATCTGACTGTATTTGATGTCTCCCAAGGCGGTACCTCTGTCAGTGTAGAACCCATACGTCTACTGTCTTCCATTGCATTCTTACCATTTAATTCAGTATAGTAATACACCGTTTAACACAATGTGTAGTAAGCGATCAAGTAATGTTTTAGAATGAAAATATGCATTGGATGAGTGGTATCCACAAAGCCTTGCAGGTCCATTTCTCACAGCATTTCCTTCTTTGTCTTTAATTAACACTAGTCTGATTATAGGGAGCATATCAGCCTGGTGACCAGTATTAGAACGGTGCTTAGAAATGATGTTTTCATTCAATTTCAAGTTTCCAACCGATTCTTTTCAAATCCTAAGCTGGTTGTCATTTGCTCAATTTCTGTAAGTCAGAAAAGAATGGCTCTATAGCTACTTTATGCAGAGAATAGTTTTTCACTCCGGTTCAATAGGTGATGACCTAGAAACACAAAGATGATGAATTCTAATTTTCCTACTCCTCTCACTAACTCGCTGTGAACCTTGGGCACATCACTTAACTCTAGTTGACTGCGTGGGTCCTCATCTTTGAAACGTCCAGAGCTCCATCTTGGCGAAGCAGGGCTAAGGACTCGCAAAGAATCCAGTTTCTTCCTGCTCCCAGGATGTACTCTGCAAATGACCTTTTTAACGTGCGTCCCATTTCTATGGCTTCCAACAAATCATCCCTCCTCACCATCCACACTCTCCCTTTGCCTCATTAAGGGTTAAAGCCCAATGAGAAGCTTCTTCATCTCTCCAAATACATTAGCTGAGGCCACTCAATGTTAATTACTGTCACATAGCATTATCAGGCTTCTCCGACTCATTTTACTGCTTCATTGACTGCCTTGGCTAAGAGACTGAAGGCTAGATCACTTCTTAGAGACAGAGTAAGATGTCGGGACCTCGTAGAGGGAAGAAATAGATACCATACTTTCTAGACATTCGGTGTCTCTAACTGTACATCTTTTTTGTTGTTGTTGTTTTATTTCATTTCATGTTATTGACTTATCAATTATACAGAGGGAGGGATTTCATTGTTACATCTCTATACAAGTTAATGCTATATTCCAATCAATTTCACCCTTCCCTCCCCAATCACACTCTCAACATTCTTCCCTTCCCTAAGCCCTGGCACATCTTCAAGTGAAACGTGTACCACACATTAATGCAAACCTTTCAGCTGTGAAATTATGACTCAGTAAAGGAAAAGGGTGATTTGAGATCTAACTTGGTTGCAAATATCCTTTATTGTTGTTATGATAAACCTGCTCAGATTCAGTATCCAGAGAGTATCTCAGTATCCAGAAACAAGTTTCATTCACAAAATGAATTGCAAGTGTTTTGAGTAGGGTTAGAATTAAATGATAGAATTAAATGATAGCAAAAGTGGGGAAATTTGGGGCTGGGAAGGTGGCTCAGTGGTAGAGCGCTTGCCTTATATACATGAGGCCCTGGGTTCGATTCCTCAGCACCACATAAGCAAAAAGAAAAAAGCCGGAAGTGGCACTGTGGCTCAAGTGGTAGAGCGGTAGCCTTGAGCTGAAGAGCTGAGGG
>NW_012267226.1:10531679-10539965 GCF_000151885.1 Dipodomys ordii
GCTGTAGTACTTGAGCCATGATGCCAGTTTCAAATAAGGCCTCATATTTTTTGCCTGGATCTTGGATCTTCATTTACCTGCCTGTGCCCATATCAAGCCAGGATTACATCTGTAATCCACTATGGATTGGGCAGTACTATGCCTAATAAGTTAGTTGAGGTGCCCAGGCTAGCCTTGAACCAGGATTCTCCTATTTTCCACCTCCCAAGTAGCAAGGATTATAGGTAGAGACCATCACTCTGGGCAAGATAGTGTGATTTCATTTAAATATTTGGGAAGTATCTATAAAAACTCCTCCAAGGGCATTCACATGCTAATTATTGCTAATTTCTAAACATGAAGGGCAATTTAAAAAAAGAAAGAAATAGGGTTGGTGGTCGTGTGCCATCCCAGGAGCAAAAGTAATCATCCGATAGCAAGTTCAAGTCCCAGTCTTGGACAATTAAAAAAAAAACAAAAAAATAGGAATCAAGAAGTGCAAAATGTGTGCATACTACTTAAAGAAATAAGTGCAGACATTGGCATGACTGAACATAAAGTATTGGGGTAGGGAAGAAGCCACCTGAAGGAGAGTAAAGGGAAATGTTTCAAGTCAGAATTTAATTAGCTCTTTCAACTGTTTACTATATTGTCAGAAATAGATACTCAGGTGTGTGTGTCTGTGTGTGTGTGTGTGTGTGTGTGTGTGTGTGTGTGTGTGTGTTTGAAGCCTATCTACTTGTCTTGGCACAGTCCATTCTGTTGGTTTTGCTCATACTCTGCCAATATCCTTTTCCCAGTGCCCAGCCCATCTGTGGTAAAAGACAGTTTTCTTTACATAGCACTTAAGCCTGAGCTATAAAAGATGCATACCCATAGCCTTTGCTGTGATTGTGGAGACTATGACCCCAAAGTGAATCTCTGGTATTGTGATAGGAACTGAGGCAACTTCTTTATCTTTGATAAATGACAGCACAGATCCCTTACAAAGTCTTTCTTCAAGACAAGAGTAAATAGCACAGCTAGGTTCCCATGACTCCTGCCTGTAATCCTAGCTACTCAGGAGGTTGAGATCTAAGAATCTGAGATAAAAAGGCAGACAAATCTGCAAGACTCTTATCTCCAGTTAACTTGCAAAAGCCAGAAATGGAGGTATGGCTCAAGTGATAGAGTACCAACCTCAGCCAAGCAAGAGGAGTAAATAGCAGGATACTTCTTAGAGAAGTCAATGCCTGGATGTATTTACAAGTATGTATGTATTTATTTGTTCATTTGTTTGCAGTTCTAGAGGATCACACCCAGGACCTTGCACATGCTAGGCAAGTACAAGTGCATTGAACCCATCTCCGAGAAGTGAAATTTTATAGGATACTTAAAAAAAAAGGAATATATTCCCCAGTGCTGGTGGCTCATACCTGTAATCCTAGCATTCAGGAGGCTGAGATCTGAGGATCACAGTTCAAAGCCAGCCCCAGAAGGAACATTTCTGAGACTCTATCGCCAATTAATCACAGAAAAAGCCGGAAGTGGAGCTGTGGCTCAAGTGGTAGAGCACTTCCCTTGAGCAAAGAGGAATATATCCACTCCTAAGATAGTCTGAGAGCAAAGCCCTTGTTCTACACATTCTTCCCTACCACTGGCTCCTGAGTCCTGGCTGGTTCCTGCCATGTGCCACCTTTATCTTCCTGGGCTGGAGCTAGAGAAAAAGACACTCCATGCCCTGTTACCCCTGCACCATCCTTCTGTTATCTGATGAAAGCACAAAGACTAGAATAATATGGGGTTTGCACACAGAGCCATTGTTTAAACAGCTGTCCTAGGCTGTGATTTGGATCTTGGTATATTAGTCGAATTTGTACGCTAATGGCAGGCATGTAGCAAATCATAAAGAGTTGGAATCTTGCCTGCGTTCAAAGCCACCTTTGCCATCATTGGCTGTGTGAACTTAGACAACTTATTAATGTCACTATATTTTAGGTGTGTTTCATAAGCTTCTGCCTTGTGAGTTGTTGTAAGGATGATTGCATCAGAGAGCATAAAGAGCTTAGAAGAGCATTTGGCTCAGCAAGCAAGTGTCCATTGCTGTTGTAATAGTTAAATGGCCACTGAGTAAGCAGGAGAAGGGTATAGAAATGAGGAAATAGAAATTACAATAGAAATAGACATTTCTTCTTGAGTTCCATGACAAAATTCAGTCCATAGCAGTAAAGCTCAGATGAGAAAAGTAGGAGTTCCCTCCCTAAATGATGGGAGAGAATGCTCAGTTGTCACTTTTAGTCTCAAGGTCATTGCAAGGTGTAAGGTCCATTAATGTCTCAACTTCCATCCAACTTAGAAGAGGTACCAAAGACTCCGGCCTATTTTGGGCTCTGCTGAGTCTCACTTTTGCAGGTGGCAGGGACACATCTGAAGGTCAGTTCCTGCATGCATGTCCATAGTTAAAGCAGTGAATGTCAGGTCATATGGTGACAATAAATAGTCCCATGACCCTTCCAGTAGAGGGAGCTTTGAGTTAGATGTAGCAAATCACATTTGCCTCTTGGCTCCAGAAAGCGAATGGGTCTTCCATTTAGAAGTAGCCAGGATTGATGTAGTTTTAATAGTGCCCAGTGGAGATTGAGATATCACTATTTCCCAAACAGGTTCCATTCCCTGGCACCAGTGGCTCAAGCCTGTAATCCCAGCTAATCAGGAGGCTGAGATCTGAGGATCAGAGTTTGAAGCCAGCCTGGCCAGGAAAGTTTGTGAGACTCTTATCTCTAATAAATCAGCAAAAAACTGGAAGTGCAGCTGTGGCTCAAGTGGTAAAGCACCAGTCTTGAGTAAAAAAGGTAAGAGAGAGACCCAGGTTCTGAGTTCAAGTCCCAGTACTGGCACATGTATGTGTGCATATGCACACTCACAAGATTCTGGGCACTTGATGAGTTAGTCCTCTCAAAGTGTCTTCTTGTAATGATAGAAAAGTACAAGCAGATGCCTCAACTTGCCAATAAGTCATGTTTTCTTGGGCCTCTTTTATTTGTTTTACCACTATTCACATTCATTGGAAAAATCTTTTTGCTTATATATGCATTTATTGTATACCAGGCCTGATTTTGTGTTAGTAGAACCCACCTCCTTCATTACTGCTATGTATCTGATTTCAAGTTTGTCTTCTGAAATATCTAAGTATTCTATACTTGTCTACCTAAATTTTGCACTTAACTTTTAGCATCTTATAAGGTAAAATTGATCTTTATTTATACCTGTTTGCTTATTTTTAAAAATAATTTTATTCTTACTATTAATAAGTTGTACAGAGGGGCTACTATTTCATAAGTCAGCCACTGGATACATTTCTTTTCTTTTGTTTTTTGGATAATGTCATCTCTTCATTTACTTTCCCCCAGTCTTCCCCCTCCCATCCCAGCCCACAAGTTACATAGGACACTTTTTACATAGTGAATATAGAGTAGCATGATTATATTTGTTCACTCTTTCTCCCTCCCTTTCTGTGCTCCATCTTTAACCTCCCCCAGAAGAGGAAAAAAAAACCCAAAGCAAAAACAAACACCACCACCACCACCAATAATAACAATAAAAACAAGTTATTTGCTTATTTTTTACACGATTCTTGGATTAGATTCATATATTTAAATTAAATGTACCTCCTCAGAGCTTGGTATTATGAGTGTCAATCATGTTGGCAGGCACCTGCTTTGTCCAATAGAATATCTGTCATTAACTAATATAAACTCCAGGGCTGCTGGCTTCCACAGATGACATTATTATAAGCCTGGCTCACTGATTAACATTAATATCTTGCTGTCTACTAATCTATGCATTTTTTCTTGATTTGTGATTATGATTTCAGATTTTTCCCCAATCCTGCCTTTAAAAAAAAATGATGGTAGAGATCTAACCCAGGGCTTTGCTTATGCTGGGCAAGTGTTCTACCACTACCCAGCCCACACAGCCTGCTCTATTTTTCCCAAAAAGATCTTTTGGTGATATATGAGGCAAGTGATAATATTTGTAGGAAACTCTTACAATTTTTATTTTATTTATTTTCTATTATTAATTTTTTGGTGGTGCCAGGAATTGAACTTGGGACTTGGTCCTTGCTGGGCTTGCTTGGCTGGTGTTCTACCACTTGAACCATGCCTCCAACTCACATATCAGAATTTTTTTTTCTTTGGGTCCGGTCATGGGGCCTGAACTCTGGGCCTGGGCGCTGTCCCTCAGCTCTTCAGCTCAAGGCTAGCATTCTACCACTTGAGCCACAGTACCACTTCCAGCTTTTTTCTTTTTGCTTATGTGGTGCTGAGGAATCGAACCCAGAGCCTCATGCATGCAAGGCAAGTGCTCTACCACTGAGCCACCTTCCCAGCCCAGAATTTTATAAAGAAATGTAAACCAAAGTAACCTCATTTTCCCCAACTCTAAGATAAATCTGTCTATACAGTATAGACAGATTTATCTTAGAGTGTGCATGGCAGAGACAGAGCACCTTCAAACTCAACATTACTAGAGGATATCATTGTGCTCCCCACATCCTCCCCAAGAACATTTTGGCTAATAAGTGGTTATTCATGGTCTTGGCAACTTCCCCTTGCCTACATTACATACAGGTCAAGGAATTAATTGGTGATCGTACACTGCAGGCCTTTGACGTCGAAATGTGTATAGGTTGGATGATAACCCTAATCTTTTTTTGTGTGTGTGTGCCAGTCCAGAAGCTTGAACTCAGGGCCTGAGCTTCTTTTTGCTCAGGGCTAGTGCTCTACCACTTGAGCCACAGATCTACTTCTAGCTTTTTGTTTTTTTGATAGTTAATTGGAGATAAGAGTCTCACAAGCTGGCCTATTTGGGCTGGCTTTGAACCTCAATCCTTAGATCTCAGCTTCCTGTGTAGCTAGGATTACAAGTATGAGCCACTGATGATTGGTTCAATAACCTTAATCTTAAAGGGGTTCATCTGAGAAAAACTATCCTTATACTCCCCCTCCCCATAGGAATAGGAACAGGGTTACTACTTAGGTTCTGAGAATGAATAATTTGGTTGGAGAGCAGATTAATTTCTTTTCATGCTGGAGCCCTGGCCAGGCTCCATACCCTTGGCTCTTTCTCCCTTGGACTCGCCTCTAATTCCATTTTCCAGTTGCTTTGCCTCTGCATGCTGGAAGGCAGATGATCTCAGCCCGACACACACAACAGCCTCTCTCCTGCCTTGGCCCCAGCTCTTCCTTCCTCCAGGCGGGGCCAGGCCACAGATGCGTGCTAATGAGAGCTTCTCTTTGTTTACAGGGTTTGGGATGCTCTGACAGACAATTACATCCCTTCACTCTCCGAAGACTGGAGGGACCCAAACATCGAGGCTCTGAATGGCAACAGCTCTGACACTGAGGTACCTTTTTGCCGATGCACGCCCCCCCTTCCCCTCCTCCCCCCCCATCTTGATTTAGAAGTGCTGGGGAAGATGTGGACTCCAATTAGAAAAACATCCTGTAGCTCAACAGTCCTCTGCCGCAATAGCTCAAAGTCAATGTTGGGAAAGTAGAATCACCCAGAGCTCAATGGGTCTGAAGCTCAATGGGTGGAGCAGAATAAGAAATAAGGTAAGAGGGACCTCCACAGTATTTTGAAGGTGATTGGAATGGTTACCTATAAAAAATAAAAATGTAAGCACAGGTAACTTTCACTTTATTTATTTATTTAATGCTAGGGATTGAACCCAGGGCCTTGCACATGCTAAGCACACCCTCTACCTCTGAGCTATAGTTTTTGTCCCCTAGATAATTTTTTTCTTTTTGCCAGTCCCAGGGCTTGAACTCAGGGCTTAGGCACTGTTCCTGAGCTTCTTTTGCTCAAGGCTAGCACTTTACCACTTGAGAGCAACAGTGCCAATTCCAGCTTTTTCTGTTTATGTGGTACTGAGGAATTGAACCCAGGGCTTCATGCATGGCAGACAAGCATTCTACCATTAAGCCACATTCCCGGCCCCTCTAGATAACTTTTATAGCTGATCTAGACACCACACCTCCCAAGAATGGTGGTATGAAATAAGAGTCAGAATCAGACAATGACCACTGCAGCCCTTGTTAGTTTGTTTGTTTTATGCTGGGACTGGAGTTTGAATTCCAGGCCTGGGTGCTGTGGCTTAGCTTTTTCACTCAAGGCTGCTTTTCACTTGAGCCACCACTGTACTTCTGCCTTTTTTTTTTTGTAGATAATTGGAGAAAAGAGCCTCACAGATTTTTCTGCATGGCATGGCTTTGAACCACGATCCTCAAATCTCAGCCTTGTGAGTAGCTAGGATTACAGCCTGTGCCATAGCTTCCTGGATCAAAGGTTTCATTGTGCTCAAATAATAAGTGGTTTTGTTTTTTCTCCACCTAGTACTCGGGTTGAGCCCAGAGTCTTACCATACCTAAACAAATGCTCTCCACAGAGTTATATCCATGCTCAAAAATTCTTCATGAAACTTGACCAATAGGACATGTATGTGTCTGAACCAGGCTTATAATCTGAGGGTATTTTTGCCAAGGGACCAAGTAAGGAAAGTACTTATTTTGCATTGATTTGCATAGGCTCCAAGTGTTGCATAAGGCTATAAGCCTTTCAGAAGGCTCAGATTGTCCCTCCTGATTGAATCAACATATTGAATGGATGCTGTCTTAGAATAACAAAATACCTCAGACTGAATGATTTATGAACAATAGACATTTATTTTCCACAGTACTGGAGACTGCAAGGCCAACATCAAGGCTGATTTGAGTCTGGTGAGGGTCCAGTTCTCGCTGTGTAAATGGCACCTGTTACTCTGTGTGTGTGTGTGTGTGTGTCCCCTCACATGATTGAAGGGACAAATGAGCTGCCTTTGTTTTATTTGAGTACTAATCCATTCCTTGTCATCTTAACAACCTCCCGTAGGCACTACCTCCATGATCACGAGGAGGCCAGGAATTCAGCCTAAGACTTTGGTAGGGAAATGCACATTCAGCCCATAGCAAAAAGAGAAAATCATTTAATGATGTTACCTCTGTTAAAAGCCAATTTCTGCCTTGGTTGGTTTTCTAGTTTTAGCTGTTCAGGAAATTTGACAATTTAGTATCCGGAAGGGCTGGCATTACTCTGTGGACTCAGCAAATGTTGGAGAGGAGATGGCTCTCCTGTTCCTAGGTGTTCCAGAATCGAATCCAAGTAGAAGAGCAGAAAATAGATTCTCCTGACTGCGCAGCAGCACATCTGCAGATTATTGCTCAAGATAGCACAGCATAGAGATGAATATTTGGCTGGCTTGTTGAAAAGTGGCAGTGTATCCATCTTGTCTTCTAACACGCAGACCCTTACAGCTTCATTGACAGGGGCAGCAGGTCAGCCTTTGAGACTTAAGATTTTCTGCAAGCTTTCTCCACAGAGATCAGGAGGTTGGGTCTCAGGTTTTGTTTTGAACTTGTCTGTTCATTTTCCGTGTGTGTGGTGCTGAGTACTTAGCAAAACGTAAAGGAGAAGGGAGGCAAGGATGGAATAAATGTAGTTATAGAATTTTTTTAAAAGACTCATCATGGTGCAAAGGGAAGATCTGGCTTTGTTATCTCTTTGGCTTCCTTACCAGTGAGAACCAAGGGCATCTAGAATAGCTTCTCCTTTCAAACAGTTCTAACTTATCTTCGTTTGCAGATTTTCCCAGAGAGGACTGATATTTCAGGGAGAACCCAGTGACTCTAGGAAGAATGATCTTGAGCTATTCTATCTAACCCCTGGGGAGAGATTAGGGAAGCAATAGTGGATGGAGGAAGGTTATTTCATTTCATCCTCCTTTATTATCTCAATTAATTACAATAGAAGCTCTTTAATCGACCTCTGTTTCAATGACTCAGTAGGTTAACCAGTGCCCTGGATTTTTGCTGTAAAACATACCAACTAAGCGGCCTTGGCATGCTGAAGGCTGAGTCTCCTTAGCGCAAGCCCCCATATTGTCAGCTTAGTGTTCCATCATCAAGATCAGTGATTTGTTCCCCAACCTGGTTGTGCTTGTCTTGATGACTGTAACTAAGTAACTCAATGCAATACTGTATACACTGTTGAATTGCAACTGCAATGGGAGTCATTCTTGCTTTGTTAAAATCAAAGAAACACACATATATAATTTTCAAAAAATCAAATGATACTTCTCATTGATATATAATAGCTCTCTGATAAACTGATATTTCTTTTGGGGGGGATCCGGTCGTGGGGCCTGAACTCTGGGCCTGGGCGCTGTCCCTCAGCTCTTCAGCTCAAGGCTAGCGCTCTACCACTTGAGCCACAGCACCACTTCCAGCT
>NW_012267226.1:10543025-10657622 GCF_000151885.1 Dipodomys ordii
GCTCAAGGTGAGCGCTCTACCACTTGAGCTATAGTGCCACTTCCGGTTTTCTAGTGGTTTATTGGAGATAGGAGTCTCATGGTCTTTCCTGCCCGGGTTGGCTTTGAACCGCGATCCTCAGATCTCAGCCTCCTGAGTAGCTAGGATTACAGGCGTGAGCCACCAGCGCCCGGCTTCTGGTGAATTTCTATAAGCTAGTCATGCTGTATCATGGCCTCAAGGCCATTAGGATTGTTGCTTAGCAGGGATTTCTTCTGCTCTCTCTATTGCTGTCAACTTCCCTTTTACATGGTTTCAGTCCCTCCCTTTCATATTGAGAGTTGTTCTCATATGTCTCACATCTTTTTGTACTTAAAAGTAAGGCACTAGAAGGCTGAGCTCTTTCTGCATGCTTGTGGCTTTCCCCCACTGGCTTACAAGTAAGACCTAGTCATTTTCCCTGGTGATCTTTTCAAGAACTAGTCATTTTTCCTGGTGATCTTTTCTTTCTCCTTCTCCTCTTTCTCTGGCAGTACTGGGACTTGAACTCAGGGTCTTGCAAATTTTCTAGTTAGGTGCTCTATTACTTGAGCCACACTTTCTTGCTGAGGGCTGGTGTATAACTATAAATATACCCCATTCCTTCATGCCTTGTTTGAGAACAGGCCTGGCAGTCTGTGTTCCTCAGATTCTCCTTGAGGAAGGAGGCAGGGAAGGGTAGAGATTGGTACTTATGCCCTGGTTTTTATGCATCTGTTGTTGTTGTTGTTGCTGTTTGTGTTGTTGTTGTTGTTTTGTTTTTTGCTTTACTGAGCTTAAGCTCAGGTCCAAAGCACTGTCCCTTAGCTTTTCTGCTCAAGGCTGGTGCTCTATCACTTGAGCCACTGCTCCATTTCAGGCTTTTTGGTGGTTCATTGGAGATAAGAGTCTCACAGACATTTCTGCCCAGATTGGCTTTGAACTGCAATCCTCAGATCCACTATTGCCCAGTAAAAGACAGTCTCTTTGAGCACCTTACAACTTTTGTTTACTAGCAGACAATAGCTGTCAGGATAAGGAGAGATGGCAATCCAGGACAGAAGTTACATCTTTCTCCTCTCTGGGTAGTAAAGCAGCTAAGTTATCTGTGGGTGTGTGACTGCATCCAGGTAGTCACAGGTCTGACCTTTTGACCTCATTTTATGGATTGCTCATTAATTCTTTCAACAAATATTTGTAGCTTACATGTTCTGGAGCGGCCAGCTGTGAGAATATAGAGCTTTAACCCGCACAGCTGTTTCCTGATTGGTCATAAAAGTAGAAAGACACAGTCGCCCTTTCTTGAGCTGAAAAACACATTGATTCTTTTTTCTACTTTTTTCTCTAGAAGTTAAAAAAAGTCTTTGTTTTCTTAATAGTAGTCAGAGAAGCAATCACCCATGAATGGATGGTAGTAGGCGAAGGGACTTTCCTGTGAATACAATCATCTGGAATGCTTTAACAAAGGATACTGGTCAATAAAAGTTATCGGACACAAGGACTCAACAGAATTTTAACCCTTGTCCAGACAAGGTTTGGTCATGTTAGGGGCTCTGCATTCATTGGATATGCATATGTGTGTGTGTGTTGTACCAAATGATCAAAATGTTTGGCTTACTCTATATTTCAAGATCTTACCCAGAGACTTAATTAAAAAAAAATAAGCAAAAACTAAACTAACATTACAGCCCAAGGTACAGAGTCCTGTACAGAAATTAAGGAGAAACTAATTAAGTGAAATATAAAGCAACACAAGGAAAGCCTGGGTTAGGGATCTTGGCTGAAAACCAGTTTTGAGTAGGTTCTTTCAAGAACATCTTAAAAACCATGCATTCTTATTTGTTTGTTTGTTTTTCATGGCTGAGGCAGCATATGTGTTCTTTTTTTCAATTGTAAAGGTGATGTATAGCGGAGTTACAATTACCTAAGTAAGGTATTGAATACATTTCTGTTCTTTTCTTCTGTTTTTCCTTCCTTCCTTCCTTCCTTCCTTCCTTCCTTCCTTCCTTCCTTCCTTCCTTCCTTCCTTCCTTTCTTGTGTGTGTGCCAGTATGTGGCTTGAACTCAGGGCCTAAGCACTGTCACTTAGATTTTTCACTCAAGGCAAGTGTTCTACCAATGGAGCAATATCTACACTTCTGGCTTTTTGGTGGTTAGTTGGAGATAAGAATCTCATGGACTTTTCTGTGTGGGCTGGTTTCGAACCACCATCTTGAGATTTCAGCTTCCTGAGTAGCTAAGACTGCTGGTGTGAGCCACCGGTGCCCCTCTAGCAGGTGTGTTCTAAGGGCTGTTGGTGTTGGGTTCTCCTAGCAGGCTGTAGATGGAGAGCAGGATGGTCCTGATGTTACATAGGGTGGACCACTTCTTGAAGATGTCCAGGAAGATGTCACCCTGAGTGTCCACATTTGGGTGGCAGCTGGGAGGAAGGAACTGGAGTACTCTCAGGAGAGCTTGTACCTCAGGGCTACCATCTCTTTTGCCAGCTCTCAGGATGCTTGTCTGATTCAAGGAAGGCAGGCATTCCTCTGTCATCAGACATCCTGAGGGCCATCAGCTCCTGCTGTAGCTTCTTACCTATAGGATCCCACATGGCATCTTTCCCCCTCATTTGGGTCTGCAGTTATATGGGTGGCAGAAATGCTAGTAACCCTGGGTAGCAATTTGGGAGGCTAAATGTGTGTGTGTGTGTGTGTGTGTGTGTGTGTAACACTGTCAAGTAGACCAGAACTCAGAGAATGCCACTGCCCCTGCCTTTGCCCTTGAAAACTTTAAACTACAGGTACACCTCTGAGGCTCAGCCTTTCCACAAAGCAGGATGAAGGTGCAGCTCCCCCACCCATGTGGTCAGACCCCTTTCTGCAGCCAGTTCCTCTTTGTTCTGGCAATTGAGGACTGGAAAAAGATGACTTTTTTTCTTAGAAAAGACTAGTAGTTCACTTCAATACCAAGAAACTCAGACCTAGCCAAATGCTGGTGGCTTATGTCTGTAATCCTAAATACTCTGAAGACTGCAATTCAAAAACAGCCCAAGGGAAAAGTCTGAGAGACTCATCTCCAATTAACCAGCAGAAAGCTGGACATGGAGGTGTGGCTTAAGTGGTAGAGTGCCAGCCTTGAGCAAAAAAAGTAAAGCGAGAATGAGAGGCACAAAGTTCAAGCTCTGGTACTGGCATAAGTAAATAAGTAATAAATAAATGAATAAATAAGGAACTTAGCTCCAAATGTCCTGGCCTAAGAATTGTGTTCTTTATCCAGCTTTCCCCTAGGCCAAGCAAACTCTCAATGGCAGATTTCATTTTTGTGTCACATACTAGGAATAAAGCACATATATGCAAAAGTATTTTGCTATTCAAAGTCCTTCCTGTCTATGGTTCTTTTTTTTTTTTTTTTGGTCCAAGACTGGGACTCAAACTTGGTACCTGATGCTTCTGCTTATTGGCTAATGGTCTACCATCAGAGCCATGCCTCTAACCCCATGTGTTGTCAGTTCTCCAGCTTTCCACTCTGTTCAAGATCCTGTCCTGGTAGAGAAGGGAAAGTCTGGACATCCTCTGTGAAAGGAAAAAAAAATGGTTTATGAGAAATGACAAAAGCAAATGGAGCAGAGCAGCATCTGGTAGAATTGAGAGAATATACAGGATCCACATCATCTGGTAGGATTAAGAGAATATACAGGATCCAGAAAACCAGGACTAGGTCGATCTCCTTACCTTATCCTGACAATTCCAACCGCAGGCTTTGTGCCTAGGAGGGGAATGGGAGAGAAAGCTCCTGCAGGCTGCAGCCCAAGCTCTTAACCTTTGAACAACAGGAAGAATCTTTCCCTAAAAGCCCCCCTCTCTGCCTTGACTTTGAGGGAGAAACTTAGGAAGGGAGGTTGTAAAGTTGAAAGGTGCATTATTAATATCAGCCACATTTCAGAAAATGTAAACATTCCCTTTGTTTTTGTTTTCCTCTTTTGCAGGGTTAGGGATCAAACCCAGGACTTGGTGTAACTGTGTCATTGAGTTATATCCCTAACTCTTGGTTCTTTGAGATAGGGTTCTTTGAGATAGGCTGGTCTTGATCTTCTGATCCTCCTGTTTCAACTACCTGGGTGCTGTTATTACAGTCCTGCATCACCAGGCCCAGATAAACTTTTTTATTTTTTGTTCTGCTCTTGGAGCTTGAGCTCAGGCCCTGGGTGCTGTCCCTGAACATTTTTCCCCTTGAACCATAGCTCCGCTTCTAGCTTTTTGATGGTTAATTGGAGATAGACTCTCTTGCACAGGCTGGCTTTGTACCATGATCCTCAGATCTCATCTCAGTTTCCTGAGTAGCTAGGATTACAGGCTAAGTCACCAGTGCCCAACAAACATCCTTTATTTAAAAAATTAGTATTGCTATTATAAAGGTGATGTATGGGGGGTTACAGTTATGTAAGTCAGGTAAAGAATACATTTCTTTCTGGACAATCTCACCCAACATTCTATATTTTAGAAGTCCAATGCGCTATCCATTGTGCTACAGAGCATTCTATATTTTTATAGACTTAATACCAACCTCTCACCCCCCAAATTCTGATGAAAACAAACGGCTGCTGCCAGAGGCTTCTTTTTATATAGCAACCCAAACAGGAAACAAAAAATAATCCCCATTTCCGAGTAAGAGCCATATTCCTACTCCTGGATCGTCTGTCCTTCAGTAAGTTCTGCCACTTGGGTATCGTTATGAACAAAGTGTGACTGTGAGAGTTTTGTTCTGCCCGGTGGGGAGTCGTGGAAACCAAGTATCTACGGCAGGTGGCAGACTTGGCAGAGACACAAGCATATGGGTTCCCCCGCAGAAATAGATGTCACCATCTGGCACCCCAGCCCCTCAAATGACCTCTTCACCTCCCCATCTTACCTCTTCTCCAGGTTGAACACAGATGGCATTTAAGATACATTCATTTAACATTCTTTTTTTGTAATGACTCAGTCCTGGTTTTAAACGGAGATAAGAAGGTGACATGCATTGTCGAGGCTATCTGCCAAGGTAAAAAGTCAAAGAAGGAAGTCATTTTTTGAGGATAAACTTTCATGGATCTGACTGCTGGCATCGGGTCTGGGCTGAAAGGGAAACAAATAATAATCCCCAGCGAAGCTAAGCAGCAGGTTAGCTCTTGGAGGGCAAGCAAGATGGATTCCTCGAGGAGAGATGGCTGTGCAGACAGGTTTCCTGAAATCTTTTGTTGTTGTTTTGGTTTGTGTTTTGTTTTTCAGTTGAACTCACCGAGCCTTGTGCTTGCTAGGCAGGCTCTCTACCACTTGAACTACACCCCTAGTCCTTGGAGTCCTTCTTTTCAGTCCCTATATGACTTTTAATTCAGAATTACAGAAATAGAGTATCAAGTGGGTAGGTGATTAAATCTGTGCAAGATGTGAACGTAAACTCAAGACTGACTGTCAACAGTTTGGGATAAGGTCAAGAATATCTTGTTGGTCTTAAATCTTGAGTCTCAATGATTGTGAACTTTTAGACTCTAAGAGGTATGAACTTGGAGACCACAGAGCCAATGGGCTAAAGACATTCTCTTTTCATTTTTATTTTATTTATTATTTTTGGTGTGCATGTGTGTCTGCAGGTGCTAGGATTTTCTTCAGGGCCTGAGTACTGTCCCTTAGCTTTTTCATTTAAGGCTGGTACTCTGTCACTTGAGCCATAGCTCCACTTCCATCAATATTTTTCTTCATTTTATTTGGTGCCAGTACTAGGGCTTGAACTCAGGAACTCACATTCTTCATTTGGCTTCTTTTAACTTAAGGCTTGGTACTCTACGACATGAGCCACATCTCTGTTTCTGACATTTTGCTGGATAATTGGAGATAAGAATCTGGGCTGGGAAGGTGGTTCAGTGGTAGAGTGCTTGCCTTGCATGCATGAGGCCCTGGGTTCGATTCCTCAGCACCACATAAGCAAAAAGAAAAAAGCCGGAAGTGGTGCTGCGGCTCAAGTAGTAGAGCACTAGCCTTGAGCTGAAGAGCTGAGGGCCAGCGCCCAGGCCCAGAGTTCAGGCCCCATGACCAGACCCCTCATCCCCCCCCCAAAAAAAAAGAATTGCCATTTAACAAAGCAGTTTATGAATACAGTATATCTTGACCAATGTCACCCCTTTCAACATTCTCACCCATCCCTCCCCTACCCATCCCTTCCCTCACTCTTCTTAATTTAGGATATACATTAGATTCTTCCCCTCTCCATTCGTCCACCCCTTTCCCCTTAACCCCACCCTTTCAAGTACCCACTTCCTGGTGTTTTATTCTAAGGCAAAGTTGAGTTCTCCTTTGAATGTAGCACATTTCAGTGAGTGCATTGGGACACACTTGCATACCACCCAATCCATTTACTTATAAGTTTATAAGCTAAATCTAGCGAGTTCTTGAGAATATTTGTTCTTTCAATAAAGAAAAAAGTATAAGAGAACATGCTGGCTACATTGTCAAGGACAGAAGAAAGATGTGTGTGCTCTTGTGATGGCTATATTGATGCCTCAAAATAGCTTTCTTTTGGAGGCAGTGTGGTATGTGGGGTTTGAACTTAGGGCCGTAAACTTTTGCTTGGCCTTTACATGGCCAGCACTCTACCATTTGAGCCACACCTCTACTTCTGGCCTTTTGCTGGTTAATTGGAGATAAGAGTCTTAAAGATTTGTCTGTCTAAGCTGGGTTCAAACCTGATCCTCAGATTTCAACCTCTTGAGTAGGTAAGCCACCAGTGTCAGAAGCAATGTATCTTTTGATAAAAGGTTTAACTTTTCTTTATGCTACTGTTCCCACCTGCAGAAAACATGAAGATACTTCCTGATGCTTGGGTTGGTTTGAGGTTAGACTTTGATGACTGAGACAGGCCTAGTGTTTACTCCTGCTAAGTCTCTCACAACTCCTGGTACATGGAGTCAGAACACTTCAAGGAACATCCCAAATACCATTTCTTCCAAAAATAGAAGCGATGGATTAGCCTTCTGTGTGTGTGTGATGCACGTTTTTTCACATTTTCATAGAACAGTGAAAAATTTTAGCCTTCCAAAGGCAGTCTGAGTTACTTTTCTCCTTGAGAATATACAGTGTTTCACAGTTAAGATTAGATTAATTTAAATATTAGTTTAAGTCATTTTTTACTTAGTACAGATGTTGAATCTCTGGATTCCTGACTCAACTCAACTCTGTGTGTGTGTGTGTGTGTGTGTGTGTGTGTGTGTGTTTGTGTGTGTGTGTGTTTGTAATGAGACTTGAATTCAGGTCTTTGAGCTCTCATTTAGCTTTCTTTTTGTTCAAGTTGGAGCTCTACCACTTGAGTCACAGCTCCACTTCTGGCTTTTTTGCTTGTTAATTGGAGGTAAGAGTCTAACCGACTTTTCTTCCGAGGATGAAAGATTTGAACTGTGATCCTTAGATCTTAGTCTCCTGAGTAGCTAGGATTGCAGGCCTAAGCTATCAGTACCCAGTACACACTCATTATTTACACAGAGGCTTGGTTTTCTATATTTTCTATGTGTGTAAGCAAGTAATATATACAATAGTTTGTCCTTAACCTTTTCGGCAGTTGCCTAACTTTGCCATCCATGTGTAGGAGCTGTGCCCACTCTATCATTGAGATAAGAGCTGAGGTGTTCCCCCCCTTCTTTCCAGATCCCAGCTGCCCCCTCCTCCTCCCCCTCCTCTTCCTCCCCCTCCTCCTCCTCCTCTTCTTCTTCTTCTTCTTCTTATTATTATTATCTTACAGTTTTTATTTTTACTTGTGGCTCAGCAGCACTTGTCTCTGTCCAGGTGAATTCTGAAGAAACAGTCTTCTGCCCCATTTGACTTGTTCTGAGAATACTTTTTTGTTTTTGTTTTTGTTTTCCAGTCACATGTATCGTGACAGCTAATGGAGTAGGTTTGGGGATATTGTCAAGCAGATAAAATATTTTCCCACTTAGAATAAAATGCTCAGCAAATTGAAGTAAATGCTCCCTTCCAATCAGCCCTGCCTTCATTTCCTGAAAGAGTAGTTTATTTCCAATAAAACATTCATCTAAATGGAGCTCTTGGAAGAGATTTCACATGAAGAGTGCTTTACATTAAAGAAAGAGTGTATGTAAGCCTTTGCTCAGGTCTATTTTTATTATTATTCAATATCTATTAAGAAATGGGTTAGGTGGGGATCAAGGAGAGGAGAGTAGATGAATGAAGAGAAGGGAGGAGAATGCAGTTAAGAATTTTTATATTCTACAAAATGGAGAAAAGTAAGGGAAGGGGCAGGTTGGGAAGGATGAGTGAGAAGGTTTAAAGAGGTGACATTGATCAAGATGCATTGTAGGGGCTGAAGGCATGGATCAGTTGGTAGAGCACTAGCCAAGGAGCAAGAGCATCAAGTACCTAGTCCAAGTCCTGGTCACAGATCTAAAAAAACAAGAAAGAAAAGATACGCTATATTCATAAACTGCTTTGTTGAATGGCAACTTTTTTTTTTTTGGGGGGTCTGGTCATGGGGCCTGAACTCTGGGCCTGGGCGCTGGCCCTCAGCTCTTCAGCTCAAGGCTGGCGCTCTACCACTTGAGCCACAGTGCCACTTCCGGCTTTTTTCTTTTTGCTTATGTGGTGCTGAGGAATCGAACCCAGGGCCTCATGCATATAAGGCAAGCGCTCTACCACTGAGCCACCTTCCCAGCCCTGAATGGCAACTTTTATGCAACAATGTATAGACAATAAAAATTTTATTTAAAGAAATGGGCCAGGTGTCAGTGGTTCATTCAGGAGGCTGAGATTTGAGGATTGCAATTTGAAGCCAGTCCAGGCAGAAAAGTCCATGAGACTCTTATGAACTACTCAGAAAAAGTCGGAAGTGGCGATGTGGCTCACATGATAGAGCACTAGCTTTGAACCCAAAGAGGCTCAGGGACAGCATCCAGGACCTAAATTCAAGCCCCAGGACTGGCATAAAAAAGGA
The DNA here is from genome assembly GCF_000151885.1 of Dipodomys ordii. Lineage (NCBI taxonomy): Eukaryota > Metazoa > Chordata > Mammalia > Rodentia > Heteromyidae > Dipodomys > Dipodomys ordii. Next base: position 10,551,975 of record NW_012267226.1, read on the forward strand.
ACCCCACAAAAACAATGAAAGAAATGGTATTCCTCCAGGAATTTTACGGACGGCAAAATGAGACCTGTCCTTACCTGATTAAGACCCAAGCCAGCATGCTCCTTCTAGCAAGGAACAGTTTGCATTTTCTTGTGTACTTTCCTCAGGTGATTGAGGAGATTGAGGAAATGATGCAGAATTCCCCAGATCCTGAGGAGGAAGAGGAAGTTCTGGAAGAGGATGATGGAGGAGAAACCTCATCCCAGGCAGACTCGGTGCTGCTGCAGGAGATGCAGGCCCTAACACAGACCTTCAACAACAACTGGTCCTACGAAGGTGAGGCCCCTTGAGTGGGCAGGGCTCGCCAAAGATGATATACTTATTCTCTTCCAGGCAACAAAAGGCTCACTGTCCTGGAGCAGACGTTCATAGAGCAGACTGATGGGCAACACCTGCCCTACTTGGTATCTGCAGAGAAGTTATCTTTTTTATTTTGTGATGATCCTGGGGCTTGAATTCAGGGTCTAGGCACTGAGCTTTTTTGCTCAAGGCTGTCACTCTACCACTTGAACCACAGCTCCACTTCCTGTTTTCTGATAGATAAGTGGAGATCGAGTCTCAGGGACTTTCCTGCCCAGGCTGTCTGGCTTCAAACAATCCTTAGATCTCAGCCTTCTGAGTAACTAGGATTCCAGGCATGAACCATGGGCACCCAGCAAGAACTTAACATTTTTGGCAAACAGACAAAAACACAAGACAACACACACACAGGAAAATTTAAAGGACAGAACAAACTAAACTAAAGAAAAAAAGACTAAAACAGAATAAATGGGAAAATCTGAGGGCTACTATCTAAAAGAAATGAGGGATACTACCATAAAATCAATGGAAAAAAATATGGGCTGGGAATGTGGCTCAGTGATAGAGTGCTTGTCTAGCCTGTATTAAGGCCTGGGTTCAATTCCTCAGCACCACATAAGCAGAAAAAGCTGGAAGTGGTGCTGTGGTTCAAGTGGTAGAGCGCTAGCCTTGAGCTGAAGAGCTGAGGGACAGCGCCCAGGCCGAGTTCAACAGACCAAAAAAAAAAATCAATGAAAAAATAGATGGTAATAATGATAGCTCATCATTCTAGAATGACCTGTCTTTATCAGATCCTATTTCAATCTTGTTTTATGTATAATCTCCCAACAACCACACACCAGCCCCACTGGGATGGCGTTAACTGTCTTCCAGAGGCTAAGGGACTGGTCCAAAGCCATTGTTGGAGAAATTGAATAGAAAACAAAATCTTACCACCTCCCAGAAAAGCCTTACCACCAAGCTATTAAAGAAAGCAGCTGGGCTGGGAAGGTGGCCCTGTGGTAGAGTGCTTGCCTTGCATTCATGAGGCCCTGGGTTCAATTCCTCAGCTCCATGTAAGCAGAAAAAGTCAAAAGTGGCGCTGTGGCTCAAGTGGTAGATTGCTATCCTAGAGCTGAAGAGCTGAAGGACGGTGCCCAGGCCCAGAGTTCAGGCCCCACGACTGACAAAGAAATCTCACTGTCCAATAGCTAAGTGAATTAGAACCCATTATGCTGAAGTAGGTTTGGCAATTTGGAGTCAGGTGGCTGACTTAGGCCCCTCTGCTTCTAGAACAATGGGAGTTTAGGCCTCATCTTCCTGGATGATTGTATTTCAAAGCAATGACTCCCAGGCCCCTAAGGAAACTTTCCTGAACCGTGGAGACAGACCCTAGGAGGCATTTGAAAAGGACAAAGAAAGTTTGAAAGAAAAAGGAGGTGGAAGACAGGCAAAGTCTCTCCTTCCTTCCCCTCCCCTCCCCTTCCTTCCTCCCCTCCTTTCCCCTTCTCCCATCTCATCCTGCCCTCCTATGCTTTACTTTTCCCTCCCTCCCTCCCTCCCTTCCTTCCTTCATTCCTGGAGATCCAATCCAGGGCCTCACACATGTTAAATATACGTTCTGCCCCTGATCTGTTGCCACCCCCACTCCCAGTCCCCACCCCAGCCTTCTTCTCTTATTTTCAGTGGGGAGAGGCTACATTCTCATTGTAAATCTGCATTTGCCCTTGAACCTCATAAACCCATCCTAAACCCAGAACCCTCTCCTGACAGAGATGTTCACTCCAGCATCCAGTCTCTTAATCTCTGAAGCACAGTAAGTCAGCCTGCAAAGGAAGGGCTGGCTGGCGTGTGAAATGAAAAAAAAAAAATAAAGAATCACAGCACAGGCAGGGAAAGTAGCAGGTCCATCCTCTGTGCCTGTGCCGCAGGAGGGTCCCCAGGTTGGGGGATGGAGAGAAGGTGGGTGGGTCAGAGTAAACAGGTCCCAGGGCAGGTAAGAAGTGGCAAGACTCCCGCCTGTCATCCTGAGAACAACGTCTAAAGGGCAGGGGCGGGAGATGGCTGCCTGGCTGCATTCACTGCCACCCCATCAGGCCATTCTTGGCCACACAAAGGCCCCAAACATAGAAGTGTTTAGTGGAGGACTTGCTGGGAAGCAGATGGCAAATAAACAGAAGGAGGAGGAGAGCGCCAAGGAGCAAGACAAAGGGGAAGGCTGAACTGAGTCAGCCAACACCCAGACGACTAGGAATGGAGTGGGGTGGGGGTGTAGGGGGAGGGTAACAGATTCTAAGATTTAAAAGAAAAAGACACTATTAATCAAAGGCAAACTTTCAAAGATGGTCTCTAAATCTCTTTTATTTACTTCACTAATATTTTGACTGGCTCATACTAATGGACCATATTTATACAGTCTGGCGAGGCATTTTAATATTTAACTGTGGAATGATCAGTTTAGGGACAGTGATGCTGCTCTCGCCTCAGACACAGCATTTCTTTATCTTGGGGACTTTATTCCCCCCTCCCTCCAGAGAATTATAGACATGAATCATCACACCCAGCTTGTTAGTTGAGATGGGGGGGGATCTAACCAACTTTTTGTCCAGGCTGGCCTTGAAGTATGAGCCTCCTGATCTCTGACTCTCGAATAGCTGGAACCATAGGTATAAGCCACCATGCCCACCTGTCAGCTATATCTTATTTAGTTCTTGGGAGAGGGTTTGAACACAGGCTGTTTACCCAATTAAAAAAATATTGGGGTTTACATTTTCTCTGCCACTTGAGCCATGCCTCCAGCCCTTTTTGCCCTGGTTATGTTTTAGATAAGGTCTTGATTTTTGCAAGGACTGGCCTGGACTCTGATCCCCCTATTTATGCTTCCCACTGTAGCTAGGATGACAGGTGTGTGCTACCACATCCAGCTTTTCCAGATAAGATGGAGTCTTGTGATTTTTTTTTTTGTTGTTGTTGTTTTTGGTCCAGGTTGGCCTAGAACCATAATCCTTCCAAACTTAGCCTCCCATGTAGCTGGGATAACAAGTGTGAGCCACCAAACCCTGCTTTTTTACCCATATTTTTCTCTACAGAGTCCACATGCTTTGTTGCAGGGGCAGGAGGGGGGCTGTTTCTTTTTCCTCTTCATGTGATCTCCTCTCCTGTATTTAATATGGGGCCTCTTCCTGTCCTATCCTTTAATAGTGGTCCTCTGGGGACCTCTAAGGAGTTGGAAGGGGTCCCTGTGAAGGCAACCTTTCTCCCAAGGGCTCAGGCCTCTCTTTCCCTGCAGGACTGAGACACATGTCTGGGTCCGAGCTGGCTGAGCTGCTGGACCAGGTGGAGGGCGCCATCCGAGACTTCTCAGAGGAGCTGGTGCAGCAGCTAGCCCGCCGGGATGAGCTGGAGTTTGAGAAGGAAGTGAAGAACTCCTTCATCACGGTGCTCATCGAGGTTCAGAACAAGCAGAAGGAGCAGCGGGAACTGATGAAAAAGAGGCGGAAAGAGAAAGGGCTGAGCCTGCAGAGCAGCCGAATAGAGAAGGGGAATCAGATGCCTCTCAAGGTATGCATAGAAGCAACCCAGTTGGAAGACTGGGCATAGGCAGCCTCCAGCTCCATTGCAGATCCCAACACCCACTCTTACTGAGCAACAAAACTGTGAGCAGAGGCCTGTGAGGGGCTGTGGGTCAGAACAAGGGGGAAGATAAGCATGTGTCTCCTGGATTGCTAGGTTGGGGGAAGTGAGGGAAGGCATCCAGAGTCTTCAGAGTTCTGCCACTGGCATGGGTTGTGGTCCTGTTGCTTACCTTAGGATGTACTTAAGGTGTTTTGTAGAGTGTTTCTGGGGCTGAAAATAGCCGGATGTCTTATTGGTCTGTTGACAGCATTCTCCAAACCAGTGGTTTGTAATGGGGGATATCTCAGTAGAATCAACTAAGGAGCTGTGCCTGTCCCTGACCAGTTAAATGAAGACTATGACACGTGCATTTTAAAAACAAATAAGCAAACAAATTCCCCAGAAAAGAACAGTTGCTTTTATCTTATTTATTTATTTTTTTTGTGCCAAGCCTAGGGATTGAACTCAGGGCCTGGGTGCTGTCCTGGAGTTCTTTTTTGCTCCAGGCTACCACTTTGCACTCTTTAGTGGTTAATTGGGGATAAGAGTCTCACAGACTTTCCTGGTCCCAGCTGGCTTTGAACCTTGATTCTCACATCTCAGGCTCCTGAGTAGCTAAGATTATAGGCATGAGCCACCAATGCCTAACAAGGACAGTTGCTTTAAACGTCTCTTGTCTGTTGGATAAATTGCATGTAAGCCAAGGAAGGCAAGGTAGGCCAAGGTCTTACATTGACTCTGGTTACCATGGAGCATTTATCGGATGTGACCTGGTAGCTATGGGTCTGGGTACTTGAGTAAGAGCACAGAAGTCCCTGGCGTGTTGGCTTTGGACCAGGGAGCCTTTGCCCTCCTGAGTGTCTCTCTCCTGCAGCGCTTCAGCATGGAAGGTATCTCCAACATCCTGCAAAGTGGCATCCGCCAGACTTTTGGCTCCTCAGGAACCGACAAACAGGTAGGTCTGAACAGTTGCGTTTTTCCTCTCTCCCTCCCTCCTCTATGATCTCACAACTCAGTCTTCCCAACCATGTGCGTGTGTGGGGTGCCAACAGAAGGACTCTGACGTGTCCTTCCACTGTTAAAGAAGAAAGTGCTTTCCCAAAGTGATTTTTTTTAAGATCCTGTATTCTAGGATATGAACAAAACTTCAAACCCAACACTAATATCTATTAATGAAGTTGCATTGAAAGGAATCTATAGCTGGGCACTGGTGGCTCACACCTGTAATCCTAGCTACACAGGAGCCTGAGATCTAAGGACTGTGGTTCAAAGCTAGCCTGGACAGGAAAGTCCATGAGACTTCCACATAACCAGCACAAAACCAGAAGTGGCGCTGTGGCTCAAAATGGTAGAGAACTAGCCTCGAGCAGAGAGCTCAGGGACAGTACCCAGGCCCGGAGTTCAAGCCCCACTACCAACAGAAAATAAAAAGGGTGGGGGGAGACCTATTTCATGGCTGATCCTATCTGAAAGTTTAATTAACTCTATTGGCATTTGACCTCTGCCTGGGTCAACGACCTCTTTAGCTGCCTGGCTCAGATTGTACCCCACAACATGGCATCTCCTTGTTGGCTCCATTTTGTTAATAACTTGCCTACTGTATCAGTCAGCTTTGCATTGCTAAAGTAAGTTTCCTGAGGCCATTAACTTTATGAAAGTAAAGTTTTATTTAGTTTATAGGTTTAGAGGTTTAAGTGCAAGATTAGATGCCCTTATTGGTTTGACCTCTGCTAAAGGTGGCACATCATGGTAGAAGTATACATAGGAGCAAACAGGGAGACATTCAGATTACACACCAACAGTAGCCTTGCAAAGTGACTTCATTTCTGGATGTTAGGAAAGAGTTCAAATGAATGCTATGTTATATCGCTAGGTGTTTAGGTACAAGGCCAAAAGCCCTGGTCCCTACCCTTTGGGGTACAAGTCCAATAGACTTGGTGGCGTCAACTGCCAAGTTTAAACCTGTGGAATAAATACTCATGAAACGGCTGTGACTTTTAAATGCTTGTGCTGAATCCTCTGTGTTAGAATTCTACACTGGCACCATGGGGAGACTTTTGGACTGTGTAATTAGCTTCACAGCAGTGAGATAAGGCTCAGCGTGGTGAGACAGGTTCCCAAGGCCTCACTGCCAGCGGCAGGGCCAGGACCACAAGGCAAAGCTTCTCAACCTTGCACTGACCACTTTAGGCACCCTTAGGGCCTGTCAAGGTCTCTGGTGGAAGGTCCCCCTGCCCACCCTCCAATGTTGGCTTTGTTGCAGGAGCACCTGACATCCAGCAGAGGGAGTAAATCCAACATCCAAGACCTTGGATGTATCAACACATCATTTTTGACAAAAAGAGAAGGAATTCTTTCTCAATTTTAAACATAACAACAACAACAAAACCCTTGGGGAATATTGTCTGCTGCTCTCAGCCTGAAGGGGGACAAAGCTCCCCTGGTTTCCAAGATAACTTAGAAGTTTCTAATGCAAGAAGAATGTAGCTGCTGAGACGGAGCAAAGTTTTTCCTGGTTAATATGGGGAAAGTCTTATTTTCGAGAGACAGCCCCCAGGAGTTGGGGGATGAAATAGAGTTCTGAAATAGCAGTTTGCCACTGACCTTGAGTGTTGTCAGAAAGGTGGAGTTTGAGAGTGTTTTGTTTCTTTGTGTCTTAGAGTACTGTGCCCATGCAACTTGTCCACTGTCCTTAACCCGTTGAGGGATCGTGTCTCAGGGGCCAAATGCTTGTTTGTCTTGCAGTATCTGAACACAGTCATCCCTTATGAGAAGAAATCATCTCCTCCCTCCGTGGAAGACCTGCAGATGCTGACAAACAGTGAGTTCCTCCTTCCAAACCTTAGAGGCTCCTTGTTTCCCTCCTCCTGACTGCATGGGGCACGCCAGTATCTCAGGCTGGAGATTTCCTAGGTCAAAATATGCCCTGTATCGTGAGGGCACATCCTCCTAGCCAGGGTACAAGTAAAACTCTCCAGTGGTACACACCCAGAGCTCCGCTCTGCTCCTCTCCCCTCCTCTCCCCTCCCCTCTCCTCCTCTCCTCTCCTCTCCCCTGCCCTCCCCTCCCTTCCCTTCCTCTCCTCTCCTCTCCCTTCCCCTCCCTTTCCTCTTATTTTCTTCTCCTCTCCTCTCCCTTCCCCTCCCTTTCCTCTTATTTTCTTCTCCTCTCCTCTCCTCCCTTCCCCTGCCCTCCCCTCTCCTCTCCTCTCCCCTCCCCTCTCTTCTGCTCTTCTCCCCTTCCTCTTCTTTTCTCCTCTCCTTTTCTCTCTTCTCTTCCTTCCTTCCCTCTTACTTTCCCTCCTTCCCTCCTTCCCTCTTTCCTTCCCTCCCTCCCTCCCTCCTTTCCTTCTTTCCTTCCTTCCTTCCTTCCTTCCTTCTTCTTTCCTTCCTTCCTTCCCTTTCTGCCAGTACTGGGTCTTGAACTCAGGGCCAGAGCACTTTCCCTTAACTTTTTGCTCAACTTTGGCATTCTACCATTTGAGCCACAGCTCCACTTTTGACTTTTTGCTGGCTCATTGTAGGTAAGAGTTTCATGGATTTTTCTGCCTGAACTGGTTTCTAACTTCAGTTCTCAGATCTCAGCCTCCTGAAGAGCTAGGATTACAAGCGTGAGCTACTGTCCAACTTTCTTTCTTTTTTTCCCTCTGGTTCTTCCAGTAAGCAAGAGACCTGCTTGGGCGGAGGGAGGGGAGCTGGGGGGAGGGTGTGAAGTGGGGGTGAGGGAGATTTTTGTGTTCCTGGTTGTTCTCCAGGTGTCATCTTCTCTGTCTTTCTGGTTCCCTCCTGCACTTGCCTGAGCCATACATGGGTGCCTTAGCAAGAAGCTGGTCTCAGGCCTCATTGTACTTGTGTGTATGTGTGTGTGTGCGTGCGTGTGTGTGTGTGTGTGTGTGCGTGTGTGTGTGTGTGTGTGTGTGTGTGTGTGTGTGTGTGCCTGCGCGAGCCTGTTCTGGGTTTGAACTCAGGGCCTGGGTGCTGTCCCTCAGCTTTTTTTGCTCAAGACTAGCACTCTATCATTTAAACCACAGCTCTACTTCTGGCTTTTTTCATGGTTAATTGGAGATAAGAGTCTCACAGTCTTTCTGCCCAGGCTGACTTTTACTTGTGATCCTGTCCTCAGATCTTAGCTAGGATTACAGGCCTGAGGCACCAGTGCCCAGCTGTGATTGCACATTTAAGAAGCAAGGTTTCTTTCTTTCTTTCTTTCTTTTTGTTTTTTTTTTTGGGTCCGGTCATGGGTCCTAAACTCTGGGCCTGGGCGCTGTCCCTCAGCTCTTCAGCTCAAGACTAGCACTCTACCACTTGAGCCACGGCGCCACCTCCAGCTTTTTTCTTTTTGCTTATGTGGTGCTGAGGAATCGAACCCAGGGCCTCAGGCATGCAAGGCAAGCGCTCTACCACTGAGCCACCTTCCCAACCCACAAGAAGCAAGGTTTCTTGGGCAGAGTAAGGAGTAAGGCTGATGGGGAAGAATAAAGTCCATTTTTCCTTCCAGGAATTGATTGCTTCCTCTTCTCTGCTTTGGCTCTATTGTCTTATAGTATAATAACATTCTGAGCTATGGGGGGGGGGCGGGGGAAACAGTTATAATGAGTTTTGTAGGCAAAATCTCTTTGTCTATATTTATATATATATACATATCTATGCATGTCTGTACATATATGTATATCTATGTATGTATATATATATGTGTGTGTATACACACATGTGCACACACACACACAGACACACATACACACACACACAAACACACATCAGACTATATCTCCCAAGGGACCAGGGCACTTGGTGTCAGCTTGGCTCTCTTAGGAAGAGAAAAATCCTAGGAGACAATGTGATGACAGGCTCAGAGATGTGAAAGAAGTCACATTTCCCTGGCAACTATGCATGCAGAATGATGGCTGCCTTGGAGTGAATGGGCCAGTGTGTGGGGGGAGGGCGGGTACAGACACCCCAGAGGAAGGGAGAGGAAGACATACTTCCTGGGCCCTGGGCTAAAAGTGACCAATATCTCCAGTAAAAAAAAAAATCAATTTGGAGAATGAGAGTAGGAGACTGTGGCAAATGGAAATTCTCTTTGTATCCACAGATACTGTGTCCTTGAGAATCGGGAATTTTAAATTCAAAACATTGACTTGCTTTTAACTCATTTTTAAACTCCTGCATTTGCATAAATATGCACTAAGATTTTTTTTTCTTAAAGGGAACAGACAGAAATGTATTTGTAGCACTAGGGATGCAGCTCAGTGATGGAGTATTTGCCTCACAGGAGATAGGCCTTGAGTTCAAGTCCTAACATCGTTTAAATATATATATATATATATATATATATATATATATATATATGTATGTATGTATGTATGTATCTTGTAGAGTTGTGTTTTCATAGTGCTAAACATCTGGAAAATAAACGAGAAATTACAAAGCCTGATAGATGTGAAGTCTTCCCCCTCCCCCAATCCTATGGCTTGAACTCAGGGCCTGGGTACTGTCCCTGAGCTTCTTTTGTTCAGGGCTAGTACTCTACCATGTGAGCTACAGCAGCCCTTCTGACTTTTTCTGTTTATGTGGTACTGAGGAATCGAGCCCAGGGCTTCATGAATGCTAGGAAAGCACTCTACCACTAAGCCACATTCCCAGCCCCAGATGTGAAATCTTAAAGCAGAGAATAACTAGTTGTTTATTGTAGCTGTCCATCCAAGAATTGCGTGACATTTTCTTTTCATTGTGGTTAAGAAACCACAGTAAGTAGGTTTGTTTACATTTTTTGAAGTTCTTTTAGTAATTCCACCTAATATATCCATCATTAGAATACTTTTGATATGTGGAAAGTGAACATAATTACTCGATAATAATTATGTTAGTCGTATACACTGAGAAAACCAATGTAAAGAAGAGATGGTTTATTTTGGCCCATAGTTTTAGAAGTTTTAGTCCATGGTTTCTTGACTTGTTTCTGGGCCTGCAGTGAGATGAGAGCATCATCGCCATGAAGCAGCAGAGCTGCTCACTTCATGGTGGTCAGGAAGCAGAGAGAAAGGGGGTGGAGAGGGAGATAGCTAGAGATTGTCTGTCTATCTATCTGTCTATCTATCTATCTATCCATCTATCTATCTATCTGGAGCATGCCTTGAATAACTCTACCCTCGACTAGTTCTTACCTCCTAAATTTCCATCACCTCTCAAAAAGCTCATCACATTATGAACTCATCAATGGGCTGGTCCATTGGGTGAGGTCAGAGCCATCATGAGCCAATCACTTCCTCAAACAAAGCCTTGCCTCTCAACATGTCTGCACTGGGGAACCAAGCCTTCAATACCTGGACCTTCAGGAAGACATTTCAGATCCAAACTAGTTTAGGGTGTTAGCCATAATATTTTCTATCTTTTCTAGATAGTCATAATTAAACCAGCTATAAAATTTCGTATTTAAGTCCCACCAGTTGACATTTTGTTAATGTTTTTATGGTTGTCTCTTTTATTAAATGGATATATCACATTCCAATATTTTATACCTCTTAAAAGAAAGATTTCCAACTTCTCTCCTCTCTGAATACCAATTCTCTTTTAGATTATAAGAGCTTTTTTTTGGGTAGATTCTTGCATGGACAATGTCTCCTCTGTCTCCCCTATGTCCTTCAATTAAGGGCAGCAGACAAAAATGCATTTGTAAAGCTCCTTTGACTGGGTAACTCAGATAAAATTTGGAATTTGGAGGAAAACCTAGAACCATATTGGCAGGATGTCATTATTGCTCTTTTACTGCAGTCTTCTGGGTGGCATTTAGTGTCTGAGGTTCCATTGCAAATCTCCTGCATGTCTAGAAATACAGAAAAAAAAAAAAGAAACAAGGACCCTCAGCTTCCAGCTGAGTTGAAGTGAACATTTTTCTAAAGATATAGAAGAAATAAAAAGAGCAATAGTATGGTTTTGAGCTTTCTTTTTCTGAACCTAGTCAATGAGTCAGGCCCATCAGTGAACTCTGTTCCTTGCCCACTCCTGACTTGTGGCTTCAGGTTTCATTGCCCTGCCTTGAAATCAGGAAAGCTGATCAGTGGAGTTCAAGGACGTGGAAATGGACTTGGAAACCTACTGTTGTTATGGTTGTTTCCTGACTCTAGCTGATCCTTATTCTTTCCTCATTGAGAAGAGTCAGACAGCAGAGAAAGATGTCACAGAGAGAATACAGCCTGTGGTCTCACACTCAGAGATAAGCACATGTACTGTTCTCTACACTCTTCTGTTTATTCTGTGCATTTCTATTTACTTCATTATTCTACATGTATCTATTTCTTATAACATTTATATGTGTTTTGCAATGTTCTTCTTCATTGATAAGGACATTTTGTGCATACAATCTTTCTCCTTTTCTTTTCCCTTCCTTCTTTCCTTCCTTCCTTCCTTCCTGCCTTCCTGCCTTGCCTTGCCTTCCCTTCCCTTTCCTTCCCCCTTCAGCTCAAAGCTCAAGTCTGCCACTTGAGCCACAGCCCACTTCCAGTCTTCTGGTGGTTTATTGGAGATAAGAGTTCACAGCCTTTCTTGCCCGGGCTGGCTTTGAACCATGGTCCTCAGATCTCAGCCTCCTGAGTAGCTAGGATTATATGTGTGAGCTACCTGAGCTAGGCTATAAAAAGCCTCTTGAAAAAGCCTTTAAGAATCAAAAGCTTCCCTGTTGTTTGATTCATGTGTAAATGGTATGCTGTGAAATCCAGAGAGAGTCCCCAAACCTTCACAAACTCCAGCTGTCTAATGGACACAAAACAGAAAAAAAATATTTAACTTGTTATTTGCTACCATCAAATTGGAAATGAAGATGATTGTTTATGTAAAAAGAATGTCTTTAAAACACTATTATAGGTGATTCAGTAGTGTGACAATTTTTTTATTAGTGTATTAGTTGTACAAAAGCATGGTTCACTGTGAAATTCCCATACACATCTACATTTTATTATAGTCTCGCCCTCTTTATCATTCTCCCTTAACACCCTATATACCTGTCAGTTTTTATTAATATTTAGATCAACTATATTGAAAAGCTGCTTTGTTTGGTTTGGTTTGGTTGGTTGTGGGGCTTAAACTCTGTTGGGCACTGTCTCTGATCTCTTCAGATCAAGGCTAGTGCTCTACCACTTGAGCCACAGCGCCACTTCTGGTTTTCTGTAGTTGATTGAAGATAAAAGTCTCATAGAGCCAGGCGCTGGCTCATGCCTGTAATCCTAGCTACTCAGGAGACTGAGATCTGAGGATCAAAGTTCAAAGCCAGCCGGGGCAGGAGAGACCATGAGACTCCTATCTCCAATAAACCACCAGAAAACCGGAAGTGGCGCTGTAGCTCAAGTGGTAGAGCGCTCGCCTTGAGCTGAAGAGCTGAGGGACAGCGCCCAGGCCCAGAGTTCAAGCCCCACGACCGACCAAAAAAAAAAAAGTCTCATAGACTTTTCTGCCTGGGCTGGCTTTGAACCATGATCCTCAGATCTTAGGCTCTTGAGTAGCTAGGATTACAGGCATGAGCCACTGGCGCCTAGCAGCTGATTCTTTTTTTGAACAATTGCTTTATTCTTACAATTATTAAAGATATATACTTAGTGGATGGTATGGAAATCATGGAAGCCATCAGTCAGGCTGCTTTCCTAGAGACAATCCTGGCTGTTCTTGAAACAAATTCTAGAGGTCAAATGAGTAATTTCCCAGTTGGGTGGGGGTGGGAGTGGTGGAGGGCATGTTTGGCTCTGGAAGCAACTTTGTATCCTTGATGATGTCTCTGCTTCTCTCTCTCTCTCTTTCTCTCTCCCCCCCCCAGTTCTTTTTGCCATGAAGGAGGATAATGAGAAGGTGCCTACTTTGCTAACGGACTACATTTTAAAAGGTAAGAGCCGCAGTCACCTCCTGAACAGAAGTGGTGAGCTACGGAGCCGCTCTGAAGGCCTAGCAGGCATCTATGCAGACAGACCCAGCAGGGGCCTAGGTGAACACTGAGGGGCCTTCATGGTAGTTAGTGGGTGCTGCTAGAATTCCCCTGCAAAAATGGTTCCATCACTTATTCCTAGAAATATGTTTGTTGGGGAAATTAGAAGATTTGTCCTGTAGAATTTTCCCCTTTTTGGATTTTTTTTCTAAATTCATCTCCATGTTATACTTTAATATGTTCATCTATTTCCTCTAGGCCCTAGAATGAGAGGCCTGAGCAGCTTCAGCCTTAGACCTTTTGTTGTGTTTTATTATTTTTACAGTGCTGGGGATTAATTAAACCCAGAGCATCAAGCATGCGCGGCAAGTGTTCTACCACTGAGCTAGTCCCAGCCTTACATCTTCTCATAATCACTGTTATGTGTGGTTCTAGACATCCATCCCGAGACACATACTCTCTGCTTCTCTTTCTTTTCAGATGTCAGTAGCCATAGAAGATCATTCATGGTCTAAATCCATTGTTGGATTTGTTTTTGCTCTCAGTGCACACACAACTTTGTATAGTTTCAGATTGGTGGAACATAAATAAAACCCTGAGCTTCTTTCTGTAAGAGCCAGAAAGATTAATCTTATAGTCTAGTAGTTAAATTTTGGGAGGAATGTGTGACCCAAAGGTTTCTAAAATAAATGGTAAATCTTTCTGAGGAGGCTTATAGAATGGTATGTATAACTTTGATGGTCTGAGGGCTAGCTTTTTACCCTTGTCAATCCACGAAAATGATCACATTCTATGTCTCTCACATTGGTACATTTTGTTTCATGAAAGAAGAAACAGTGTGGTTAGGTAAAAGCATTTTCCTAAGTTATAGAGCTTGTGAGAAGAGGATCAAGGTTGTGTGTGTGTGTGTGTGTGTGTGTTGGTATTGGAACTTGAACTCAGAACCTAGGTGCTGTCCTTTAGCTTTTTTGCTCAAAGCTGGCACTCTCATTTGAGCCACAGCTCCATTTCTGGCTTTACTGGTGGTTAATTAGAGATTACTTTTGAACCTTGATCCTCAGATCTCAGCCTCCTGAATAGCTAGGATTACAGAGTGAGTCATCAGAGCCTGGGCAGGATTCCTGGATTTAGGCCCAGGCAGGTGGTTCCTTGAGACTATATGCTTAATCATGACGTCACAGCAGAAAGAGAGCTGTCAGTGTCTCTTCCTGCTCTTGGTAGAACGATGATGCGGGACTTCAACTACTGCCCAATCCTGGGAGATTGTTCTCTGCTCAGGAGCTGCCCTGACTATGTGACCTGTGACCTCTTCCTCTTCTCGTTTCAGTGCTCTGTCCTACCTAACTTTGCCTTTGGAGCAGCCTGGCTGCAGGAGGTCACTGAGCAAGAGTCCTTCCATCACAGGGATTGCATGACATCACGTAACCTCCGATATGTATTTAAACATGGATAGCTTAACTTGGATTAAACACGAGCAATCGCGGGCGGGGTCCTTTGCTGTCGGCTTCTAGTGCTAGTAATCATTGGATGCATGATCAGGGCGCAGGGCCGGTGATGCTCGCTGCCTCTTCTCCAGCTGTGTCCGGGAAGGCAGGTGTCCTCACCGCTCATTCTGTAGTCTGGCTCCAGCCCTCAAAAACAAAAACCAAAACCAAAACAGCTTATACTCTTAAGACTAATTTTGAAATAAACCTTCATTTAATTAATATTCTTCATTGCTTTGGAGTCTGGCATCTGTCAGATGTGACTGCTTTCACGCGCTCTCCTATGGCCCTACCCTTGGTGGGTCATGGCGGGTGGTAGGGCTATGTATGTGGAAGGCCATACGCAGACTCCTAGGTTCTTGCTGCTTGGCCCTATTAAAGGGAATGACATGGAGAAGCCAGACAGATGCAGTGCCTCGTGTGGGTATAGGCAGGTTGGTTCCTGAAGGCGTTGAGGATCCAGGGCTCTGTTGAACTCGCCCAAGATGGCTTCTTTCCTGTGCCGGGACACTGCTTTCTCTGTGCGCAGTGACCCCTGGGAACAAGGCCCTGGAACTTTACGTGTCCTTCCTGCCTTTCCTGCTGCCCTAATGTTATAGTAATGCGAACTCCTACATGCAGTTTCCGGCACTGACAGCTGGCAGCTGCCGGTCTCCACACACGAGCAGGCAAAAGCTGTCCTCATATTGCAGATGCTTCTCTGCTTTGTTACATTCCGAATTCTGTTGGTTCCTGTGTTCTGGTTTGAAAGATGTTAACCTGGCCAATTCCCAAAGCCTGGGCACTGTCCCTGAGCTTCTTTTGCTCAAGGCTAGCACTCTACCACTTGGGCTACAGTGCCATTTCTGGCTTTTTCTGTGTATGTGGTACTGAGGAATCGAACCCAGGGCTTCATGCATGCTAGGCAAGCACTCTACCACTGAGCCACATTCCCAGCCCAGGTCTTAACTCTTTTTACATGGTGTCTCATCATGGCTATCAAATACCATGAGTAGTTACTGGTATTAGAATTTTTCCCACAGAAGGAATCAAAAGACAGAGAGAGATGTATCAAAATGAGCTGATGGTTTGTGCCTGTAGTCCTAGTTACTTAGAAGCCTGAGACCTGGAGGATCATGGTTTGAAGCCAGCCCAGGCAGAAAAGTCCACAAGACTCTATCTTCAATCAAACAGCAAAATGCTAGACTGGAGGCAAGGTTCAAATAGTAGAGCATCAGCCATGAGTGAGAAAGCCAAGAGAGAAAACAATATAATGAGAAGAAGCAGAGATGGCCCTGTGCTGGCCTGAGGCTGCATAGGAAGTGGTAGAGAGAGACTGGCAGGTCTCTTATCCAATTAGATATCTGCTGATGCTTAGGAGTATGGTGTTTGCTTTAACCAAGCATGCTACGTGCAATAGTATAGTGTTCAGAGAAGGCCACAGAGTGACAGTAGAAGACATGACAATAAGAAGACATCCTAGGTGCTCTGCCTCTAACTTCCTGGGCCTCTGCTGGATGCCGAGGTCCCCAAACAAATCCACAGGGTCAACCAAGTGACATCACTATTCATCCTTTGACACAAAAGGGATGAGCTCAGTTCTGCCCCTCTGGGGCACTGGGGCTGAAGGCTGAGGGGTCGCGGGTGGTGTGAGGTCACACAGGCAAGTGTCACACTTGTCAGCTGTCGATTTTTCATCAGTGTCAGCAAAGAGGAAGCAACGAATCCCCAAGAGCTTTTCCCCCTGCCTTGGATTTGTCAGATCTGGGTCAGCCACTCCTTTTCCCCAATTTATCCTGCCAGCAGGTGTCTGAAGCGGCAGAGACAAGCTAATCAAAGCTGCTGCCGGTAGTTTAAAAATAAATCTGAAGTGTCAGGGACATACTTAGTCCAGGAGGAGGAGGTGAGCAGGAAGCAGGGAGAGCAAGGCCTCCTCTTTCCTTTCGCCTTTTGTCCACATCAGGAGTTTAGAGGGAATGTGAAACCCACACCTCATGATTTTGCATTGTCCTTCCCTCATCGGTGCTACTCAAGGTGTGATGTCCAGCGGCAATGTCCACACCTACTTGCTTGTTTGAATGCAAAATCTCAGGTGGGCTTCTAGACTTAGCAGGACAGCGTGCACACTCAACAAGCCTCCCTGGAGCTAGTCTTTGCATCAGGTCTTAGAAGGCTCTGCTCTAAGGTTGCAGAGTTGCTGTAGCTCTAACTTGGGATGAAAACAAAGGAAACAGGGATCGTCTGATTACAGGTACACCAAGCTTTCCCCTTACCATTCCGTATACTCATCCCAATGGTGAATGTGGATAGTTGAGGGTCTGATTAAAGTTGATTACAGAACTCATCTAGGATGGCCACACTCACTTACTGAGGAAAAGAGGAAGTCTCCGGGAACATTCTTAAGAAGATCAGAGGCCAGCTAGCTAGTAGGTCCTTTAACTGAAGTGCTTTCTTACTCATTAACAGTGTTGTTGCCAGGCCCTTGTGGCTCACATCTGTAATCCTAGCTACTCAGGAGGCTGAGATCTGAGGACCATGGTTCGAAACCAGCCCAAGCAGGAAAGTCTTGAGATTCTTATCTCCAATTAACAACCAAAAACGGGAAGTGGAACTGTGTGGCTCCAAGTGGTAGAGCACTAGCCTGGCCCTGAGTTCAAGCCCCATGACAGGAAGAAAGAAAGAGAGAGAGAGAGAGATAAAGAAAGAAAGAAAGAGGAAGGAAGGAAGGAAGCAAGCAAGCAAGCAAGCAAGCAAGCAAGCAAGCAAGCAAAAAAGGATTTTGTTAAATTTAGTCTGGTCAAGTCCACGGAAGAAAATTCCCTTGTGGTGCCTTTATTTCTCCTGAGTTATAACTTGTGATCACAGGGACAGGCTATTTTCCAAATGGAATAACTCCAGGGTCTCTGTCCTTTCCCAACTTTTTCAGAATGGGACACAAATTGGTCTGCCAGAAAGAAAACTGCAAAGGAAAGGTTTTGTAGCATCTCTACACCCAAGTTTGGACAAATTGATTTTTAAAATTAAATCAACTGGCTTATACTCATAATCCTAGCTATTCAGGAGGCTGAGATTTAAGAATCATAGTTTGGAGCCAGCCTGGCTGACACATTCCTGACACTCTTATCTCCAATTAGCCTGTAAAAACAAAGAACAGACATGGAGGTATGGTTTAAGTGGTAGAATACCAGTTATGAGTAGAAAAAAACTGAAGGAAAAGCTCAAGGCCCCAAGTTCAAGCTTCAGTACCAGCGCGTGTGCGCGCGTGCACACACACACACACACACACACACACTGACCTGTCGTCATACATATTGGAATAACAGCTAGAGTATGACTCTCTTCATTGGCCAGAGAAGACTGGATGAAGACTATCACCAACAAACAGGCACGATCGCCGAGCACCAGTGGCTCACGCCTGTAGTCCTAGCTACTCAGGAGGCTAAGATCTGAGGATCGAGGTTCAAAGCCAGCCCAGGCAGGAACATCCATGAGACTCTTATCTCCAATTAACCACTCAGCAAACCGGAAGTGGCACTGTGGCTCCAGTGGTAGAGTGCTAGCCTTGAGTTGAAGAGCTGAGGGACAGCACCCAGGTCCAGAGTTCAAGCCCCATGACTGAAAAATAAAACAAAAACAAAAAACCAAAAACCAGGCATGATCTGTTGTCTTCTTTTGTTTTATTTTTTATGTTTGGAGCTAAGGATTGACGAGGCCTTCCACGTGCTAGGCGTGGGATTACCATTGAACCAGTTGTTCTAGAATGAACTATCACCATCTTCATGCACTTGGCCAAGTCCATTCTTTGGGAACTGGCCTTGTCCAAGGCATTTTCTCCACATGGAGGGCAAGAGCATTGCAGGGGCCACCTCAGGGGGCCAGCTTTCCCTGAAGCAGAAGCAAAAACTGGGGAGAGGCAGCTAGGATCCCAGAAGCCAGGAGAGAGGATTCCACACTAGCCGGCCTCTGTGATTAGTATGTGTGGAGAGGGGAGTAATTACATGCTACTCGTGGGCCAGAGATGCTCCCATTCTTCATGGTGCCTGATTATTTCTTTTGAGGATGTGAGGATGGTCATTTGGATTTCTGTCGGAGCCAGTGGTTTGCTCTCCTCCTTTCATTAAGAAGGGAAGCAAGCACAGGCCAGTCTGCTGACCTGCAAGGTAGTTTGCTTCTTAATGCCTTTCTTCTCAAAGAACAATGAGCCACCTTGGCCTAGAGCCTTGCACCATTCTCTCCCCCCCACCCCAGGCCCTCATGCATATTCATCTTGCTTCAAACAGCACAGCATGGTATATGCAAATTGGCCAGGCAGGAGCTGGTTGGCATTTTGATAATAGCTTTGTCTGAAAAAAAACCCCAGGGACACTTGCACATCTAGCTTGCATGTTCTCTCTCGCTCTCTCTCTCTCTCATCCTATGTCCGGAGCTTTCCTACTCCCAACCTGCCCCAGGAAAATGAATCACAGAGTAGACTCAATGAAGAAGTTAATGGGAAACCAGGGGTCTGGATTCAAGTCCAGAGTAGTCCCTCACCCTCTCTCTTCCTTGAAGAGAATCATTGAGATTCCCCCCCCCCTACCACTGTTGCTGGGTCTGATGATTCCCCAGAGCCCCAATCTGCCCTCTGCTTTCATTGGACACCACCTCCCTTTGCTTTATGGTCTGCTCACTCATCCTGCCTCATCTCTCTGAGATTAGCTCCCCGGCCCTTGTCACCTCCCTCATCATCCAACCTAGTTTTGTCCTCACTCCCAGTAGTCAAGACTAAAACCCTAAGCTCTTGGCCTCGATCTCCAAACACTAGGGGATGTGGGGTGGGTGGGTGGGGTGGCGACCTACACAGAAAAACCAGGTATGGCTGGAAAGCTGTCATCACTGACATATCACTTAGATTCAGTAGTTGCTAACACAGGCAAGTCTCTAAACCATCAGCAATGGTGTAGCTGATAGGCCCTGGTCTTCTCCTCCAGCCTAGCCTGTAGCTGACTGACTTCCAGATCCCTCCTGGAACAGAGCTTTCTGGAAAGTACACAGAGCAATTTCTGAAGTTCCGATGACGTGTGTTGGATCAATTCTCTAAGGGGAGGGGTCCCGCTGCGGGGGACGTGGGCTCAGGTGGTGTCTCAGCTCTGGACATTAGTGGAGGACCAATGAGGCAGATGAACGGAGGCAGGCCCCTCCCAGGACTCCAGAGAAAAGTCTCTTCTCTTGACCCTGAAGGCTAGCCCTAGTGGATCCAAGGTTTAGGGAGCATGGGTTTAGGCCTTGGATTCAAATCCTAGCTGTACTACACATTAAGCCATTATTTTTCTATTCAGTGCTGGGTATTAAACTAAAGGTCTTACACAGGCAAAGCACAGGTTCTAACACAGCCATACCCTCCACCCTAAATAAATACATCTCTGAGGAAAAAAAAAAAAAAACCACAGTGCTTAATTTCTCTTAGCTTCAGTTTTCTTGTTTTGAAAATGAGACTGCTGGCCAGGCATTGTGATATATGACTATAATTCCAGTTACTTGTTTTTTTGGGGGGGCGGGTCCGGTCGTGGGGCCTGAACTCTGGGCCTGGGCGCTGTCCCTCAGCTCTTCAGCTCAAGGCTAGAGCTCTACCATTTGAGCCAAAGCGCCACTTCTGGCTTTTTTCTTTTTGCTTATGTGGTGCTGGGAATCGAACCAGGGCCTCAGGCATGCAAGGCAAGCGCTCTACCACTGAGCCACCTTCCCAGCCCCAATTCCAGTTACTTGTGAGAAAGAGATTGGGAAGATTGCAGTAGGAAGCAAGGTGGGCAAAAAGACCCAGGCCCACTCCTTGCATCTTTTTAAAATCATTTTTCCCTTGAGCCGTGGGGCCTGAACTCTGGGCCTGGGCGCTGTCCATCAGCTCTTCAGCCCAAGGCTAGCGCTCTACCACTTGAGCCACAGCACCACTTCCAGCCTTTTCTGCTTATGTGGTGCTGAGGAATCGAACCCAGGTCCTCATGCATGCAAGACAAACACTCTACCACTGAGCCACCTTCCCAGCTCCATTCTTTGCATCTTAACCAACAGGTTGGGTGTGATGGTTGGAACCTGAAATCCCAACTGCACAAATGGCATAGGGAAAAGGATGACAGTTTGAGCTCAAGTGGTAGAGCACCGGCTTAGCAAGCTGGGGGTTCCAAGTGCAAACTGTACTACCTCCAAAAAGAGACTGGTAATATTATTAATAATAATACTAACAGTTCTTCTAAGGTGGTTTTGAAGAATCTTTAGTGTTCATGCCATATGCCCAATCAAGTCTGACTTATTTTTATTAGTAGTTATTGTTTGTTGTGCTAGTCTTGGGGCTTGAACTCTGGTTGTGGACACTGTTCCTGAGCTTTAGTGCTCAAGGCTGGTATTCTACTACTTGAGCTCAACTTCCAGCTATTTCTGGTGATTAATTGGAGATAAGAAGTCTCACAGGGCTGGGAAGGTGGCTCAGTGGTAGAGGGCTCGATTCCTCAGCACCACCACATAAGCAGAAAAAGCCAGAAGTGGCGTCCTAGCCCAAGTGGTAGAGCAGTAGCCTTGAGATGAAGAGCTGAGAGACAGCACCCAGGCCCAGACCAAGCCCCATAACCTACAAAAAAAAAAAAAAAGAGTCTCATAGATTTTCCTGTTTGGGTTGGCTTCAAACTACAATCCTCAGATCCCAGGCTCCTGGGCTCCTGAGTAACTAAGATTATAGGCATGAGCCACCAGCACCTGGCTTAGTAACAAACTTTGATGAACAAAGAAAGGGCAAGGCCTTATGGCCTTTCTAGCCTTCAGTGTCGGCTGAACACAAAACCAAAATAGCAAGTAAGGCAGGTGCAGCCTGCTCCTCTAAAATCAGCTTCACACCTGCACTGGGAGCTCAGAGCTGCTGATTCTAGAACTCCAAACTCCAGCTGCTGAGGATGAGGAGACAAAGTAGATGCCCAGATTCAGATCCCTCCACCTGTTCCCTCAAAGAAGCACTGGAGGGGGAAGGGTGCAAAGTCAGATTTAATTTTGAACTTAGAGGATAGATTCTATTTTCACTGACAAGGTGACAGAAGAAACTCACAGACCAGCCCAGAATCACTCAGAGAAACTGCTTGGGGGTTGTTATGATCAGATGGGAAGGTTTCTAGAGTCTAGAAAGACCCACAGGTTTCCTGAAGGGCTGCTTGCAGACACATAACCCAGGAGCCCCAGGACTGCACAAATGACAGAGGTGCTGTTGCTGCTGAAGACAGAACGTGAAGGTTGTCCTGATGGACAGAAGGTGAAGCTGTGAACCGTCTGCGCCCTATGCTGGAATGGGCTGCTGTTGCTATGAATGATGGATCTATAGACAGCGAGCTTTCAGTAGATGGATCTATAGACAGCGAGCTTTCAGTCATGGGGCTTGAACTCAAGGCCTGGGTGCCATCCCAGAGCTTTTCAGCTCAAGGCTAGTGCTCTACCACTTGGAGCTACAGTGCTACTTCCAGTTTTCTGGTAGTTAATTGGAGTTAGGAGTCTCATGGGCTGGCTTTGACCCACGATCCTCAGATCTCAGCCTCCTGTGAGTAGCTAGGATTACAGGTATGAGCCACCAGCGCCCAGCTGTCTTTGTCTTTTGACCTGCCCAAATCCAAGAAGAATCTGAGAAGAACGTGCAACTTCCCCAGCAAAGGTGGGACTTGCTGGGTGGTCCACAAATCTGGAGTGTCAAGAATAGCATCTACAAGGTGCCTAGACACCATCTACCTCCTCCAGTCTCCCCAGTGCACATGCGAGGAAAAGTTCGTCTCCATGGTCTCTGTGTGTATGTAAAGGGAAGTTATTGAAGGGCTAAAACCAAACCCAAGGGATCCCAGCATTCTTTCTTTCCATACAAAGGAGTCATAGGAGACTATGGAAGGGTAGAGCTGGCCTTAACTACATTTGGCCTACTAAACATTTTGCAATACACTGATGCAGACAATCGGCCCAGAGATTCGCTGAAAATAACAGGTGAATGTGAGATACATTCACGCGAAGCGAGTTCTCTGAATAAATAACATGAAAAAAAATTAGAAAATGAAAAGAGATAATGAGATACCCACAACCAAAAGGAATTGTCTTAAATGGCTGATTGTAATGAGATGTACATAAATTGTAAGGCTTGTAATGAAATGAAAAAAAAATCATATTCTTGCCCGATCATACTGGGTGTGTAACATCTCCACCTGAAATAAGGCATCGCGGTGCACGGAGTATAATGAGATGCACATAATTTTAAGAGCGTAATGAGATGAAAAATAAATCAAACACTTGTCTTAAAATGAAAGATGTACTAAGAAGCACACACCTGAAGGGCATTGTCCTAAATGGGTTCAATTTAATGAGATGCATTTAATTTGCAAAGGGGCTAAATGAGATTGGCCCAGAGAGAGGCTGAGATGTATAAAAGTCGAAGACACACTTGAAAGTGGTATAATAAAAGCTGCCTCCTCTGTAAGATGGAAATAAGATGTCAAAGGGGAAACACACCAGCATTTTGCCATCAACAGTCTTCCAGCTGGTCCTTGGTACTTAGCTCTTAGCTTCTTGACCCCAAGCAGATGCCAGGAACAGAGCAGGCACCAGTGAGAGCTCATTGAACAACTGGGACCAACCGGGGCAGTGATGGGGGGAAAGGAAATGGGAAGAAGCTTTTATAAAGGAAAGAGCTTCCACTGGCAACTAAAACATTCCCCTCCTTCTTCCTTGTCTTAAAAACAAAAGATGCAGGGGCTGGGAAGGTGGCTCAGTGGTAGAGCGCTTGCCTTGTATGCCTGAGGCCCTGGGTTCGATTCCTCAGCACCACATAAGCAAAAAGAAAAAAGCCGGAAGTGGCACCTCAAGTGGTAGAGCGCTAGCCTTGAGCTGAAGAGCTGAGGGACAGCGCCCAGGCCCAGAGTTCAGGCCCCACGACCGGACCCCCCCAAAAAAATTTAAAAAACAAAAGATGCATTAGGAAATAGATCCCTGAAAAGCACTGTCATAAATGGGACCTCACCGGGCCCCCAGCAAGGCAGTTCATGGGAATCCATCAACTCCCATGAGCAAGATCTCAAAACCCAAAGAGTCAGGTACAGAAGTTATTCTGAACAAGTTCCTTTTTGCACTAAGGAAATCTCCCCTGCCCCTCCCCCACGGTCCCATCTGTCTTATGACCACAGGGATGATGGGACATCTTCTCCTTGAGTTGGGCAGTGTTAGGGGTGATGCAGACACAGGGTTCTCCGCCTCCTCAAAACACAACCACTGCATCCTAAACCATTTAGAAAAGCCCTGTTGGATTGGCAACATGGTTAGAAAAATGAGGGAGGGGAAGGGAAAAAACAAATTGTTTAAACAGGGATACAGGTGGACCCATTGCAACTAATGAGATGTACAAGATGCAATGTCAAAAACGAACTTTACAACTTTGGCTGGGGTGGGGGCAGTGAGTGTAGTTGTGGAGATGGGAGGGAAGGGATGGTAGGGGAAAAACAAAGGAGGAGGCAACAATGCTTGATAAGAAATGTACGCATTACCTTGCTCATGTAATTGTAACCCCTCTCTACGGTATTTTCATAATAAAATAAATAAAAAATGAGGGAGGGGGTAACAAGTTGGACAAGAAATGTATTCACTACCTTACTTACGTAACTGTGACCCCTATGTACATCACCTTGAGAATAAAATTAAAGTTAACAGCTCCGAACTCAATATATCAAACAATCCAGGGGAGGGGAGAGGCTGGGCTGGCCACCATGTCGTTTCTTTAGAGTAATATTCCCTAAAGCGTGTCTTGCAGAATCTTGAATAGATATTACTTGAAATAAACAAAAAAGAAGTGACAGAACAAAGTTAAGCAAGTTTCTTTCCTATAGGACTTTTTAGAGTTGTTAGTGAATTAAGGTGCATCTTAAGTTCTTTTTTTCCTTTCCTTTCCTTTCCTTTCTTTCTTTTTCTTTTTTTACAGAAGTATAAGTATTCTCTTTTTCTTGATAGAATGTCTTTTAATGATGTGCTCTTTGGAAACCACTGCTTTAAATGATAATGCAGTCAGTCTTGCTGCTGCAGGGAGGTAAAGTTCTTTTAATGAATTATCTCCTTGTTCATCTTGACTTTCTTATTTGTCTGCAGAGGAGAGTCTCTGCTGAGTTTGCAGAATTCTCCAGGTGACAGGGGTGGGTTGGTACTGGGATCTATAAGAAATACAGTGACCCAAGCCAGGGGCTAGTGGCTCATGCTTATAATACTAGCTATTTGGGAGGCTGAGATCTGAGGATCATGGTTTGAAGCCAGCCTGGGCAGAAATGTCAGTAAGACTCTTATCTTCAATTAACCACCCAAATGGCTGAAAGTGGTTCAAGAGGTAAAGTGCTAGCCTCGAGCACAAATGCTCAGGGACAGTGCCCAGGTCCTGAGTTCAAGCCCCAGGACTGGCAACACACACACATACACATCTCAGGGAGCTGTCTGGATGATCCCAGGGAGGCCTATTTGCATGTATAACCCCACCCCCCAGTCCATCCTCAGCCTGGATCTAATAGATTCATGGGAAAGAGCAGACTCTGCAACCTTTGTAATTATGAACAAGGAGGTCCTAACAGTTTCTAAGCAGACGGCCCAGACATAACAGCAATGGAGCCCAAGTAAGGAGAGGTCTGGTCTGAGGCTGACAAGACAGCCTTCCAATCACTTGTGTGAGGAAATATGCTGCCCCTTCTTTCCCCAGTAAATGCAGTGCAGATTGGCCCTTGGAATTCAAATGATGGCTCCTTCTGTTAAAGCCACCGTTCAGGATCTATCTCAGGTCCTGGGACCTTTCACCTATGAGACAAGGCAAGGTGCACATATGAGAGTAAAGTGTGGAACCCCAGCTTGGATGAAAATCCCCAGCCTAGGGTACAGATGAGATGGGAAGTATGAAAGGCTTTGAGGACGGTGTTGAACCATGGAAGGAAGGAACCAGAGCTCTCCTCTGCAGTGGAGAGAAACTGCCAGGAGAGGGCAGAAGAGAGCTTCCTTCTGTTTTTCTCTCTACTCTCTTTGTTTCAGATCTAGTCACGGGCACCAGGTAAGCATGCCAAATTGAGCCTAACGGAGGTGGCTACTTTGTCCCTTTCTGTTGGTACTCAGTTCAATGAAGTCAGTTCTAGATGCTGTCTGGCTTAGAGTCCATTCCACTAAAGGAACAAGGGACTTCTAGATCAGCCATCGGAAAAGAGAATTGCACACCAGAATGATGGTTGGTAATAAGATTTACTGAAAACTGCTCGGCCACATTCAGTTTGGTGGATACATCAGAAGGAGGTTGTATAACATTAGGCAGGTGGAGAGGGCGAGGAGGAAGAGATGTGGGCACATGTGTGTGTGTTGGGAGGAGGGTGTTTGTGCAGGTGGGATGCTTGTCCAAGTGGTGAATGGAAGGGGTACGTGTGGTGTGTGCGCATGTCTGTGAACAAGAAAACTGAATCAGAAGAGGACATATATTTTATCCCACTGCACAATCGTGAAAGTCTAACACCCAAAAAGCTTAGACTTTCCTCTAGCTCAAAAAGGGAGTAAAAAAATGATTGGATCACCCAGATTATAAATAAGGTTATTTGTGTCTCAAAAACCCCTATTAAAACATTAAATATCAGCTCTTTTTTGGGGAGAGGGGGAAATACATTCATTTCAGGGAGACCTCAGGATATTGATGATTCTTCTCTTCACCCAACCAGACAGGAGAGGGAACCCCAGAGAGCCCTGAAGTCCCCCTCCAATTAGCCAGGTAAGCCTGCCACTGAAAGAGATGGCTAATGCACAATTTACAAATGAAACTTCATGTCCATTAAATTAAACCCAATGGGAAAAACACACATGGGATCAGGCCTGTCATTCACGGCCATGGGGTTGGGAGGGAGCAGGAGAAATGGGTGCCAATCGTGGGGCTTGGAGGGTGTGTGTAGGGGGTGGGCAGATGGTAGAATGTTCCCTCCTCCCAGGATTCCTAGTTTCTTCCAGCGCTGGGTAGAGTGGAGGGCTGCAGATCAGCGAGGTGGAGAAGGTAGGCTTTTTGGTGCATGACCTCCTGCCATTTTGGATACTGATGGGAAGAAGGTTGCAGCGCTTTCTCCAAATCCTGCCTTCCCATGGAGCCGATGCTTCTTTCCAAAGGTGGTTCTGTTTTCTCTGAAGGATAAAATGAAGGAGGGAAGTCGAGGCGGATGGTTCCAGTTGGAGAGCAGAGGAATTCCATGGGGACCAGAGGGGTGGGAAGATTCCTAAAGCCACCCAGGATGCACCGCGCTGCAGGTCCACAAAGAGCGTGGAACATTCAAGGAACTCCATCTTGGGGTGGAGACGTCTAGGGTCAAAGACCATTGTTGTTACCGGAGCTGAGTTATGTGACCTTCCAAGCAACAGGTACCATCTCCAAAGTCATCTTACTTTGGCTTCCTCATCCAGATTCTGCCACTTCCTTGGTTCTTGAAGCCAACCCAGATGGAGAAACTTCTTTTTTAACATCTGACAAGTTGAACTCACCAGCTGACAATATATTGCCAAGAGGGAGAGAGAAAGAGAGAGGGGAGTCTCTTCTGGCTTTCTTCCTTCTCTCCCAAGTCCACGTTGCTGCCGAGTCAGAGCCCTGGAGAGCTGAGCCAATGTCTTATGGAACCCAGTTCCCACTCCGGTCTGCAGGGGGTGTTGTTACCTGGGGGGGCCCTCCATGCCTCTGGCCTCTGGTTATGCTTTTGGGCTCTCCCCTGCCTTCCGATGTCTCTCAAAGGAGCTGAGATCCTTCTGGAGGGGTAGATGCTAGAATCGTTTTGTCTCTCCCTTCCCTCCCAACCCTGTCCCCTGGCACAGGCCCACTCTGAAAACAGCACCTTATCTACCTCATGGTGCTTGTAAACAACTCAAGTCCTTCTATGGGGACCCCTCAGGGGGCCATCTGTTCTCAAGAAGTTGATGAGTCCAGATCTCACTTCTGTCTTTCTGTGTAGGCTGTTGACCAGCCCTGCCAAACAGAGTCCTCCACAGTTCTAGGGGAAGGGGGCTGGGTGCTCACTGACGCTTGGTAGTTGGGAAGAAGCAGGATATCGCCTCTGCGTTTCCTCGAGCTACTGATTTGGAAGCCAGGCCCAACTTCCTCTGTGGTGCCCGCCCATATCCCCCCACCCTACCCCACACCCTCCTGATGACACTCCTCGCTTGCTCAGTGACCAGTGCCAACTGGGCTGTCCAACTACTCCAGGGAGTCACTGTGTTCTAAGCCCAGGTCACTGACATTCGTCGTCTGCAGCTCATCGGCCTCCTCTTCCAGCTCCTCCTCTTCCTCTTCCTCCTCCATCTCATCCTCATCCTCTTCTTCTGTCCCATCCAATGAGTCATCATGGGCCGCCATCATGGCCTGCTGCATGGCCATGGTGGCATTGTCTGAGGAGAGAGACTGCAGGTTGTCCAAGTTGATGGAACCTGAGGGAGAGAGGGCAAAGGTCAGGGCTAGGCAAGGGCTGGTGGTCAGGCCCAGCAATGCAAGTGTTAGGCAGAGATGGATGGACTGGTTCCTGGGGTGGTGAGGGCACCCCACCCTCCCCCCCACCCTCCCAGCAAGATGATCCCAAACATTCCTTGACTCCTCAGCTTTCCCCTCCCCCTTCCCCAGCAGCTCTGCTCATGCTCATGACCACACACACTGCACTGTGTGAAGTCTTTTTGACTTTCTACTGTTTGTTTGTTTTCTTTTTCTTTTTCTGTCAGTCGTGGGGCTTGCACTCTGGGCCTGGGCGCTGTCCCTCAGCTTTTCAGCTCAAGGTGAGTGCTCTACCACTTGAGCCACAACGCCACTTCCAGTTTTCTGGTGGTTAATTGGAGATTAAGAGTCTCCCGGACTTTCCTGTCCCGACTGGCGTTGAACCTCGATCCTCAGATTTCAGGTGTGAGCCACCGGTGCCCGGCTTCTTTCTACTAGTTTTGTAAGACAGAGGTTTACTGTGCCCATTCAAAAGAGGAGATTTAAGCCGGGCGCTGGTGGCTCACGCCTGTAATCCTAGCTACTCAGGAGGCTGAGATCTGAGGATCACAGTTCAAAGCCAGCCCGGGCAAGAAAGACCGTGAGACTCCTATCTCCAATAAACCACCAGAAAACCGGAAGTGGCACTGTAGCTCAAGTGGTAGAGCGCTCGCCTTGAGCTGGAGAGCTGAGGGACAGCGCCCAGGCCCAGAGTTCAAGCCCCACGACCGACAAAAAAGAGGAGATTTAGTCACAACCAATTAAGCTATGAACTCAAGCTGACACAGTCAAGTGGTGATGGAATTGAGATTCTTTTCCGGCCTGGCCTAGCCCGGGCCCCTTTCCCCCTCCAATCTAGGGGCTACAATCTACCTCCTAGAATGGTAACCCATCTCACAGGAGCCTGCCCACAACCATATGGGTGCCCAGAAGCAGGAAGGTGTGTGTGCACACGTACAGCGTCTCCAGCCTACTGCCCACACAGCCATCCTCACACGCCAAGTTCTAAAATGTCTGGCTGATTGAATTATTCATGGTGCACTAGGCGACTGGCAATTAGAAGGGAGAGTGTGTGTGGAGGGTGTGATGGGGAGGCTGGGAGAACAAAGCTCCTCCTGGCCTCTCTGTTCACAAGCCAGCTGCCTGCCTTGGTATTTATAGATGCCTCGGACTTGGGGGAGCCGTGCAGACACAGGCTGTGCTGAGCAACTCAGGGGCTTGTGGGAGTGAGGAGGGGGCTCTGCTGAGCCGTCACCGACTCCGATGACCATGCATGCCCGCTCATCTTTGTGAGCTTGCTGGTGGCTGGTTAACGTGTATACAAGATGATGGGCCCGGAAAAAAAAGCATGTTAAGTGAAGTCAGGCTCCAAGAGACAAAGGACGTATGTTTCCTCTCGTTGGTGCAAGTTAGATCTAAATTACAGATAGATGTGAACATATACAGGATCATATGCATAAATCCACAGATTTTAACTAAAGGATGGTATTCTGGAGGTGAGGATTCTAATGGTGTCACTGTGGTGTAACAGCTAACCTACAGTCTAACAAAATGAACACCGGGAAGCTGGAGCATGTGTGATGGGGAGAGGTGTATGGTCAAGGGTAGGGGGACAGATGAATGGGAATAAAGTCATAGCATTCAATGTGCACATGTGCAAATGGAATCAAGTGACTTGAGGGGCTGGGTGGAGATGGAAGGGGTGGGGGAGGATGTCGAAAGGGTGACATTGATTAAGACGCATTGTATTCACAAATTGACATTGAAACCCCTTTGAACTCCCTCTGTACAAAAGACCTTTTAAAAATGCTGGGTACTGGCAGCTCATGCCTGTAATCCTAGCTATTCAAGAGGCTGAGATCTGAAGATCCCAGTTTGAAACCTGCCCTGGCAGATGAACCCAAGAGTCTCTTATCCTTAATTAACTACCAACAAGCCAGAAGTGGAGCTGTGCTCAAATGGTAGAACACGATCCTTATGCAAGAAAGCTAAGGGACAGCATGTAGGCCTGGAGTTCAAGTCCCAGGACCAGAGTGCACGCACGCGCGCACACGCACGCGCACACACACACACACACACACACACACACTATATCTATATGCAGTAACATCCACTTCTGTAAGGCTTTGATGGGAGCACATTCATGTGCTGGACTAGCAGCGGGGTTGGGGGAAGGAGTCAGTCCACCTTTGAATCTTTGCTTCCAGGAGCTCTCACCTGCTCCTACCTAAGGAGACCTCAGTCCCAGTCTTACCATCGGGGTTCGTCCCTGGGGCACCTCCCTGCTGCTGCAGGACCCCCGCAGCAATAGAGTTGGGCCAGAATCTTTGGGTGGGCCGGTGCTGAGACTTGATCTTCTTGGCTTTGGGGGCAGGGTCTGGATTGCTGGCATCTAGCATGGGCTGCAGAATGCGTCTCCGGGCGTTGATGAACCTGTCAGGGGTGAAGGTGGAGACTGGTGAGGGGCAGGGGAGGGGAGAGGAAATGAGGCTGCTCCTCAGTCTGCAGTAGACAAGGCAGATGGGGTTTCTTTCCAGCTAGGGGTAAAAGGCTGCCTGGTGAAAGGCCCCAGGCATTGAGATGCTCGTGGAATCAGCTGGAGCTTGGTAACCACAGGCTGCCCGAGAAGCAAGACAGGCAAGGCGTCTGAAATTCCTGCTCAAGTTCAGGATGGAACAGGGGAGGAAAACGTTGTAGTCATAGACACCAATTTCTGTTGCTGTCTCTCTAGACGGTGGATTGTGCCATGGTGGAACTTCAAAACTGGGAGACACTCCTATCTAGCCAGACCTGGCCCATTTTCAGCTTCGTTGGGGCAGCCAGAAGGAGACAAGGGGAAAGCAGAGATCTCTATGGGGTCCAGATGGCAAATCTCCCTCCTTCTCTCCAGCCTTTGTGGGGTGTATGCATGTGTGTGCACCTGTACTGGGGCTTGAACTCAGGGTCTGGGAACTGTCCGTTAGCTAGATTTTTCTCAAAGCTGCCTTTACCATCATTTTTAGGTTTTTATGGGTTAACTAGAAATATGGGTATTATGGGCTTTCCTATGCAGGCTGGCTTCAAATTGTGATCCTCAGACCTCAGCTTCCTGAGTAGCTACGATTATAGGCATTAGCCACCAGCAGAGGGTGCTAAGAAGCTGCAGATGAAGCCAAGGGCCAGGGTTGATTCTGGCTCTGCATCCAGTCCTCTTAGGAGCAGGACTGCCCTGGCAGCTGGACTGAGAGTGAGGCAGGCCTGGGCATTCTCTCTCTTCTCCCTGCTACCCTTGCCAAGCCTGTGCCCCTGGATCTGAGTGCTTTGGGGCAGATGATGTTAACTCACCAGTTGTTTACTTGCAGGAGTGTGAGGTTTGTCTGGGCTGCGATCTGCCTCTTCTCATCCTCCGTAGGGTAGGGGTGCTGAAATGAGAGCGTGGCTAATGAGGAACAGGCCTGCAGTGTCTCTGAAGAACATATCCAAGACAAAGGCACAATCCTGGGCCAGGCAGCCCCAGTGGCTTAGGGAAAGTGTAATGTATGTTCCTCAAAGCCAGGGGGCCTAGGACTTGGACAGAGACTGCCCCATGCCTGAGGCTCATGTTCTGGGACACATGGCCCCCAGACCAGCCCCATAGTAGGCACTAGACTGGTTTCTGGGTCAGTTCAGCATCTGTAGATTTCAAGTTTTTCACATCCTTCTTGCTTATGCAGCTGACAGGAATCCTCAGTGCTAGGATTCACAGCTGCCAGAGAAACCCACAGACGGAGGTGAATGGAGTGTTTCATTTGAAACACTTCAATGGAAATGAACTGATATTTTCTGAATAACTGCTAGGTGTCCGGATGTATGCAAGGCCTTCTTAGGAGCCAGTCTTTCTGTTGGCATAGGACTTTATAACCCATGAAATGCTTCCATAACAATTTCTTTTGTTTAATCAAGCCTACCCTTAAGACTTGAGCGGACAGAGTTGGGCACTGGTGGCTCACACCTGTAATCTTTGCTACTCAGGAGGCTAAGATCTGAGGATTACAATTTGAAGCCAGCTTGGGTAGAAAAGTCTTTGAGACTCTTATCTCCAATTAACTAGCCAAAAAGCCAAGATAGAGGTGTGGCTCAAGGGACAGAGAGCTAGTCTTAAGGGAAAAATGCTAAAGCTGAGCACTTTGGCCCTGAGTTCAAGCCCCAGTACCAACACACACACACACACACACACACACACAGAGCTTTAGCAGACAGGCTGGTGAGGTATTATATGCCCAATTCCTAGAGGAAGGAATGGAATAACTTCTTCAGTGTCATTTTATGACCTAGTTGACTGTCACCCAATCATCTTCATGGTGCTACTTTTTAAGACTGAGTCAGTCAGTGTCTCTGTGGAAAGTCAAGTGGTGTGGATGTCTCCTGTGCACTCAGACATTTCAGCCCTTGTATTGCTCCCTCTCTGAGACTATGTCTCATGAAGGCTGAATGTCCAGCCACCAATGGCTCAGACCTGGAATCTTAGTTACTCAGGAGCCTGAGATCTGAGGATTGAGGTTCAAAGCCAGCCTGAGAAGAAAGTCTGTGAGACTGTGAGCAGAAATGAAGTGGAGGTATGGCACAAATGGTAGAGCAGCAGCCTTGAGCAAAAGAAGCCCAGCAAGGGCTTGAGGCCTTGAGTTCAAGCTCTTAAGTCCAAGCGTGTGTGTGTGTGTGTGTGTGTGTGTGTGTGTGTGTGTGTGCACATGCATGCATATACATGTATACACACACTTACTAATATGTCCCCCAGTGCTCCCACACACAAGTGGCTGCTGACCAAAGAAGGAGATGCTGTAGATGGCCAGAGCAGGAGACAATGTAGCTTGGGCAATGTACTCCATGGAAGCTTGAGGAAGGTAGGTCTGTAGTAGCCAATGTTGTGTCACAGTAAATAAAGAAATAGTCGGGGAAGGAAGGTTTGGAGCACATTGGGTGGTGAGCCACAGATAACTGTGTCTACACATTTCCAGATCTTTCCCAGGATTTGGCACAGTGCCTGGCACCAGTAGGCATGGGTGGATCTGAATAGGTCAAAGCTTTGGCCTGGAAGTTAGGGGAGACTTTGGGAGACACTTGGGAACTTTAGGGGAGGATGGCCAAGACCCCTAGCATCCTCAAAACAGAATCATTCCTTTTAATTGCATTGCTAACAGAAAATGGTTCCTGGGATTTCTAGAGGCCCAGAAAAAAAATGGGGCTCACAAAGTGACTGTCATGACTAACTGTGAGATCACGGGCATGTCACTTAACCGGACATCATAACATCATCCAACGACTAAATGAAATCATACTTGTAAAATGCTCAAAGGGAGCTCTTCAGACTGTTATGCTAGCGTGATGTGGGCCAGGTATTTAAAGCTCTCAAAGGAAAGAGTTTGAGATCAACCATTTGGGGAGGACTCTCATTAGCAGTGACAAAGGCAAGCGATGTCTTCTCTTCCGCTAGCCTCAGCATCCCCTGACTGAAGTGCTCGGGACCCTGTGTTGTTTTAATTCACACCTCTGACCCTGACCGCCACACCAGGGCAGCTGGGACTTGTGATTCATACAATATTAAGATTCTAACAAGGAGAAAGCACATTCGTGTTACTGGAGCCAATTTCAGGCTAATTGGGAAGCGCAGAGGATGGCTGGATGGAGAGATTATAGGCCCCAAGGGGCAGAGAGGCGGGGACTGGGAGACACCCAGGGAAGGAGGCATGTCTTTGGGCTCCACAGGGCCCCAATCTCCCTGGTCTTGAGAAACATCCACGCAGCCTCCCATCCATGGCTAGAAATCCATGAACAAAGTAGATTTTCCTCATTATCCACAGGGGATTGGTGCTAGGACACCCCAGCCTCCACAGAGGCCCAAGTCCCTTGTAGAAGATGACGCAATTCCTAGAACCTTTACACATCTGCCTTCATACTTGAAGCCATCTCTAGATGACAGTGGACATGCTATGCAGATGGCTGGTGTGCCATATTGTTTAGGGAATAATACCCAAAAGAGATCTGTGTGTGTTCACTGTGGAGACCTATTTTCCATCCGGTTTGTCACATCCACAGATGCAGATCCTGTAGGCCAACCATATGAACACAATACAACAACCTTTAGACCTTTATGTCCTGTACCCATGGCTCCCTGAGGTGGCCAAGAACTCTGTTGGGCAGGGACCCAGTCTCATTAGATGCCGTTTCTCCACTGTCCAGACAAACGACAGGCAGAGAAGTCATGTTTCAACATGGTGTAGGAATGGATGAGGGCATAAACACCAGAGCTGGGCTGGTCTTGTTGGCTTTGGGGGTCATCGGCCCACCTAGGCTGAGTGTCCACCGAATCCTGGGTGTTGGAACTGAGAGTTGCCTGAAGTTAAGTACTCAGAGCTGAGATGGGAAGAAAATAGGGTGGAAGTGACTGACTGACTGACTGATTGATCGATTGTGCTAGTACTGGGCCTTGAACTCTTGACTATTTTACTCAAGGCTTGTACTCTACCACTTGAATCATCCCTCCATTTTTGGACTCTTTGCTAGTTAATTAGAGATGAGAGCCTCTTGGATTTGTCTCTCTAGGCTGCCTTTGAGCCACAATCCTCAGATCTCAGTTTTCTGAGTAGGTAGGATTACAGGCGTGAGCCACCAGTACCTGGTTGGAAAGTGTTCTATTAAAGGATAGCGCATGCCAAGTACCCCCTGAGTCACAGAAGGGTGGGCGAGACCGGTCTGGCAAGGCTTCTCTTTGAAGAATAGCCAGGCTATTCCAGAAAGGAGCGCATGCGCATTTCCAGCAGAAGCCTATGATACTCTCTGTCCCCAGGGAGGTGTCCATGGGCCCCTACTGAGTGGATGTCACAAACTCCCAAGTCAGCAATGTCCTATCCAAGGGAGAGAGAGCTAAAAGACGTTTGCTCCAAACTGGCGGGTTGCTCTCTTATGGAGAAGGGCATAGACTGCTTGTGACTCTCCCAGTACTATCCCCACCACTTCCCCTCCCTGGATGCAGCCCCTCAGGACGCACAGGGTGGAGGCTGCGGGTGATGAGTAGCCTTTAGTCCTGCTCTGGGAACAGGTGTGTTGGCCAGAACATTCTTGGCACTACATCCGAGCGCTCATGGGAGCAGTCCAGCTTGTACATGGCTCAGATCACATGATTCCTGAGGACACAGTCAAAATAGTCCTGGCTCCTGGACAGACTGCACGCACGGGTCAGCGCTACTTTTAGCACAATTGGAAAAGCTTAGGGCCAAGGACAGGGGGAGGAATGTGATGAGCTCATGCGCAGCCATCAAGCCATGGAAGTTGCTGTTAGATCGAGATCTGGAAGAATTCCTACGCAGGGCCCCATAGACAGTTCTTTGAAAAGAAGGCCAAGAACAGATCAGAAAGTTCCAGATAACTTCTCAGGACTTGAAGAATCCCATGATGGGACAAATACTACCTGGTAGAAAGGAGCTGTTAGAGATGGAGGTCAAGCTTGGCCCCAGCATTTGGGGGCTGTGAGACCTTGGCCGCTTGTTATATGCTTTCTGTCCTCAGCTTCACATGGAGAGAGTAAAAGATCGCCTGCTTATTGGACTTGGGATGAGTTAGTGAACTGATATAGTTAGTTATGGATGTTCATTGACTCACTCTGTGCCACATACTCAAACCTCCCAGACAATACAGAGTTGAACACTGAAGGTTTGCAGAAGAGGGAACTGCAGTATTTACATTAAGTTAGCATTTCATGGTATCATCATTGTCACCAAGAACTTCTTTTGACATGTGACCTAAACTGTATTCCTTCTTTCCTTCCTTCCCTCCCTCCTTCCTCTTTCCTTCCTTCCCTCCTTCCTTCCTTCCCTCCCTCCTTCCCCCTCTCTCTCTCCTTCCTTCCTTCCTTCATTCTTTTCTTTCTTTCCTTTCTTTCTCCTTCTTTCTTTCTTTTCTTTTTCTCTTTTTATTGCCTGCTTGCATTTTTCTTTCTCTTTTCTTTTCTCTCCTCCCTCCCTTCCTCCCTCCCTCCTTCCTTCCTTCCTTCCTTCTTTCCTTCATTCCTCCCTTCCTCCCTTCCTATTGTTCCTTAGCTTTTTCTAGTACTCTACCACTTGAGTCACTTGTGGCTTTTTGTGGTTAATTGGAGATAAAAATCTCAGACTTTTTCTGGCTTTGAACTGCGCTCTTCAGGTCTTCGGATCTCAGCCTTCTTAGATTAGCTAGGGTTGCATGCATGCGTCACCAGCACTGGCTTACCCCAGCTCTTTCTGACTCTTCCCTTCATGGCCCTCAACTCCAACCCTCACTGGAAAGCAGCTTCCAGTTTGAAGACAGGAGTTCTTCTCAGAGCCTGGTCAGAAGGAAGTTGCTAGATGGCTGGCAGTTTTCATCAACACTCTCCCTGTGATTGTCCTTCCACTTCCTACCCCAGGCATATGTTCCCACAAGCTGGCCAAGTCACCAGGGGGCAGGGCCCGTGGAGGTACGAGGCCTATGGGTATCAGCGGCCCTTGTGCTAATGCTAGAGCAGGGCTTGGCGTCTGACTCACAGCAAGAAGCTGCCTCCTTCCACTCTTAGCACTGTTTCTGGGTCACCACACCCTTCTTCCTTCTTCTGCCCTCCTGATCATTACCCTGGCCTGCTTTGGGCCACCATTCTGTGGGTCTGGTGCTGTTCAGAAGGGCTGGAGACCACGCAGAGGTGGGGAAGCCGCCAGCAGCCCCTGAAATGACCATATCTAAGACGCCAGCCATGAGGATGCACTCTGACTTCAGAGGTGCTAAACAGCCAAGCCTTTTCGAATAAAGAGAAGCATTATTAGTCACCCAGGGAGTTTCTCTTTTTACTACAATCGCCTTTGTTCAGCCTTTCAAATCTTTTATTTTCTCTCCCTTCCCTTTTTTTTTTGTTTTTAGCTCTGCCTCTCCTGAAATTATGCACAACGAGAAAAGCACAAAACACGAAAATATACAGTGTCATGTATCATCCCAAAGCAAATACCCAAGTAACCAGCCCCTGCGTCAAAAGGCAGGAGACTGCCAGCACCCCCTGGAGCCCTTTTCTGCCCCCTCCATCACCTTCCCCAAGATATCCACCCCCAAACCTGACGTCTACCGTGATTACTTTCTCCTTTGCTAGAGCGAGCACTGTACCACTTAGGTCTTAGACTAGGACCTTCCTCTCTGTGACTCACAGCTGCGATTACAAGTGTGCCTCACCAAACCCAGGGAGGCCACATTTTTGTTTTTGTTTTTTTAAGAAAAAGGATCATGTCTTTCTTTTTTTTTTTTTTTTTTGGGTCCGGTCATGGGGCCTGAACTCTGGGCCTGGGCGCTGTCCCTCAGCTCTTCAGCTCAAGGCTAGCGCTCTACCACTTGAGCCACAGACAGAGCCACTTCCAGCTTTTTTCTTTTTGCTTATGTGGTGCTGAGGAATCGAACCCAGGGCCTCAGGCATGCAAGGCAAGTGCTCTACCACTGAGCCACCTTCCCAGCCCCAGGATCATGTCTTTCTTTGGTGCTTCCTTCCTGCTATCTGCATCACGGAGGGTGCCTGGCTCATGGTAAGTTTTCAGCGCAGATATGTGGAATGAATGGACCCAGGCGTTTGAATAATTAGTACCCATCACCTTTGCCTTTCTATGTCACAGCAGATGTTAAAGAGAGGAAATGGGAGAGCATCAGTAATTCTGAGCCCCAGGAATTCTACCTAAAAGTGGATTGCCCTACTTATTAATACAGTTGCTCTGCCTCAATTTATTTATTTATTTTTTAATATTTTGAGGCAGAGTCTCACTACATAGCCCATGCTGACCTCGAACTTGAACCCCTCACGTCTCCAGTCTCCCAAGTGCTGGGATTACAGGCATGCACTACCACACTTGGTTCAACTTGGACAACTGCGTATTTGTGAAGAAGGGAGGAGAGGGCCGGTCAGAGTCTTTCAAGGCCCCTTGACTGCCCCGATGGAGGGGGAGGGAGGTGTCACTATGAGAAGCAGATGGGAAGTTGGCCTCCACAGTCACATAACCCCGGTTTGAATGCTGCTCTGCCTCCCCAAAGCTGAAGACCTTAGTCAATTTTCCTCTTCTGCAACACGGAAATCATTCTACCTGCCTGCGGGGATGTTGTAGGGATAATCAGCTCATAGTATTTGAAAGGTGCTCAGACCAGTGTGCAGTGCCCCCTACGAGTATTTGTTCACACATAAACAGAGAAATCAACCTGTGGTTGGATGCTTGCGGTCTTGCTCTGAAGATGCTCTGGGCTGTTGCTGGCAGCTGGTGAGAGTTTCCTGGGGTCACTGCACTCCTGTTTTCTGCTGGGCTTTCTCCTTTCCTGCAGGCTCTGGGTCTATTCCTGGCCGTGTGCACACACAATGTGTGTGTTTTCTCCTAACCTGGCTCTCGGGCCTGGTGGAGATGCTGGGAGGTTATAAATCAACCATGACAGTTTTCGGAGGAATCTCTGAGTGCTGGAGGCTCCCATGGGATGTCCTAGGGCTCAGTGGAGCCCCGCCCCACCCCTCTCCTCAGCTCGGGTATCAGATCCTGTCCCTGAGTTATCTGCCCTGCCTTAGCTGGAAACATACCAGGCTTCCTCGTTCCCTGGAGATGCAAGCTTAGTGTGGCGTATACCACTGAGCCTTGAGTTCAAGCCCCAGTACTGGGACAAACAAAGAACAAATCAGCCTTCCAGTGTCATTTTCTTCCAGGAGTTCCTACCTCTCCATAGATGTCATTGACGGGTCAAGCTTTCTCTCAGGCTTTCCTAAGATGGATTACTGGGGGATGGAGGCATTGGTTTATCCTCACCACCAGCCTATGAGCTAGGTATTGGGACCTCATTATACAGAAGAGGAAATGGAGACTTAATAAGAGCCAGTAATTGAAGTACAGGTCCCCTAACAAGGTAGGGGAATGGGGGAGAGGTATTAAATAAAAGTCCAGGTCCTGCCACCAAGAATCCTGTCCATAGCTTGTGTTCTTTCCCTTTGTGGGCAGGTGGATCGTGACTCTACGTAATTCCTTTCAAGACTTAACACAGGGAGGGACGAGGCTCGTAAAGAATGCCTGTGGAGTGACTGGAGGCAACACAAGACACGGGGCAGCTGGCAGGCTTTCATTCCCACGTGCCCTCTTGAGCCAGGGGCCCCGTCCAGGACACAAGTTGTACCCAGTGTTCTGTCTCTCTGTTTCCCTCAGCCGGGTGAGCCCAGCAGGCGAGGCAAGGATGTTAGGCAAGAGGGCTGGGAATCTGATAGAGTGTGAGATGAGGACAGACCCGGAGACTGTGCAGAGTCCATGGCCATTTGCAGCAGGGTTGCTCAAAACCCACAAGGCAGAATCAACCCAAAGAAATGCCTGATGACCGAAGAGGAGATAATCCAGATGCGCTCAAGCCACACAATGGAATTTGATTCAGCCACACAGTGGGAGGAAGTACCGGAATACACGGCCACATGGACCAACGTTGAGAATGTTATTGCTAAGTGAAAGAAGCCAGACCATAAAGGCTCACATGTGGCCGGGCGCTGGTGGCTCATGCCTGTAATCCTGGCTGCTCAGGAAACTGAGATCTGAGGATTGAGGTTTCAAGCCAGTCCAGGCAGGAAAATTATATGAGACTCTGATCTCCAATCAACCAGCAAAAACCTGGAACGGAAGGTGGGCTCTGGCTCAAGAGGGAGAGTGTGAGCCTTGGTAGAATAAACCAAGGCATAGCACTCAGCCCCTGAGTTCAAGCCCCAGTGCCAATACACACACACACAACACACACACACACACACACACACACACACACACACACACACACATCACAACCCACTGAGTTGT
Source organism: Dipodomys ordii (assembly GCF_000151885.1). Taxonomy (NCBI): domain Eukaryota; kingdom Metazoa; phylum Chordata; class Mammalia; order Rodentia; family Heteromyidae; genus Dipodomys; species Dipodomys ordii. The sequence continues at coordinate 10,591,559 of NW_012267226.1, forward strand.
ACAGTTAAAGGGAGAATTTGATGGAATGTGAATAATGTTTCGATTTGAGAAGTCATCAGAGCAGGCCCTTGGTCCCTTTTTTCATATTCAGTCTTTTGACCACAGAAGAACTCTTACGAGGTGCAATGCTCTCTGCTCCTGGTGGCTGGGTGGAGGGTGAGGAGAGGGATGGTTATGAGCAAAGCATGGCTGGACCCTGGCTGGTTCCCATGCCAGGATGATGGATGTGATGGCTGGGGAGGGTCTGGGAGAGGGGAGGAAGGTTGGAAGGCAGTGTGACTTCATCTATAAACACCCTACAGCTCTGGTAGGACAGCGCTGCTTGGTTCCACAATGTCAATGTGGAGGCAGAGTATGTGAGAGATCAGAGCCTCAGGTCAGAGTTCTGGGTTCAAAGCCGGTGTGGCCTTCTTATCTGCATGATCTTAGAAAATGTTGCCTTCTCTGACACTGAACTTCTAGGGTGCTTGTGGGTTTTAAATGAGTCAGTGCACTCAAGTGCTGAGTTCTAGACCCTGGCGGCACACAGGGGGCTGCCATGGTGGATGGAGGGGCCCGCTTGAAGCCTGGGTTCTTTTCTACCACCTCCAAGTACACAAACAGCAAGCTGCTGTTGTGCTGGGGTGTGGCAGCCCGGAGAACCATCATGTACCGAAACAGAATCACCGGACAGGTCAGGGTGACACTGGGATCTGGAGCTGGGGGGTGGGGAGGAGTGGGGCTCAAGCTGGGGAGGAAGGGACAGCAGCTCTTCCTCCTCCTTGGGTGACCCCTCTGGCAGGGGCCTTCTTGCCTGACCTGGGTTTGCTGTGGAGTGATTGTTTCCAGCAAGAGCTCAGCCTCTTTCAGCCAAAACATTAGAGCAAGAAATGTCATTCAATTCTTCAGGGACTCAGGAGGCAGCCATGACCAGATGAAACTGTCCTGATCTCACTGCTAAGAAGGTTCTGAGAGTTAACCTCCTCTGTTCCTCATGCGTCTCTGTAGCTGTTAATGCCACGGTGGAAAGGACAAGAAGAAGCCTCTGACACAAGACAAAAACAATAACACAGATATGAACTTCTCCCTGAGGGAAAAGAAGGATAACAGGAGAAGCCAGCATTTAGCACAGTATCTCCTCGGTGAAGGTGGCTGATTACAAAATGGCAGCCATCAGACCCTGATGCTTGGAAGGGGTGGGGGTGGGGGAATAGGCTGCTTTGTGGATCTGATTATTAGACAAATGATCTGTTTCATAGAGTACAGGATTTGTATCCAGATATGTGTTATCATAATTTTGTAGTTTAATGAATGAAATATGAGTGCAAAAAGAAAGATTTGCTGGGTGCCAGTGGCTCACGCCTGTAATCCTAGCTACTCAGGAGGCTGAGATCTGAGGATCGCGGTTCAGAGCCAGACCGGGCAGAAAAGTCCATGAGACTCTTATCTCCAATTAGCCACCAGAAAACCAGAAGTGGCACGGTGGCTCAAGTGGTAGAGTGCTTGCTGTGAGCTGAAAAGCTCAGAGACAGCACCCAGGCCCAGAGTTCAAGCCCTACAACTGACAGAAAATAAAAAGAGAAAGATTTATTTTTCATTCATTCATTCACCCATCCATTTGTGCACTCATCTATTTTGTGTCAGTACTGTAGCTTGAACGTAGGGCCAGCTCTCTTGTTTGGCTTTTTCCCCCCCAACTATGGCTGGTGCTCTACCACCTGAGCCAAGCCTCTGTTTCCAAGAAAGACATCTTGTTTGGAGATCTAGGTAGAGAAGGCTTTGGAAAACTTCAGACTCAATGTTGTTTAAAAATGCTGATTAGCTAGGATGAGGTGAGACAGATATTGGAATACATAATAAAAATCCAGAAAGATGCTATAGCTGGGCTAGATCCCAAATATCAAGTTTTTTATTCCATTTCAAATAAAGATGGAACTTGTAGACATTTTTATTCTAGGAAAAGGTTTATGCAAGTAAAATGATAAACTTTAATAAAAAAAAGGCCTTGGCCCTAAATCAAGAGATTAGCAAATGAATAAATGTATATCTTTTAAGTGAATATAAAGTATCCTTTAAATGGCTGTTCCTTTTTAAAAACTGACTTTGCAAATTAACCAACCAATAAACAAGTTTCAACTGCACTGGATACAGAATGACTCTGGGGCTCAGAATCCTCTTCTTCCTTCATTCCTTCTTCGCTTGCCTTTCCTGAAGCAGAGCAACCATGTCTGCTTATGATGGTGGTCCTGTGGACTTAGGTTTCCCAAGAGTACAGACTCAGAGCAAGGGTACCAAGAGCTATGCCACCTGCAGCCCTAACACTGGGGAAATGACTATATTTTGTGGAGCCCAGATTTGCTCAAATGTTCCATCATGGAACTCCTTTTTGGCAGTAATACCAATGAACGTGCTTGGGAATTCATAGATAAATAAGGGAGGAGCCCCATTTTTGTGACACTTATCAATCGGAGATACAAGGTATATATCTAGACACACATACATAGAGCATGTGGGTAAGGTGACCCTACTAGTCATTTTACTCTTAAAAGTCAGATAGATGATGGAAAAATCAACAGCTACTGCAAATCAAAATGACATATCACTTATCCATTCTGAATTAGTTTTTATAAATGTTGGGCTTCAGCCTCAAAAATGTCCCCCAAGCCAAGCATAGTGTCACATTCCTGTAATTCTGGCAGTTGAAAGGCTGAGACAGGAAGACTTCCAGTTCCAAGGTAGTCTGGGCTACATAGTGAGACCTTGCTTTAAACAAATTAACAAACAAACAAATACCTTCTTTTTTTTGGGGGGGGTCCGGTCATGGGGCCTGAACTCTGGGCCTGGGCACTGTCCCTTAGCTCTTCAGCTCAAGACTAGCACTCTACCACTTGAGCCACAGCGCCACTTCCGGATTTTTTTCTTTTTGCTTATGTGCTGCTGGGGAATTGAACCCAGGGCCTCATGCATGCAAGGCAAGCGCTCTACCACTGAGCCACCTTCCCAGCCCCAAACACCTTATTCTTAAGCCATGCACTGGTGGCTCATATCTGTAATCCTAGCTACTCAGGAGGCTGAGATCTGAGGATCATGGTTTGAAACCAACCTGGGTAGCAAAGTCCATGAGATTCTTATTTCCAATTAACCACCAAAAAGCTGATAGTGGGTGTGGAGCACTACGTTTTATAAAACAGCTCAAAGACAGCGCCCAAGTCTTGAGTTCAAGCCCCAGGACTGGCACCAAAAAAAAAAAACAACAACAAACAAAACCCAAACACCTCATTCTTGGTTCAATGCCCTAGAAAGTTCAAAGGAAACATTTCTTATGTTGCTGTTTTTGTTGGTTGGTTTGGTTAAGACAGGGTCTTGCTACATAGTTCAAGCTGGCCTGAAACTCACTATGTGGCTAGGCTGATCTGGAACTTTCCTGCCTCAGCCTCCCATAGGGTAAGATTGCAGGTGTATACCACTACACCCAGAAAACAATTTCTTAAGTGCTGATCAATATGCTAGACCTGGGTCTTGATGTATGTCCATTTAACTTCACAACCATTGGAGATAAACGTTAGCTCTTCCCTGCCCCTCAAGGAAATAGAATTAGAGTAATCAGAAAAGGAGGAACTCAGTTCAGACCTCAAATGAGCTTACTTAGCAAAACCCAAACTTCTTGAATTGGGGTGAGAGGCAGAGTCCTAGTTTAACGTCTATCACCACTGAGAGATTCTGTCCACTGAGTACACAGGACCAGCACCTTTGAAGGAGAGTCCCTAAGACCACAGTGAGTATCGGCTGCCACCCAAGTCTGAGCACTACCTAGGCGCCATGTCTCCATGGCTTCGGGGAGCTCTCCCATTCCAGTTAAAGGGCTCTTGGCTGACTGATTAGTTTCTGTGATTCCTTTGATTTCTCTCCTCTCTGAAGAAGAAAGGCCTTGCCTGCCTCCTCTATTCCTGCAATTTTCAGCCCAGTGTCCCAAGTCTCTTTGTTTTGTATCTGTGTCTAAGCGTCCTGATGTATCAGGAAAAAGCTGGAAGGCTGCTGGAAGCCCTCTTGTGGACACAAAATCTGTCACAAACACATGCACAAGCACACGTGCACACACACATGCACACACAGAACACCTTTATTACTGCAGCCTATGAAATTAGTCCTAGGGGACTGCAAATTTGAAGTCATCCCTAACATTCAACCAAAGGCTAATACGACATACAAACATCAAACCACTACCTACTACACAGTAGGTGCTTCATAAGAACTATGGTGAAACCCAAGGCATTGTACCATACGTCCTGGAGCTAGGCTGGCTAGTGAAATAGCCAGATTCCAGCAACCTCGCTGGCCTGCACCACACCTCATCCGACTGCTCAAATCAGGAGGGAGACAGATGTGTCTACTTGTCTGTCTTCCCCAGCAAAAGAATGAACACATTCTTCCACATCAGGCCAGGGTGGGTGTGGCTTCCAGCACAAGAGGGCCTGGCCCAGTAATCACAGCCCCAACCCTGGTCCCTTGCTCTGCTCACAACTGCAGTGTTACACATTTGCCCAGTACTTCAGTCTCTCAGGAGTGTTGGTCCCCATTACATCCCGAGGCATCACATTATTTTTGAGGCAGTAGCAGTGTGCCAGCATTAGGCTCCATTTAGGCTTCCCCTGAGCAGGCTGCTAGCTGGTTCTCCTAATACAGTGCACGCTCTCTCTCTCTCTTTCTCTCTCTCTCTCTGGCTATGGCCCCTAAAAATCAGGCAATGGCAGCAGAGCCTGGCACTCAAGCTGTGGGTTAGTCATTCCCCCACCCCTAGTATGCACACACACTCACCATGAGATGTTGGAAGAGCCAAGAACGCATTATATTGGTGGCATGCTTGGGCAAGACTCCTCGTTTGTTCTTGGACTTCTTATCCTCATTGTCCAGGAGGGAGGTGAGGTCAAGGTTAACCTTCAAGGGGCACGTGGAGAAAAAATCAGCATCAGCAGCCTGTGAGGCTAGTGGCTAGAGACCTGTTGTCATAGTGACGGCAGGCTCTTGATGCCAGCCCCCATTCCCAACTCATTCTTAGGGCTCTGGGGAGGTCACCTTTCCCTCTCACCCCACATGGGGCCCCTCAGAGAATGGCGATGAAGCTTGGGGGTAAGGAGAGAAGGAGAAGGAGGAGGAGGAGAGGAGAGAGAAAGGTGATGGGAAAGGAGATAGAGGAATTAGCGAGAATCATGCAGAGAGTACTAAAGATATGAATTTGCCATAAACCATCTAACCGTTATTAGCATTTCTGTGATACTTTGCAGAGAACAAATCACTCTCCTATTATCACCACAGTTAATCCTCACAACAACCCCTTAGGTTGGTTGGGCTGTTTGCAAGGTGGTATTAATCCCTCTTTATTGATAAGAACTCTGAGGCTGGGAGAGGTCAGGAGACTTATCCAAGATCACAGAGTTATTGTCAGGTCTCAGGCTTCTGGCTGCAGATCTTTCCATAGATCTGCTGTGTATTTATCACCCAGGTGCAGAGTGGCTCAGTCTGGAGAGCAGGAATAGGAAGTTGCAGGATCCTTTGATATAAAACTCAGGAGGCAGCCAAGCCTCTAGTGTTCATAAAACCTAGCCAGACCCAGCTTCTTATCTGCAAAGCAAGGGTCATGCTGCCTTTTGGAGGATAGTAAAGATTGAATGAATCACTGTGTAAGTGCCTAGCAGGTAATAAGCAATCACCGGGCCCTCCCCCATACCCACTCGCAGACGCACACACCTACAGACACTCACCTGTGTGTTCTGGATCTGGATGGCTCCCTGGGGGATTGCTTGGGTGACCACCTGACCCTGGGAGGTTACCATGGTAACGGGTTGGTATAAGGCTCCACCTGAGGAGACAACCAGTTTTGGGGTTCCCTGACATGGAGTAGGGGGAAGGGAAGCAGACAAGCAGGATCCCCAATTTTCTTGGCATTTATGTGTGATGACCCTTCCCCCCCCACCCCCGGACTCCAGAGTACTGAGGTTGCTTCTTCCTCTTATAGAAAAGGAGTGGGTGGGGTGGGGTATGGTGTCCAGAGGTGAGCAGAGGCTCTGGTGGGAAATATCTGGGGGAAGTGACATAGCTCTACTTAGTCTGGGTGGTATTGGGGGGAGGGGGAGGACATCCTGAGAATTTGGCCCAAATTCGTGCCAACCCATCCCAATCAAGTCTCAGTGCTAACCATTTGCAGAATGGTTTAGTTAAGCACCTGAACCCAAAGATCCCTCCATTGGCATGAGGTCACACCCTGGTTCCGCACTTCCTCAGGGGCCATCCTTTCTTCTCCCAGGGCCAACTCCCCCGCCCGCACCCCCAATCCCAACACCCCTTCCTTGCACCGACCTGACACCACTTGTGAGTTGACAGTCGTCATGGCGATGTTGCCCTGTTGGAGCGCTGAGGCTGGGACCACAATCCCCTGGGGGTTACTGGAGACTCCAGACATGGAATTGGGGGAATTCTGCAGGAGGTCCTGGCAGTAAGGGAGGTGTGAATTGTGACAATGTCCCTGCAATCTTAGATGCTACAGCCCCAAAGGCCTTCTCTCCCCTCTCCCTTCCAGTCTTCCCCCTTCCTTCCTCCTGCTCTTCCTTAGACCTAACTCGAGAAAGATGAATCTCATGGCTTCTTAGAAAGGATGAATAAGAAGGCTCAATACTAAGAAAATAAGCAAAACCAAAACCAAAACGCCAACAATAGCCGCCCACTCGCCTTCCGTCATCCAGCCAACTCAAAGCACACATTATCCCCCAAGCCACAATGGGCCAAATCCTGGCTATACTTTGGAATCTTTAAAAATGATGCCTGAGTTCCATCTCTGAGATTCTTCTGTATAAGTCATGGGCAATGGAGTTTGGTAATTCCCCAGGTGGATTCTGTGTGCTGTCCCTTAGTTTTTCTGCTCAAGGCTGGTGCTATATTACTTGAGTCACAGCTCCAGGCTGGCTTTGGAAGGTATCTTCAAATCTCAGCCTCCTGAGTAGCTAGGATTATAAGTACTTATGGGTATGAGCCCCTAGCACCAAGCCCTCTTGGTGATTCTGATGTGTAGAGACCTTCACTAGTCATCCCTCAGACTCCTTGGCTCCAGTTGTTTTCCTATCCTTTCCCCCTTGCTTCTCTCCTTCACACCAAGCACAAAGTAGCTTCCAGTGAAACCCATGGTGGTTGGGTCTAGGAGCATTTGCGAAAGAAAAGAACTGGGTGTGTGAGGGATCAGTATCTCTAGGTTTGAGGCAAGCAAAATAAATATATATATTCTTATATATAACATGTATGGACACATACATACATGTGCACATACATCTGCATAGATATATATGTATATTTACAGATATGTGTGTATATCTGTATATATATATATATATATATATATATATAAATATAGTGCCCTGACCTCCCTGCTCCAGAATTTTAAAAAAATGAAGGCATAGATGGCAATGAGGTATTATAGAAGGTTTGGGAGATGAGCCTGAGTCTCTTAGCTCATCCCAACAACAATCATGATCAGAAACCAGACAAGATTTGCGCTGCATGTCAGTGGCTTACACCTGTTATCTTAACTGCTCAGGAGGATGAGATGTGAGCATTGAGGTTTGAAGCCAGCCCAGAGAGACAAATCTAAGAGAGTCTTCTTTCCCAGCAAAAAGCCAGGAAGTGGAGATATGGTTCAAGTGGTAGGGTGCCAATGGTGAGCAAAGATAGCCAGCAAGAGTTGGAAGCCCTGAGCTCATGTCTCTTTTACCCGCACAAAAAAAGAAAAAAGAAAAGTAAGAAGATGGGATTTGAATTAGTAACCAAATCCAACAGCCACTTAATTTAGGTGGAGAATCCAAAGCTCAAAAGCTGGAATAATAAAGTTTGAGCTACAATGGTTTAGAGACAAGTCAACAGTCAAGAAATTAGACTAAAAATGGAGAAGATGGCCCTCACTTTCTAGTTTTGGTTTAGGGCTTGAAGAAGCTTCAGCCTCTAGGGAAAGTTGGGAGTCTGAAATGAGGAGACTGTGCTTAAAAAAACCTTGGAGCCAAGCCTTCCTACCTATAGCTACAGACCAAGGGAAAATGGCACAGCCCTTAGGGCACAGCCCTAGTGAGACCTCTCAACCCCTGGCACCATGGAAACTGGCAGAACCTCTTAGGACGTGGAAGATGACACTGATTTTCACATTTCACTCAATGCTGCTGATTAAATCCCTATTGGTGGCTCCTTCCCAGCTGCCTCTGTGTGTGTGTGTGTGTGTGTGTGTGTGTGTGTGCATATCCTTTGGGATGGTCCCTGGCCCCAGTAGCGCCTATAAATAAGTAGCACCCAGGGACTGGAGTGGAGCCCTCCTTCCTCCTGCCTGACATCACACGGGACCTCTGGGTGGGTGGGGCAGGAGGAGGCTTTGCTTCTATTCTGGGTTCCTCTCTTGCTGCGGTGACCTTGGGGATGAGAGAGGGCAGCGTCTCTGGGGCTCCGAGGGCTTTGTGGCCAGGGAGGTTCACTTGGGAGCAGAACTCTTGACCTGCCTGTTCAGGAATTGAGCATGGTGTGCAGAAGTCCACACACTTCCAAGAGCCTTTTCAAAGTGGCAACAAATTAAAAACTCCCTGAGGTCCAAGTAAGAAAGGAGGCTTAGATCGCTCAGTTGATTTCTAGCAACAAGAATAGAATTCAGATCCCCACAAGTACTTAATTTACACTGTGGACCGAGTTCTAGGCTACACAAGGCTCCTTGCCTAGTCATTGAAGGCGAGGTAAAGAGAGAAAAATAGCCTAAACTCACAAGTCCAGATTACCTTTCTATGGGCCTCTCTTCCTTGATTACAAAGGATGTTGGCTTTCTTCTCCCTGCCTGCACACAGAAGCCCTTGAAGCCTATATCTTCAGCCAGGGGGCTGTCCCTGGGTTGTGACTCCCTCATTCCAACATCCCAGCCAGACATTCTCATAAGATGCAAAGCAGCACTGATATTAACTGCAGTGAAGCAAACTTGCAAGTTCAATTTAATAGAGGGAGGGGACCTGCTTGTCATTTGTCCTAAAACCAATGGGAGAGGTTGCTCAAAAATACCTCCTTTGTCAGGCACTGGTGGTTCAGGGCTGTAATCCTAGCTTTTTAGATAAGATCTGAGGATGACAGTTCAAAGCCAGCTCAAGGCAGGACCATCTGTGTGATGATTTTCTTCAATTAACCACACACACCAAGAAGCCAGACATGGAGCTGTCGCTCAGTAGTAAAGCATCATTCTTGAGTAAAAAAGCTAAGGGACAGTGTGCAGGGCCTGAGTTCAAGCCCTGTTCTCACACACACACACACACACACACACACACACACACACACACACACACACACACACACACTTCCTTTAGAATCATTCATGCTTTAGTGTTCCTCTTTGGGTAGATACTCATGAAATTGTGGAATGAAGATCCTCCTCACTCAAAATCAGTAATGTAAATATGAAGTGTGGGGTTGGAGGTGTGGCTTAGGTGGTAGAGGGCCAGCCAAGGAGCAAAAGCATCAGATACCAAGTTTGAATCCCAGGGTCAGAAAAAACTCTGTGTGTGTGTGTGTGTGTGTGTGTGTACACACATATATATGTATAGATGATGTGTCCTGTGGGATTTAACTAGCCAAAGGCAGAAGAGCAAGACAGCATCTGGATACTTCATCTGCTTACCAGACTGCGGCTACTCCTCTCCCCTGTGGCTTGGTGAGTCTCCAGGCCATCCCACTGGTTTGGGGACCTAAGGCAATTTATGCATTGGATTGATCTTTCTCCTACCCATCTCCCCCTTTCTGAAGTTTTGCCTGGGAGGTGTAGAGAAAGCCAAATGATAACAGCCAAGGAATGGAATGGAAAATTTCAGAGGACGAGACAGATCATGAGCAAGGCCATGAATGCCCACATCACAGCTGGGGCAATAATAAGGATGCAAGATCCCCAGGCATCCCTAGGGTCTGGGAAAATGGTATCTACCGACCACAGCTGCAATAGGAATTTTTTTCACAAATGTCCTGTGCACTGGAATGCTTTTAAAGACATAGATTCTCAGACCATCAACCATGGTGTGGTTTCTGCTGGCGTTTTTGGAGGCAGAGTCTTCCTCTGTAGCTCAGGCTAGTCTTGCATTTGTGATCTGCCCACTTCAGTATCCCGAATGCTGGTATTATAGCTATGTAACACCATGCCAGGCTCCACCATGGTATTTCAGGTTAGTCTCATCATAACCTTACGGGAGGCAGTAGGAGATAGGCTATTCCACTTGCCTGAAGAGAAATTGAGATCCAGAGAATGGAAGTGACATCCAAGAGTCAAATAGCCTTGCCTTAAATGTTGGTACTATATCTGAGTGTAGGATGGAGAATCGCAGAGACAGGAAATGGGTTTTGGGGTCAGGAACACAAGCTGTTCAGTGCGAGTACACACCCTGGCACTTTTAGCCATCCAATAATTTATTTCCCACTTCCTTTGGCTGAAGTCACTCAACTAGGGATTAAAAACCTGTCCTCGAAGTCCTACAGCCACTTGGGTTCTTTACTTAGCAACAGAAGAGGTTCAGCTGAGGTTGCACACCCGTCTGAGCAGCACAAAACTTTGCCACACTTCCTTTGGTTCCTGCCTGTTGCTTGTGGACCATGGTGCCAAGCCCTAGAATTCTACATAGACCCTAGTTGTCTATTTCCAAGACTCCAGTCATAGGATCTACTGCTATAGAATGGGAACAAAGCAATTCTAAGACTCTGGGGGCAATCTAGAGCGCTCATCTGAGCAAGTAGCCACCATGGCAGCAATGGCTCCTGGGAAGAAGCTGTGAACCAAGCATGCAGTATTATCACATCCTCTGATAAGCTTCCTCTGGGGCCTATCAAACTCCATGCCCAGGGAGATGCTGCTTTGTGTGGATCTAAACACAAGAGCCTTCCAGGCCCTTCAGTACCCAAGAAGAGGGGAGAAAAACATCTGGTACCATTTTAGTGACATTTTCTAGCATCCAGAGTCTCATATCCCCTTCCTGGTTATCCAGACCAAGAGTTCTTTGTTGCATCCCACCAGGCCCCTTCATGGTGCTCGTCGGGATTGCTGCCTGAAGTTTGGAAAGCCACAGTCTCTTCTGGCATCCCTGGAAGCTGCCTGCATGCCCACTCGTCTTCCTGTGTACAGTTTAGACACAGAGGCAAAGAGCCCCTCCAGAGCAAGGCAGCGTGGAGGGCTTAGAATGGCAGGCAGCTCCGGGGTGCTTTTGGGGCCTTTCTGGGGTTCTACCCACTGAGCCAACTGTAGCACAGGCCCTCTTGTGCCCATCAGTAACTCTTTCTGGACCTTGAGGGTCCCTTGGTGAATTTTATCCCAAAGCTCGTTTTTGGAAAAGGATAATGTGTTCAAAGGGAAAACTTTGTAGAAAGCTAAAAGAGCTCTAGGATGACTTTTGGAAGTTCAGGGTCCGGGGAGCAATGGGCCACACACATCCCTCTCCTGAGCTGCTGTTCATCACTGTTAATAGAGAAATGGCCCAGGATGCCCAGGGAGACTTAACTTCTATCCACGGAAGGCATTTTTGGAAGGAAGTATGCTGGCAAATAAATGAAGGAGTGAAGGAAAGAAATGACAAAGTTTCCTTCAAAGCCATTTTGAAATAGGTGGAGTTTTATTGGGATTCCTGTGAAACAGGAAAGAACAGGATGTACTTCTTTTTTTTGGGGGGGGGGTCTGGTCGTGGGGCCTGAACTCTGGGCCTGGGCGCTGTCCCTCAGCTCTTCAGCTCAAGGCGAGCGCTCTACCACTTGAGCCACAGCGCCACTTCCAGCTTTTTTCTTTTTTTCTTATGTGGTGCTGAGGAATCGAACCCAGGGCCTAGGATGTACTTCTAAAGGCCTCTGCAGCCAAGAAGGCAAGGGAAAAACTCCAAAGCTATCTCTGAGGATTTATTGTGTGGGAAGGTGGGGTAAAGGGTAGAAGTTGGGGACAGTGTAGAGGAGCCGGCCTGAGCCATTTGCTATCTTCACCCTGGCCACTAGGGGTCTCTGTAGATCCACCTCCTCCGTGGATCAATTGACTCAGACCAGCTCATCAAAGTCTCCCAAGAGGACAGTTTTGGGCCAGGGGAGGGCGTAGGGTGAAAGTGGGTTCTGAGAACCCTAAGCCTAGGGTTCATGATCTTGACTTTGGTGCTTCCCATCTGAATTATGTACCGGGCATACAGAAGAACCACTGGATCTCTTCTCTTGACCTAGCTTGGTTATGGGTTTGTGTTGATTATTTTGTGGTTTGTTTTGTTGGTCCTGGGGCTTGAATTCAGGGCCTGGGTGCTCAAGGCTAACGCTTTACCACTTGAGCCACGGTATCACTTCCGGCTTTTTCTGAGTAGTTTATTGGAGATAAGAGTCTCACAGACTTTCCTGACTGGGCTGGCTTCGAACTGTGATCCTCAGATCTCAGCCTCCTGAGCAGCTAGGATTACAGGTGTGAGCCACCAGTGCTTGGCTTTGTTTGGGTTTTTTGGGGGGGGGGGTCTGGTCGTGGGGTCATGGGGCCTGAACTCTGGGCCTGGGTGCTGACCCTCAGCTCTTCAGCTCAAGGCTAGCACTCTACCACTTGAGCCATAGCGCCACTTCCGGCTTTTTTCTTTTTGCTTATGTGGTGCTGAGGAATTGAACCCAGGGCCTCGAGCATGCAAAGCAAGTGCTCTACCACTGAGCTACCTTCCCAGCCCCATTTGGGGTTTTTTAATAAGAGTAAGAAGGCTCTTTATTTGAATGCCGCAACACTGGCCAACATATTACTAAGTGCATGGTAGGTGTTTGGTGAATATCTGGACCGAGAGGGGGTGGGGGTGGGGAGGGTGGGGGTGTGCTGGGTGAGAAGCTTACTTCTGCCCCCGGACACCCTTCCTGGCAAGTTCTAGCAGATCCAGAGTCCAATCTTAGGCCAAGAAAAGCTAGGTTCGCAAACTCAAGGAAACCAAGCACATCTAAACAAGCCGCCTAGCCTGTGCTTGCTCCGCTTCTGTTGGGGGGCTGTGGCTTCAGGGGACAGGGAGCTCAGATCTGTGGGGACAAACAGCAGCTGCTGCTCTTAAGGAACATTCCTTCTCAGGAGAGAAGCTCTCTGGTTTCTCTGGCCTGACGGTGACAACAACCACCACCCCTTGATCTTCTGGCCCTGTGGCTAGGGTTAAGAACTTGAAGAAAGACAGCTGTAATGCCTATGACCCGAATTAGGCAGCGGGAACTCAACCTGAGTGTCTTCTTTCCACCTAAGCAGAGATCCTTCTAAGGTGGGTCACTCGGCCCCGCCCCACTTGATCTTCAAACTCACAAATGAGGCGGTGTCATGGGGCACAAGCCCTACATCCCAGCTGGACTGACTGACCTCCATGACACTTACCCCCTGCCGACTACTTGGAAGCGAGTTGATGAGCCCCATTACGCCCAGTTCCCATCAACTAGTCTCTGAATCCAGGAGTAATAATCAGCCAGGTCATTTCTCCCCACTTGGGACCTAGGAGGCCTTGCTCCCCTTTTTCAAGAGTTACCCTCCCCCCAAAAACCCTCATCAGATCATAAGAAGATAGGCGCTGGAGTAGCCCATTTTAGACTGTGTCACTTAGGACATGTGTGATTTGGGGCCAGTGTCTTTATTTCTGTCAGTATAAAAAGGAGGAAATATTGTGCTTGTTGAAGTCTTATTAAACAGAAAGCACCTAGCACATACTGTGTTTGAGACAGGAGCACTCAATGAACGTGGGTGGTCTCTCTCTGTCAATTCATCCTCTTTCAGCCATCCAAGATGTAGCTATTCCATTAATTGGCTCCCCAATGTGTCTCCAGCCCTCACCCCTGCTTCTCCATTTCCTTTAAAATCTTTAGCAGTTGGCCATCATGATCAGCCTCAAAATATATCCCCTTTCTCATAATTCTGGTTGCAAGATACTCGATTATTCTATTTTGAGGTTAGGGACTGTGTCACATCCATTGGTAAGCCGTAGAACTCGGAAGGGTCCATAGGCGTTTCAATGAAGACGCCACGCACAAGTGAACAGTCCTCTCTGTCTCCTTCTCTCCTGGGATTCCGATAGCCACAGTTCCTTAATTTCATTCAGACTCTTTCTGTACCAGGCTACTCACTGTTTGATAAGTCACTAATTCCCAAGACTCCCCTAGGAAAGTCCTCACAAGGCCAGTGAAAAGCAGCGTCTCCCAAGGCAATGCATAGAATCCTCCCTCTGCCCACCTAATCCACACTGAAATTTGTCCATCCTGACGCAGGGCAGGGACGGACCTGGCCATGAATGTCACAGGCAGGGTCTCGGACCTGGGCTGTGTGAGGTAGAAGAAGGATGGTCAGGACAACCTCAAGCCACACATGTGATTTGCTCTGTCCAGATCCCCTTCCTGTGGCTCCTCTCCCATCTCTTTAGCTGGCCCACTTCTGCCCTGCTTCAGTACACTGGGTCCTGAGCATCCTTTGATTGGCATAATTGAGATTCAGATGTGACTCACAGCACCTCCCCTACCCCTGGATGGGGAGCTCCTCCCAGATATTTATCTGTGTGGTCCCAGGACCTAGCACAATGCATATACAAGCTTGGTGATTGAATTCAAACTGTCTCACCAGGCACCAGTGGTTCACACCTGTAATCCTAGCTACTAAGGAGGCTGAGATCTTGAGGACAGAGGCGATAAAGTCTATGAGACTCTTAACTCCAAAGAGCCACCCCCCCCCCCAAAAAAAAAGCTAGATGTGGAGAGTTGTGCCTCTGGGTAGAGCACCAGCCTTGAATGAGAAAGCTAAGGAACAGAGGTCAGGCCCTGCATTCAGTACCAGCACAAAACCAAGTGAACAACAAACGGTGTCTCCTATCTATTGGCCTGCAAAAGTAGGGAATCTAAATCTCCACTGGAAAGAGGGAGAGCTGGGTTCTCTCTGGTGGGGTGGTTTAGTTCATGGTCTTTAGCAAGGATAAGAGAACCCAGAGCTGAAGCCTAGGATGAATGTGGTACTACAGAAGTTGGCCCTGTAGAAATGAAGGTTACTGTGTACAGGCAGGACAGAATGACATTCTATTGAGGTGGACAGAACCAACGACAGTGAATTAGTGCAAACCTTTGAAAGTTTTTTTTTTTTTAAAGTTCTGCATGGTAGAAGCAATCTCCCTCGTTTCCTCCCTTCATTCCACCCCCACAGAGAAAAATCCACATACGGAACTGGAAGGCCAAACTGGGAATATACTCAAACCCCACAGAGCAAGCTGGATAATACAACAGAGCATCTGGGAGTAGAGCTGTCATTTGGAAAATAAAAATGTCTCCCACTTTGTGACACAAGACTGGATGATGAGTACATGGGGAAAACTATGAGCCAGCAGTTTACAACAAAGCTGGTCGGCAGCCAGGTTGTTGATCTGGAGGGTCATGTTCCAAAGGGGCGATGTCCTTCCTCAAGCCAGGCTGGTACTCAGGGGAGCTATTTCAGGCTGGGAGGATTAAGGTCAGATGGACCATGACGAATGTACACACACACACACACACACACACCCCTCAATTCTTCCTTATACCCCTCTTTCCGTCCTTATACCGGCTCCTGAGACCTTCTTGGAATAAAAGTCTCTCATCCCAGGTCCTTGGTACCCCAGGGTCTCCTTCCTGGATGAGATCATACAAGCCATCTCTAGCCCCACTTAGTGAGATGGAGGATGGGGTCAGCATAGGACACTTCCTACTTATTTTCTTCTCCAAGTTCACACTTAGATCACCCATTCACGTTTTCCTCTTCCTTTGGCTGCCATTCATCTTTCCATTCTTTCTGTCCCTGTGTTCTCAGTGATTATCTTCCTTTGCCTTGGTCTGTCTCATTCCATCTCTTTCTCCTTGTTACCCTTTATCGATCATACTTTAGCTTCCACCCCCTGAATGTTAATCCTCTATTTTTGTCTTCCTTTCTTTTTCCCTTCCTTTTGTTTCCCTTCCCTTCCTTTCTTTTCTTTTCCTTCCATTCCCTTTCTTTCCTCCAATTATTTTTCCTCTTTTGGTCTTCTCTTGTCTGTCCACCTGTCTATCTGTCTCTCTTATCACAGTACTTCTTTCAACCAGAAGCTTGTAGCCACTGATGAACCACAAGACCCTTTGGGCACAGCTGGAATCTCGAGGGAAAGGACAAGAAGATTCTGAATAGGTCTAGTTTACGAGAATATTAGCAAGCAGAAGGCTGGGCGGCTGCCTTTTATTTTTCAGATCTGAAATAAAGTGATTCGATGATTTCCAATAGAAAATGTCTTGTCCACTCCAAAAAAAAAAAAAAAAAAAGGTGTTATTCAGGAGAGACAAGTGAGACTGAAGTGAAGGATCTCCTCTCAAGTCACGTGGGATGTTGCACCAGTGGCCTGCCATCGGTTGAGAGAAAACAAGGCCCGTTTTTGAGGTCCTGGGGTTTGAACTCAGGGCCTGATGCTTGCTAGGCAGGTACTCTTATCACTTGAGCTATGTCCCCAGGTCTGAAAGATCCATTCTGGACAGGGGGTGGGGATGGGGCTCCATGGGTGCCTAGACTTGGAAGTGATTTGACGGGGAAGACAGGTATGGACAGTGAAGGTATCTCTTGAACAGATGGGCCTGGAGGAATGGTCGTGACCCCTTCACTAATCTTACTGGCCCAGGAAGGAAGGCTGAGAGCAGCTAGAAGGAGGCCTTGAATGTCAGGTAGGGAGGGGTAAAAGCTCGGGGTCTTTGAACAGAATGACCTGCACAGGGCTTCAGGAGGAAGCTTCAGTCAGCCGCAGGAGCTGAAGAGGCGAGTGGGTGTGGAGGAGGCGAGTGGCTGTGGGTGGAGCGGGGCTGAGGGAGGGCTGGAGAAGACAGGAGGCGGGTCAGGAAGCTGCTGTAGCAGCCCACGTGCAATTACCTTATTTACCTACTGAAGCCTGAATGAAAGAGGCAAGGAAGGGGTGGCAGTCAGAGGAAATGAGGGGGAGAGTTTGGATAATACTAAATAGGTACCCTTTCATCTCTTTTTCAGTGTTTTTTTTGTCTTTACCCAGTTGTCTGACTTCCCCTTTGCCTGTGGCTCAGAGGCCTTTCTGCTGGAAATACCCTAGGGCCTGACCCCCATGGCTGGCAGGGATGGGAATCAAAAAGTTCTTCCTGCTTTCCTCAAAGCTCAAAGGCCCCTGAATGCTGACATTCTCCCCAGAGAGCTGGCTTTCCCGCTGCATCAGTTCTGGAGACCTTGAGCCTCTAGAGCCTACATTACCTTTCTCTGCACAGCCTTGCTCCTTCAGTAACCCTGCTTCCCACAATCTCACTGATCAGCCTCAGACCCTCCGCTCTGAGGAGCCACGGTGGCTGGGAAAGCCATCTGCCCCTCCTTCCTTTCCTCCTGCTACCTTGGTACATTCCCAACTCCAGAGCTCTAGGTAGTCAGAGAGCCCAGGAGTGGGAAATCCGGTGCCTCTCTAAGGACCTGATTATTTCCAAAGACTTGTGCTAATTTTCTGATATGATCCTCACATCTCTGGGAGGCACTAAATCCTCATTACTTTTCCTGACCGATGCATTCTAATTAGATCAACACTTAAAAAAAATTCACAATAGCCACAGGATGGCTTTCCATCTCATTAACTCCTTACTTATTATTTTCATGAAAATTACTGATAAAAATGTGCATCTCCATTTGGTGAGGCCTCGCAGCCTCCTCAGCTCCTATCTTCCATCTCTCCCGTCACCAGGGCTGCGCAGCGTCACCATGGTAACCCACAATAATAGAAACTAATAAATTACAAACGAGATGCTCGTTGAGCAATTATTGTCCTCTTTTATGCAAGTTTCTTGCTAATTTTGATCATAAGGGAAAGTACAATAAGACTCTGAAGGAATGAGTCTATTTCAAGAGAATATTAGCAAGCAGAAGCCTGGGCTGCTGTTTTTAGATCTGTAATAAAGTGACTTGGTGATTTTGAGCACTAGAATGAAGAAATAAACTTCTTGCCCAGTGTCCTGTGAGGTATGCACTCTCCAGTCCCACAGAGAGGCCACCAGGGTGGGTTTGGTGTGATATGGAAGGGATCTCTGGAGATTCACGCTGTCACAATGTGCAGGGCACAGCTGGCCATGTCCAGGTTAGCCTGTCCCTCTCCCTGCCCTCAACCAACCTCCAGGTCCTAGCAGGGTAGAGCTAAAAGTGGCATACCTCCTAGGCATCCTTTCTAGCCATCCATTCTTATGAAGTTTACCTGTATCCCACAGTGTGCAGCCTAACAAGCAGGCCACTGTGAGCTTTCCAGGGGTCTTCATGTGGATTGTTTAGACTCAGGAGCTCAGTGAGAAGGGATGAAAATGGTAACCGTACGGTTTACATAGATACCAGTGAGTGTGGGAATAATAATCGGGTAGCTTTCTCAGTTGGTAGACTCTGGGAAGACATTCTGTCCTAGAGAGGAGTTCCATTCTTTTCCATGTGCCTCAGACACCATTTCCTCCCTTCTCAGTTTGGAGGGTGAAGATAGCATTTGAAAAGGATGCATCTGGAAGGTGTGTGTGTGTGTGTGGGTGTGTGTGTGGTGGGGGAAGGAGGGGAGCTGACATGCCATCTGCAGTGGCCCTGAAACTTGGCAGGCCAGAAGTGCAGAACTCCAGTGGCAGGGTAAGAAACTGGAGAACCATCAGGGAGCAAAGTCTTCTGGATGCTATCTCCATCTGTTAGATGGGCAGGATTTGGACAAGGACCACTTTCCCTAAAGCCTCCTTCTCAGGAATTCAGAGTTCACAATTCAAGCCCTTGAGAGAAGCCAGGAGGATGAATCTCATCCTCAGCTCCTCCTCTGGGCAGCTTTCCATATTCTTAACCATGAGATCATTCGCTTTGTTGGGAAACCTTGGGCTGGGAAGTCAGGTATTTCTTTCGACATTCTCCCCTCTGATATGATTTCTATAATTTTTCAGTCCTAGAGAAGGTTGATGCCCCTGGAATTGGTGGTGGGATCTGTAGATGGAAAGGACTGTGCTAGCCAGGTATAGTGGTGCATACCTATAATCCCAGCCTTACCCAGGCTGAGGCAGGAGAAATGCGAGTTGGAGGCCAGTTTGGGACTAATAAAGGAATCATGAATTAAGTAATAGTAAGAGTGGGTCATGGAGAAAGGATCCAGTGAGTTGAATCGCCTTGGTCACACTCCTGGCTTAGAACACAGAACGGAAACTGTATGTATTACCTGTGAGTGAAGGTTTATGGAGGGTTGGTTGGGGGAGTAGGGCCCCCCAAGGTCATTCCTGAGCAGGTTATCACTGTGCATCTTGGTTTTGAGGCAGGTGATATAACGGTTGCAAAAGTCCTTGCAGAGTTCATTGACTTTCTCCAACTCCAGCAGGTGGATCCTCAGGACCTGGATTGCCTTCACCATCTGGGGAGAGGGAGGAGCAGTCAACCCAGGTGTCCACATTTCACTTCCCCTCCCCGCCGGGACCCCTTGATCGCAACCACAGCAAAGACAGAGGAGTCGCTATCCTGCATCCTGCTTGTGCTTTCTCATCCACATGATTTAAATTCTCCTTACGGCCTCTTTGCTGATTATTCGCTTGCTTTGAGCCCATGGTTATCACAGCTGTTTCTGAAGCAATTGTGCCATCGTGAGAACAGCGTTGAACTTAAGAGATAGAAGGCCAGGTCCCAAGCTTCTGGCCTCCAATTTACTATCTGAGTGACCTTGGGCGATTTGCTTAAGCTCTCTGTGCCTTAGTGTCTGACAAATGGGGATAATTATACCCTCCCTGACGACTTTACAGGTTCTTTGAGGGGATCAGAGGAGGGGGTGTCCAGGATGGCTCACTCTAACGTGTGAAGTACTGAGCAAGCAGAAGGAAGATTGCGATCAGAGTTTCTTGTAAGTGCCTCAGAGGTCAGGGACTGTCTGTTCTTAAACTTGTATTCTAAGTGCTTCATGTGATGTGGGCTGCCTGGTGGATACTCCATTGATACTTGCTGACGGACTGAATAATCCAGTATGCTTTAGCAGGCACCAGATACCAATGGTGTGCTTTCTGTGCCCTTTGGATTGGTGTGGCTGGGCCTCTGCCTCTTTGTGGGGACCTTCTTAACCCTAACATGGCAACAAGTGACTTTGGCATTGATGTTTGCACTTTGTTACTAACATGAAAAGAAAATAGGATGGGAAGGTACAGGAAGCAGAGGGTTAAAAAAGAAAGCAAAACAAGAATCCTATCTTTGACCCAATCACCCTGAAAGAAGGATTTCTATATGTATAGAATTTAACTTCCTCCCTCCCTCCCTTCTTCCTTCCCTCCCTTCCTTCCTTCCTTCCTGCCTTTCCTCCTTCTTCAGTATTGGAGATTGAGCTCAGGGACCTTATGTTTTGACTCGCAGCTCTTAGTTTTAATTTAACCTACTTTCAATAATCTTGTTATTATACTTCGGTTTCCTGATTTTTTTTTTCTTAGCTGACCAAATGGAGTTTTCTAATTGTTTTCTTGGTCTGGGAGCTTTGCCAAGGCAGAGATGGCATCTAATTTGGCCACCATGTTATCTCTAGTACTAATAAATTATTTGTTGAATGGGTGAAAATTAGTAATTTTTTCAGGTGATACATATTATTCCATGTGTATGTCTTATTTAACCAGTTATCTGTTGCTGGGCATTTAGATGATATCCAATTTTTCAGTTTTCAAAATCAGAGTTACAGAGAAGTTGAGGTCAAATTCAGTAGTAGAATACTTGGTTAGTATGCATGGGCCCCGGGTTCAATCTCCAGTACCACACAAGAAAAGATTATACCAAACATTTTCTAAGTGTGAAGTCCTCCTCTGCCCTGGGTTCCATATTATTTCCTTAGGATAAATTCCCAGTGGTGACAGGGAGAAAATCTCTAAACATTCTTTTAGAGCATGATAAAGCCCAATTTCTTTTTAACAGGGGTTTGTTTGTTCAAGTGGTAATGAAGAATTAGATATCTATAAACAAAAACAAAAGCAAACAAATCAAGTTAAATTTCACATCTTCTACAAAAAGTTACCCAAAATGAATCCGAGACCTAGATGTAAGAAATAAAACGATAATCCTTTTAGAAGAAAAAAATGGAAAAAAAGAAAATCTTCAGAAACTATGGTTCAACAAAGAAGTCTTAGACCTGACATGAAAATCACGATTTAGAAATGGAAAACATCTTACTCTTCAAAATTAAAAAGGTTTGCTCTTCAAAAGATCCCGTGAAAAGTCCGGTACCAATGGCTCATGCCTGCAAACCAAACTACTCAAGAAGCTAAGAGCTGAAGATCACAGTTCAAAGCCAGTCCAGGGAAGGAAAGTCTGTGAAACTTTGATCTCCAGTTAGCCAGCAAAAAGCCAGACGTGGAGCTGTGGCTTAAGTGGTGAGTGCCAGCTTTGAGTGAAAAGGCTAAGGGACAGTGCCCAGGTCCAGAGTTCAAGCCTCAGTACCAGCAGCAAAACAAAACAAAACCCTGTAAAGAGAATAAAAGACTATGGATTGGGATAGAATTTTGACAAACCACATACTTGACAAAAGACCTGTATTTAGAAGATATAAAGAACTCCCAAAACTAAACAGCAAAATAACGAGCAACTTAATTAGAACAAGGGCAAAAGACAGGATCAGACATTTTATTGAGGAGATGTACAGATGGTAAATAAGCTCGTGAAAAGATGTTCAATGTCATCAGCCATTAGAGAAATGCAAATTAAAACCACAATGAGATATCACGGTGTACCCCAAAGTATAGTTACAACAAAAAATAATGCTAACCCCACATGCTGGAGAGGAACTAGAATTTAGGTCACTCATACACTGCTGGTGGGGATGTTAAGTGGTACAACACCCATGGAAAACAAGATGGCAATTTCTTACAAAATTAAGTATATGCATACCACGTGACACAGCCATGGCATTCTTGTACACTTATTCCAGAGAAATAAAAATGGACACCCAATAAAAAATGTCCATTTATTCACCAAATCCCCATATGTGAATGTTCAAAGTAGCTTTATGTCTAATAGCCCCACACTAGAAATAACCCACATTCCATACCATGGAATACAATTTTTTAAAAAGGCATGAAATAGTGATACATTCAACAGTGTGGATGTATCACAAGGCAGTTGAGCTGAGAGAACAAAAAAACAGTCTGAAAGAATCCTATAATAACTACACAATGCCATTTATATACCATTCTTGAAAGGACAAAAATTATAGAGACGGAGTCTAGTGACTGACAGGTGGTACAGTGGAGGAGGGAGGGAGGAAGGGACTCTGTACCCTGATTGTGACAATGTCTGCGTGTCTAAATGTGATCAGCTTGCATAGAATCCAGCACACCTAGGTATACACACACGTGTGTGTGTAAAACAGGCAAATTTGAATAAAGTTGAAAGCCTATTCCTTTAAAAAAATTATTTTAAGCAGTTGGTCAAAGAGGTTTCAACTCAACATGTCAGTTTACGAGTGTGATGCATCTTGACCAATGTCAACTCTTGGTAGGTCATTCCTGTTGGTGAAATTGTGCAACAGTGATGCAAGGAGAGACACATGATCCCTCCTTATGAATTCTTACAACTGCATGTGAATTCATAATTATATCAGAATTAAAGATAAAAAGATGTGGAGGAAGCCTTATTGCTTTTCTATATTTAGTTATGTTGACTCAGGTAATACATGGGGGTCTTTGTTTAATCCCACTCTCCCAGCATTTGTTAGCATCTTGATGCCTGTGAAAGAGCTCAGACAGTATTAAAAAAAGAAGGAAGGAAGGAAATCTCTCCCTGAGAATTTTGGCTGTGAGATGCGTATAGGGCCATGTGGCTAACAGGCAGGAGGAGTCTTGCCCTTCTCTGAGTCTCGTTGACATTTCAAGTTGAGAGCCCATATTCCCTAGGCTGGGTTTGTGGGCAAGGACTGAGCTCCGTTAATTAAGGGGTTTTGGAGTATTAAATTAGGCTAATTCTGGAAGTGGAGGTGTGCCTCAAAGTGATAGCACACCAGCCTTGAAAGAAAAAGCCAAGTGAGAGCGTGAGACCCTGAGTCCAAACCCCAGGATGGGCACACAGAAATACTGGACTCATTGTTATTCATAAACAGAAACTTCAGAGTTGTAGGACTTCATACAGAGCTCAGCTACCAAGTCTCATCCTGTGGAGAGACAGAGAGAATGGATGGTTCTAGGTAAGGGGAGAATGGTGACATCAGTATGGATCATTTGGAACAAAATGTGAAATTAAGTATTTAATAAAGAATTGCTCTTGTTTAAATTTTTGCCTTGATTTTCATCACAAAGATTTTGGCTTCTACCTCTCTGAATAGTGTAAGGTGCTTAATAGACACTTGTTGATGGAGCAATAGCAGTGCCTAACATTTTGTTATGGATTGGCAGGTCAAGCCATTCCGTGTCTCACCCTATTTATTCCTGACAACCACCTTTGCAGGTCAGTATCCTTATCGTTCAGATTTGATATGTAAAGAAGCTCAAGTTCAGAGATATTGAGTTTTTCTTCCTTAAAAGTCACATGGCTGGGAGGTGATAGGAAAGCACATTACTGTATACCCACACCAGACTCCAAGGATTCATATAGACAGAGAAAATGTTGAGGTAAAGGGTGGATGAGTTGGGAGAGAGGGCGGAGCTCAGTGTCAGGGAGTGCAGGGTTCTAGCAAACCAAATAGCTTTGCGACATTAAAGATTTTTTTCCAGTGCTGGTGATCCAACCCAAGGCCCTTTGAAAGCTCTGCAAGATATTGCTAAACAGTATCTCCAGCCCTTCTGTGCTGCATTTTTAATCAATATTCTATTGATTCATTTATTTTAAAATCTTCTTGTGAAGTAATACACCCTCACACACAAATATATGCAAATATATTCACACAGAGAAAGTGAACAAACAGCCCTGTATGCTTATTTCAAGTGCATAGCCAATACTTCCTGATTAGCAAAAATTAGAAAATTTAGATACCTGAAATAAAAAGTAAAATATACCCAGAATGCTTTGCTTAAGTGCAAAACATGCGCAGTGTGTTGAAATTAGACCTTGTGTGGAGTGGTCAAAGTGGACCTATCTTGGGTCTGACAAAGTGCAGCTGAAGGATTAGTTTTTTATGGGCTAATAGAATTGGTTTAAAGATTTAATAAGGTAGAGTAAATCATAATGGTACTCTGAGGCAATGAATATGTACGACCTCTTCAATATTAGAGAAAAAGATGGGTAATATCATTCAATTGTGTGTGTGGGGTATACTGCTTCTCGAGCAGAAAGCCTGTGGGGCTTACTGCCAGACAGGCTGGTTGTGAAGCCAGGCCCGCTGTGTGCTCTTTGGGTGCCAATAGGCAAATTCTATTATTCCTTAGCCTCAGTCTCTTCGTTTGTAAAGTGGGGGTGGTAAATATTTCTGACTCACATGACTTAGCAAGGGCTACCAGATACCAACAGGAAAATGCTTTGTAAGTCTCAGGGAAGCAAATGGATTTGTCTAAAAAAAAATCTTTTAATAATTTCTAATGTTTCCTTGGCGTTTCCTGTTGCTACTCTCTATTCAATAATTCCCTCCATCCCTTTGTGTTTAGTAACACATCATCTATCATGTACGGTTAAAATTTGCATTTTTGGCTCTACATCAGAAAAAAATGTGCTGGTTTATTTAACAATATCTCTTCTCTTCTTCGCTTTTCTTTTTAGTTGGTTACAGGGCTTGAACCCTGCCCTGGGTGCTGTTTTTGAGCTGTTTTGCTCAAGGCTAGTGCTCTACTACTTTAAGCCACAGCACCACTTCTGGTTTTCCGGTGGTTAATTGGAGATATGAGTGTTATAGACTTTCCTGCCCAGGCTGGCTTTGAACTGTGATCCTCAGATCTCAGCCTCCTGAGTAGCTAGGATTTCAGGTGTGAGCCAACAGTGCCCAACTTATTTAACAATATCTCTAAATGACTTTGATCATATAAAAATTATTACAGGGGCTGGGAAGGTGGCTCAGTGGTAGAGTGCTTGCCTTGCATGCATGAGGCCCTGGGTTCGATTCCTCAGCACCACATAAGCAGAAAAAAGCTGGAAGTGGCGCTGTGGCTCAAGTGGTAGAGCACTAGCCTTGAGCTGAAGAGCTGAGGGACAGTGCTCAGGCCCAGAGTTCGGGCCCCACGACTGGCAAAAAAAAAAAAAAAAATTATTACAGAGCAATAACAATGCCACTTAATTTAACATCATCACCAGGTGAGATGATGAATGTGTTCTTAATTTCTCTGCCAGGTTTTGCTCTATCTTTCAGATTCTCTACCTCCTTATTTTTTTCCTTCTTCTTATTTTTTATTGTTATTATTAAGGAGTTGCACAGGAGGTTACAATTCCATAAGTCAGGCTATGAGTACAGTGCTTCTTGAGAAATGTTATAGCCCCTTCTCTTTCTAAATAAAGATCCAGCCTTCCTCAGGTGCCAGTAGCTCATGCCTGTAATCCTTGCTACTCAGGAGGCTGAGATCCTGAAGCCAGCTAGAAGCCAGCCCAAGGAAAGAAAGCCTTTAGAGTCTGATCTCTAATTAACCAACAAAAAGTCGAAAGGAGAGATATGGTATGAATGACAGAGTGTCAATTTTGAGCTAAGGGACTGTTTGCAGATCCTGAGATCAAGCCCCAGTACTAGTGAACACACCTGTGCATGCATGCACGCACGAGCACACACACACACACACACACACACACACACACACACACACACAAATCTAGCCTTCTTCTAAGAGGTCCTCTTGAAAATAGCAAAGCAAGATGGAGCCTCACATTTTCATGACGCAGCACTGTATAAAAATCCATAGTCCCAGGAAAATACCAAGATAGGGGCTTCTTATTTTCTTTTTTTTTTTGGGGGGGGGTCTGGTCGTGGGGCCTGAACTCTGGGTCTGGGCACTGTCCCTCAGCTCTTCAGCTCAAGGCTAGCACTCTACCACTTGAGCCACAACGCCACTTCCGGCTTTTTTCTTTTTGTTTATGTGGTGCTGAGGAATCAAACCCAGGGCCTCATGCATGCAAGGCAAGCACTCTACCACTGAGCCACCTTCCCAGCCCACAGGGGCTTCTTATTTTCAATGAAATTACATGTTATGCTGCCTTGAATCTATTATTTGCTGTCTGGACACTTTGAACAAGTTGCTTGAACTTTATCTGTCCAATTTGGGATGATGGTAATTCCTACACATTTAAAAGACGGTGTATGCAAATGTTGTGGACATACAGTAGGGTCCTCAGTATATGCGGATTCTTCTTGCCAATGTGGCCTCTCCACCTCAATGTTCTTTTCTAAATGGCTGCTTCTTTGGTAGGATGTGGCCTCTTGGCTTGATAATAACTCCTTACCTTTCCAAACATTTGTATACACAGCACTTTACAATTTACAAAAGGCTTCTGTCTCCATGATCTTGTCTGAGTTTCATCACCACAGGGATACAGGCAAGGTTGTCAATCACTCTTCTAGAGATTAGGAGATGGAGGCTTAGAGATTAGATAACCTGCTCAGTTCCTTGCCAAGGGAGCGACTTCCTCCCTCCCCCCTCTCCTCTTCTGCAAATTGAGAAGCTGGGACTATTCTCCCTCACTTACAGAAGAAGGAGTTTATATAAACACACATTCCTTAATGTGCTCTGACATTTCCTGTGTGTCACTGGGGAAGCCAAACTCAAATCTAATCAGGAATTTTTCCAGCCTGGGCAAGCTTGGCTTGACCCAGTTGGAAATGTGGGGTCACTAGGCTAAAAAGTGGAACATGGAGGCAAGGTGACCCCGAGGGACTGGAGGACTGCCAGAATGGGACTGAATGAACATTTTACGGAAGCTTCATGCATGACAAGTCAAATCAGGTTGCTTGAATCAGGAACCCAGAATTTGGAGAAGCCATAGAGAGTCTTGAGAACAAAGCCTCAGAATTTGGGGAGTTAGATCCACTTGATTCAAGTCCTAGCTATGCAACTTATTGTCTAGAGAATCCTGGGCCTTTCATTTCTTCTTCTATCTAAGCGAAGGGACTACTGTGAGAATCAAATAGCAAAGTAGGGTAACCAAAGAAAATGGAGTTTGGAGGCTGTCTTTAGTCTTTTGCTGCTCCACAGTGACACCTTAAACAGTTAACTACCTGTAAAGTAGGAAAATACCCTTGACTCCTATGAACTGTGGCTCAATGACAGCCAGCTTGCCTAGCAGGTACAAGGCCCTGGGGTTGATCTCCAGCACCAATAGATAAATAAATAAATAAATAAATAAATGCGACTCTTAGGTATAACTGCTTGTTTAGTTAGTTGATGCTAGAGATTGAACCCAAGACTTCAAGCATGTTAGGCAAGTGAAAATTGGGCATAATATTATTAATATATGCCTTGTGGATTTGGAAAGAGGTTTAAGTAAAGTGTTTAGCTTGGTACCTGGCACCTGTTAAGAACTCTATAAATGTTAATTATTACCAGCATTGATTATTTTTATTTCCTTTCCCTTCCCTGGTGTCTGTAAGATCTTTAGCTCTTTTCTAGGTTTAAAAAATAAAAAAAAATAAAAAGCCTGGTTTGAGGCTGCAGAGAATGAATCTCCCAACAGGGCTGCCTGAGGTCTCTGTGGGCCTGCAGCCCTGGGCTGGATCCTTCACCGGCCTCCTCATTCCCAGCCTCCAGACTCTGGCTCTGCCTTTTCCAAGGGGCCCAGAGGCCTAGGGAGGCCCCCATTTTGGAGCTGTGGCTTTGTGGTCAGGCGGCAGCCATAATCTGTCCCTGGAGCCACAACCAGAGCCTCATTAAAACATGCCCATAAATGTTAAAAAATTTACACATAAAAAAATTCCATGCATGAAACTGAAACCGTACGTTTTACAGCTTTAGTTTGAAATCTTGCATAATATATAAAACCTTGGCCCTGCACCAAGGGCCCATAAATCAGATTTTATAAAACAAAAAGCTTTTACCTTTCAAAGGGGTTTGGGGAACTTGCAAATTTTACAAACTTAACCAACTGCCAGTCAGAGGCTGCTGGGTCCAAGGAGGGGATCTGGGGGCCAGGTGAGAAAGGTCTGGAGAGTGCTGGGAGGGGAGGAATTGGGGTTGACCTTTTTCTGGGGAACCCCCACTGGGAAATTCCAGCTTAGTCACCAGGAGGGTGGAAAGCTGCCACAGATGGTATGGAAATGGGGAGGTAAAAAGGGTGAGAGTTTGGGAACCTAGGGAAGATATTGGTGGCACTAGTTTGTTTCCAAGTGAGAGTTTTATTGCCACCGGGGGAGAAGGGAGGGGGAGCCACTGCAGAAGGAACACAAATCAGGTTCGGGTCCTGACAAGCCACATCTCTTCTGTAGATCTTGTGGCTGTCCAAATCCTAAGCAGTAAAAGGTGGAGTGGAGTGTGGGGCAAGGGCGGGGAGCCTGGAAGTTGGGGCAGGTAGACTTGCTTCTCTGCATCTTATGATTCCATATTCTACCCTGTAGGGGAGCTGTGACACAGCAGAGGGGGGGATTGATTGTTCCTCAGAAATCTACAGCTGAGGCCCCTCCCCCGCCCCCCCCATCTCTAGGGAAGTCTGGGAGCGCTGACTCAGCTGTTCTCATGGGGATTTGTCTGGAAAAGCAGCTCTGGGACACTGTGAGGAGCCTGGGAGTGTATGACTGGGTGGGGCTAAGTGGGTGGGAGAAAGCAGGGCAGGGGCAGAGAGGAGCTGGAGAGGCCAGGATCTGGGTATGGGGAGGGGATCTTGAGAGAATCACAGTTTAGGGGAACCGGAGTGCCCTCCTGACAATCCCATCTATGAAAGTCAATATTCAAGGGCAAAGGAAAGCCACCCTGACACACACATATATAAAAAATAAATCTCTCAATTATCTCAGCTCATTTGCTTGGGGTCCCTCATTTTATGTCCCTGCTCGGCTGCGCAGTATATCTGTCCGGAGAAAGAGTTACAGTCCGTTGGGCTACGTGTGCGGGGTTGTAAAAAATACAGATGCCAAATTAACTGGCTGTGGCACTCGGCAGCTGATTGAGCTGGTAATAACGTGATCTGACCTTTTTCTAATTTCTAATTACGTGCATCTCGGTTGTGCTGGCGACATGATTCTTGTTCTAATGATGATTCCTGTACCATCATCTCCCCTGCCCCACACAGGACCAGGGGCAGGGGTGGCAGAGGGCATTAATTTCCCTAGGCCCTTCCTCCCCCAAAAAGTTTCAGAGTCCTGGCCACATCTTTCTAGTGGCTAGGGGATGCTGTCAGAGAGTAGGAACACCTTGCATTTGAGATTAATCCTCCGATGCAAGGTATTTTTAAAGGCCAATTCCATAAGCCATCTCGTGGATTAATTTTTATGACCATATGAAATGGGTGCGTTATCTCTGCAGATGAGGAAACTGAGCTTCAAGGGACTCCCATCCATTACGGTCACACAGACAATAAATGATGACCCTAGGTTCAGGTCTTTTTGTCTCTAGGTCTTGTTCACATTTTCTGTTTGCCCCATCAATCAATCAATAATCTTTAACTTGTTAATTCATTTAGCTAACTTATTTTGGAAAATCTGGTCTATATGAACAGATAGATGGTCCAAAGATTACTCTATCAGCTGGACCATTCCTAGGCCCATCACCTGAGACAGGACCAGGGGACACTAGATACTTGAGGCCACTGAAGGTTCCATAACGTCTATGTCCCCAGGTCAGGCCTAGCACATGGTAGACACCAACCCAGTCTCATTAGATTGAATGGAGAAATCTGGTTACTTAAGTGATCAGAACCCTGAGACACCTGGGCAGGGCTGGCAAGAAAGAGCATGGAGCTGGACTCTTGTTTTTCTTTCAAGCTGTGCTGGAATGGGAAATTGTCTCCAGTGGGTCTTCCACAGCTCATATGGTACGTGAGGGTAGGCAGGGCAGGTGAGGTTTGGTCCCCAAGCATTCCCACCTCTTAAAGTTTAAATTCCTTCACACGATTAGGTCTAATTTTAGATCTTCCCTTACCAACATAGGTCTCAGTTTCTTTCTGTGTCAAGTAGAGCCCTAGCCCTTAGGTCTATTCCAGCTCCTGCATAAACGGCTGCTTCATTTTTGTGGCTGCCTGAATCTGGGTTTCTGAGAATCTGCTTCCTAACTTGTCTGATTCTGATTAGCCAAACAGCAGGGCAAGGCCAGACCTGCCTGCCCTTCACAATAACCAACTGGAGAATCTGCTTTCCTAAGGAATTCCAGAGATGGTGGGCTGACCACTTGGACAGTGGTGGGTTATTCAATCCCTGTTGGGGAAAAGGAGACGCCAGGGCCCAGCAGTGGTAGATTTGGGGGTGTTAATGCCTCTGCTAACACTCCTGACAGCCAGCCAGTGTTTACCCTCTGCCTGAGGCCTGCCCTGCTCTCTAAATGATGGCCCCATCACAGCCCTTCACAAATTTCCGGGCCACATGAGCTTTCCTAGTCACTCGCTTTTGGACTCCATAAAGTACCACATTTGATGCTGAGAGAAGCAGTGGTGTGGATAATTCACTGCCCAGAATAATACCAAAGTCATTTACATCTGTTCTGCAGATGCATCGTGTGTGTGTGTGTGTGTGTGTGTGTGTGTGTGTGTGTGTGTATGTGAGTTCTATTTTTCTTTCTTCCTTCTTCCAGCCACATTTGCTTTTCTCATTCTGTTCTCCTTTGGGGAGCAGCTACTGCCTAAAATTCTGGGTGTAAGAGGTCAGCATTATCATCAATCAGTGTGTGAAAGAGTTTTGCAGAGTTTCCAAATTTACCATGCATAATCTGGGCAATCCATCCTCACTAAAATCAGGAGCTGTGGTTAATAATTCCAGGAGGACTAATCAGGGTTCACAGAACAGCCATTCTAACACTTTCCCACCACGGAATTCCCAGGGGGTAAGACTAGGGTGTGCTCCAAGTTGTACAGCACTTGCCTAGCAAAGCACAAAGCCCTAAGTTCAAATCCTAGGATTGCAATAACAGCAACAAAGAATTCGCTGGTCTAGATGAGAATTTTCAGATTCTATATAACCTAAAGCCCACCAAATCTAACTAAAGAGGGAAGTTTCCCCAGGAGATGGAAATTGCAGGTTCACAGGTTCCCACCCTGAATTGAATCACAATTCTTTGGTGTGGTCAGGAACTGAGTCTTTTTTTTTTTTTCTGAGTCCTGGGACTTGAACTCATGGCCATGAGTTCAAGTGAGCTGCCCCTGAGCTTCTTTTGCTCAAGGCTAGGGCTCTATTACTTGACCATAGTGCCATTTCTGGCTTTTTCTGGGTAGTTTATCGAAGATAAGAATCTCACTGACTTTTTTTTTTGCCAGGACTAGCTTTGAACTGCAATCCTTAAATCTCAGCCTTCCGCGAAGCTAGTATTACAGACGTGAGCCACTAGCGCCTAACTGAGACTGTGTCTTTTAAGTTATAGAGATGATCAGAGTGACAAATAGTTTGGGAGACTAATCCATTGTGCCACCTCTGCTGGACCTCCTAGCATGACTGTGTCTCCAGATCTGTCCTATCATGTTTAGGAGTGCTTGTTATCCAACCCTCTGCACCACAGCCCATCCCCACCATCTTCTCCATGAACAGTCCCAGACTCAGAAGAGCTGCCTTCTACCCTCTGGCTGCTGGGCCATCCTTTCCTCTTGCCTGTACTGCAAGCTGGGGAGTAGTCAGATGCTTGGTCAATGGTGAGCAAAGGTGGGAAGAACGAGGCAGCAAACACCTGTGCCTAGAAGGCCTGGTTTTAGAACTTGGACATGTTTCTTAGCTGTAGAATGCTTCACAACTCCAAAGTTTTCACTGAATAAAGTAACGAAGGAAACATTTCTAGGGTGTTTTTAAGGGGAGATGAGCAGAGGTTAAGGAGGTTCTAGACAGGGGTTGGGGTGAAGGATCTTTACCAGATTGTCCAGTTCTGGGTCATCACTGAAGAAGGGTTTGTGCTCCTGTTCCTGCTGGTGGACAAAGTTCTCGATGTCCACGTCAAAGCTGGCGGAGGTGATGCACTCAGAGCCCTGGGTGGCCTGTTCACATTTCTCAAACAGCAGCGTCAGGAGCGGGAAGAGAGGGTGCCTGTGGGGACATCAAGAGCTCACACATGCGCACACACAGAGACCGTACTGCTGGCTGGACTATGATGTTTCCTTCCCATATCCCCATGCCTACTTCCTTCAACATCCCGCTCTTTCCCCAATTCCTAGGGTGAGCCTAGCCGGTATTATTTCCTTTCTTGGCCTCCCTCAGTTGGCTCCTACCTTTTCTCTTTGGTCAGACAGACAGTGATGTTTGGAGAGGTTCTTTCCCTTCAAAGAAGTAGGAATCCCTTTCTTTCTTTCCTTTCCTTTCTTTCTTTCTTTCTTTCTTTCTTTCTTTCTTTCTTTCTTCCTTTCTTTCTTTCTTTCTTTCCTTCTCTCATGTTGTCAGTTGTGGGGCTTGAACTCTGGGCCTGGGCGCTGTCCCTCAGCTCTTCAGCTCAAGGCTAGTGCTCTACTACTTGAGCCACAGCGCCCCTTCCAGTTTTTCTGCTTATGAGGTGCTGAGGAATTGAACCTTCATCCATACAAGGCAAGCACTCTACCACTGAGGCCACCTTCCCAGCCCGAGAATCCATTTCTTTTTCTTTGTTGTCATGGGGCTTGAACTTCGGGCTTAGGTGTTGTCCCTGAGCTCTTTTGCTCAAGGCTAGCACTCTTACACTTTGAGCTACAGCACCACTACGGGTTTTCTGGTGGTTAATTGGAGATAAGAGTCTTATGGACTGAGGTAAGTACTTTGGCTCAGATATATACATCATAAAACCACACACTCACACACACATACTGTCTGGAGCCAGCTAAGGGCAGCAGATGTGCACAGAAACTTGTGCATTGGCAAGTGTATGCAAGGGTAAAATGCACAAGCCCGAACGTTCATGGACACATCATGGGTGGATGTCTCCACTTGTCCTGTGTCTATAGGCAGACTCAGTTCAGATCAGGCATATCAATGACAAGCATCACATTTTCCATCACCAAACCTTAGCACAGCTGTAATTTGCATCATTATTTGTTCACTGTTTTCCTCCAAGACGGTCTCTCAATTTATGATTGTTGTAACCCTAGAATCTTACTTTATAAGCTCATACCAGGTGTTCAATCAATATTCGACGGCCAATTGACTAAGCCAATGAATGGAGTATATGCATGTGTGTGCACATGTGTGTGCACATGTGCACATGTTCCTGTGATATGGCTCTATGAGTCTTAACACCATCTGGAAGCTTCTCAGAATGCCTTCCACCTCCAAATATAAGCCTTTCATCCTTGAGTTGTCTGTTTTGTCATCTGCCTTCTTTTCTAGGTTGAGAAGGAATTAAGCCCACCTCAGTCACCCAAGATTCCAGCAGAGGCCTATGGACCCCATGAAATTTGTTGGATACATACACTACATATATGCATACTTATTTACATGTACAAATGGATATCAGATTTCTTTCTATAGCATGTGCTCAGATGTATTCTTGGGTTGTTGGTCCTAAGGTCAGGAAAGCCTCAGTCTATTCTCCCATGACTCAAAAAAAAATCTGCATATCTGTCTCTGGTCTGTCTCCGTAGACTCCTGGGACCACAAAGTCTTGATTTTTTTTTTCTTTTCTATGAGGTGCTCTTTGTAGGGAGAGGAGAAATGTATGCGGGGCCTGGTCCCTGGGCTCTGGTCTGAGGGATGATCTGGCCAGCCCTGTCCATAGGACTTTCTGCAATGCTGGAAAGTGCTCTGAAATCTACACTGTCCAATACAGTAACCACTAGCCACGTGAGCCCAATGAACACTCGAAATATGGCTACTGCAACTCAGACATTGAATTTTTAATTGTATTGAATTTTAATTAATTTTAATCTAAGTAGCAACATGTGGCTAGAGGCTAAAGACTGAAGACCAGAGGAGAAAAGGAAAAAGAGGCCATGCTTTCTCCCTGCATGCACACTGACATGCCACCGTGCTTGCAGTGTTGGTTACCAGGGGTGGGGGTGGGCCCCTAGGTGCCCATTCTAGAATTCCAACAGTTCTTAGCAAAAAAAAAAAAGCACTCAGGAGGCCTGGTGCCAGTGGCCTGTGCCTGGGATCTTAGCTACTCAGGAAACTGAGATCTGAAGATCTCAGATCGAAGGTAGCTTAGGTAGACTCCAATTAATCACTCAAAGCCAGAAGTGGACGCTCCAGTAGTGGCTCAAGTGGTAGAACTCAGCTTTGAGTAAAATCAACAACACTAGTGGCTCACACTCAGGAGGCTGAGATCTAAGGTTCACGGTTCAAAGCCAGCCCGGGCAGGAAAGTCTGTGAGACTCTTATCTCCAATTAACCACTAGAAAACCGGAAGTGGTGCTGTGTCCCAAGTGGTAGAGCATTCGCCTTGAGCTGAAGAGCCAAGGGACAGCCCCAGGCCCAGAGTTCAAGCCCACAACTGACAAAAAACAAAGAGCAACAAAAAACAAACACATAGGAACAGTGTCTGGGCCCTGAGTTCAAGTTCCAGTACTGCCCTCCCCATCACAAAAGATACTCAGAGCTTACCCCTATTCCTACCTCACCCACATTCATATTAGACACCCACCTTCCTCCTCAGCCTTAGGGTGAAGAGGGGTGAGAAGAGATGAAGGGAGATAAATCCTGCTTTGAATGAGCTGTGGGACTATGCAGGAGGCACTTTCTCCCTGACTGGCCCTGGTTTTGGGAGCTGATTCCTAAATTCCTGGGCCCCAAGACTGTAGCAGGCTGAGTGTCTTCTCTGCAGCAAAGAGGGTCAACATTTAAGGGTGGCTCATCTGCAAATGGGCAGAAGATCTATTGAGCTCTGGCAAAGCAAAACAATGGGCGAGTTCAGCCATCTGGCTGAAGACAAAGAGAGTACCAGGTGAAGGGGTTAAATTCCAGTGTAAGTCTTCATTTGCAGCCAGTAATACTGCAGCATATTATAGTCTAATCTAACCTGATCCCAGTTTAATGCAAGATTCTCCTGGCCCTGAGTGGAATACCAAAGAAAGCCTCAGTGGCTGTAATTTAAGCAGAGCCCTGCAGTGGTTTAGCTGAGGGCCATGAAAGGCAAATTCCAGACGGTGTTATGAATTATTGCGCCTTATGAACCTTCCTACTCTCAACAGATGCCTGCTGCCATTTAAACAGCCACTAGATCAATTAGGAATGAAAGGCACAAATCGACTCTGTACAAGGGCACTAAATTACCAGGAACTAATAATCCGCAGCATCGTGCCAGGTGGTGGGGGTGCAGCCCCCCGCCCCAACCCACGGCAGCCACGGTCACCGCACAATTCCTTTCTCAATGGCGGGAAGGAGGGTGGGCAGCTGCTCCAGAGGAAATGGTGTGTGTGTGTGTGTGTGTGTGTGTGTGTGTGTGTGTGCAGATGTGTGCACTGGAGTTGAATGCAGGCTATTGACAGAGCAGGGGTGTAAGGGTTGTGTGATGTCCCATGTCTTTTTCATTGTGTGCACGCAACATTGTGTAGATCCACTATGTACATGCATATGCATATAGGGCTGCGTGCATGCAGTTGGATTTAGGGCAGATTTGGGGTACCACGAAGATGGTGTGTGGATGGCTCTGCCCTACTGTATGCAGTATATATGTGGAGCTATGTGGTCTGTGTACACAGCATGGGTAACAAGTGGGGTGCTCAGGTGGGGCCTGCAGGGATTGAGTCTCCCCAGCTCAGAGCACTAGAATCAGAGAGAAGACAGTGTCTCCTCTGCTTATTGCCTTGTCCCTGAAGAGGGGAGCAGCTTCCCTCGAAGTGGTCACAGAGGGTCTCTCTGAGGAGGTGACATTTAAGTCAAGTTTTACTATGGTGAGAAGACAAGCCATGCAAAGTGCATGCGAAGCCCTGAGATGGGGGTGAGCTTGGCAGGCTTTGGGTACAAAAACGAGCTGGGTGTGTTGGAGTGAGGTGGGTAGGAGGGGTTGGAGGAGATGAGGTTGAAGAGGCTCTCAGGCAGAGCGGGGCCTGTGGGGTTGGGGTGGAAGACATCGTCATACACCCTTGGGACAATGTTCACCTCTTGGGCACAGCTACCTGGGTCTATTTTATAATTCTCAGGTGTCATATCTCCCAGGGAACATATATGGACCTTTTCTTGTTCTGTGTCAGTATTGGGCTTGAATTCAGGATTTTGGCTTTTGCATTGAAGGTAGTGCTCTTCCGCTTGAGTCATACCTTCATTTCTAGCTTTTCGCTGGTTTATTGGAGACAAAGAGTTTCATGTACCTTTCTGACTGGGCTGGCTTTGAACTGCAGTCCTCAGATCTCAGCCTCCTGAACAGCTAGGATTACAGGTGTGAGCCCTGCAGCACCTGCCACATATTTGAGTCTTGTTTTATGATACTGAGGATGGAACACAGAGACTTCACATGCTTAGGCAAGTACTGTACCACTAAGCTGTACCTCAACACTCTCTGGGTATATTTGCTATGACTTATGGATCACTCTGGAAAAGAGAAACTGCCACCTGTCCATCTCCCCAAGTTGACTAAGGGGCTATGGAGCACGGGGTGGCCTTCATGGGGCTGGCCTGGTGCCCTCTTCCTCACCTGACCACTGGGGCAGTCAGGAAGGAAGGGCGTGAGCAGTGCCGTCAGCACCCCAAACCTTTCTCCTCATTCCCCACTCTTCCTAGGTTCCTGCAACTGGTTACTTCCACTGACACTGATGACTGCTGAGTTTACCGACAACTTTTCACATGAACTATACCAGGCCACAGTAGCTGCCTGCGGCCTGTACTCTGTCCTGGATCACGGCTACCTGCTTAGCTGCCATCTTGAGAGTGGACGCTGCTGGACTCTGGGGCCGCAGGTGTTGGCCCAGTGCCTAGTGCTTAGCTCCTTTTCCAGCTGCCCAGCCTGTTCTTGGACTAAGAGTTACCTTCCCTGCCCCTCACCCCACAAAGTAGATAAGAAACCAGCAACTGGCTTGAGGAGTCCTTTGCTCCCTCCCTCCCTTCTTCTTCCCTCCCTCTCTCTCCCTCCTTCCTTTTTTCTTTCTTTCTCTCTTTCCCAGTCCTGGGGCTTGAAATTGGTCTGAGCACTGTCTCTGAACTTTCGTGCTCTGCCACGTAAGCTACAGCTCCATTTCTAGTTTTTGGTGGTTCGTTAGAGATAAGGGTCTCATGGATTTTCTGCCTGAGCTGGCCTCAAACCGCAATCCACAGATCTCAGCCTCCTGAGTAGCTAGGATTCCAGGTGTGAGCCACCAGCATCCAGCTTGAGGAGGCCTTCCCAGAAGTCTTGGTGGCAGGTTCAGGGCCGCCCTGTGAATAGTGCAGGATGTGTGAGAGCTGGCATGGGTGTCCCTGATGACAGGGACGTCCCTACTTGAGGCAGGGATAGGACAAGGGGAGAGATTTCCCAGTAGAGGTGGGGTCTTGGCTTTTGGCTAGAATATTTTTTGAGGTGGGGGATGGTGCTGGGGATCAAATCCAAGGCCTCACACCTGTCAGACAAAGCCCTGAATCACTGACACCCTCTTCTCCACATCCCTTGACCCAAAACATGGCTTTTAAGGAACTCCTCTTCCCTCTGCCCAGGCCTCTTCCATATTGGATCACATCCTCCAGGAGCTAATCTGGAATACAGAACCAAGCCTCCAGTGCCCAGAAGACAATGTACAAGATGGGAGAGATGGTCATTAGACTCTCCAAAGAGCTGAGGACATTTAACCTCCACAAGAGCTCACCTTCTTCCTCCAAGACCCCTTCCCCTGCTCGGCTTCCCTCCAAGCCCCGGCCACTTCCCGTGCGACTGCCCCCCTCCACCCCAATCTCTCTTAAGCCGTTCAAAATTTGGAGGAAATAAATCTCACTGCACTAATTCAGTGAGAGTTTGAGCCTCGTCAGTGCAGAACAAATAAAAGGAGTGAACTGGCATGACATTTTACTGCAGAAGAGAGGTCGTTTCCAGCCACTAATAAAAAGGATTTGACACAGACTAATAAAGAGAAATGAATTTCTCTAATGGCCTAATTTAGCACATTCAGCACTGTGCCTCTGCCTGGGCGCTGGGAGCGTGGACAGGGGCAGGAGGGAGGAAGGGACAGGCTGGGCTCGGGGAGAGGGGAAGAAGAGAAGATCTCAAATAATATTTTATTATTTCTTTATTTTTTTCTTTCTTGAGCTCCCCTCCCCCCACCCTGCCCCCCACCCTCATCACCTCTCCCCAGGAGCATCAGAACTAAAATCTAGCTCAAGATATGCAGTTCCTGTTAACGATCCAAAGAAATAAAGAAGCCCTCTCCATAGAATTGCAGCCTTGTGCTAGCTTAAGCAGGTGATTAAACCGGATGTGTTGATTTCTACAGGGGTTTAAGCCATCGTTTGGTTTAATTACTTCTGACATTTCTGCTTTCATGTTTTCTACATCACCCAAATTTGTTAGCTTGGAGTGCCCAGTCTGGGGGCTAAGATACATGGGGCCACCCCTAGGAAAGCAGAGAGAGCAGGGATAGAGCAGGATGATGGCTGCAGCCCTTGGCAGGAGTTCTGACCACCCCCAACACACTGCCTGTCAGAGTCAAGAGTTTCTTCAGGCCAGGCATCTGTGGCTCATGCCTATAATTCTACCTATTCAGGAAGCTGAGATCTGAAGATCATGGTTTGAAGCCAACCCAGGCAGGACAGACCGTAAGATTCTTCTC
This sequence comes from Dipodomys ordii, assembly GCF_000151885.1. NCBI lineage: Eukaryota > Metazoa > Chordata > Mammalia > Rodentia > Heteromyidae > Dipodomys > Dipodomys ordii. Next base: position 10,630,191 of record NW_012267226.1, read on the forward strand.
TCGGGCTAGGAAGGTGGCTCAGTGTTAGAGCGCTTGCCTTGCATGCATGAGGCCCTGGGTTCAATTCCTCAGAACCACATAAGCAAAAAAGAAAAGAGCTGGAAGTGGCGCTGTGGCTCAAGTGGTAGAGCGCTAGCCTTAAGCTGAAGAGCTGAGGGACAGCACCCAGGCCCAGAGTTCAGGCCCCACAACTGGACCCCCTCCCCCCCCAAAAAAAGATTCTTCTCTCCATATAACCACCAGAAATGGAGCTGTAGCTCAAGTGATTGGGTGCCAGCCTTGAGAAAAAAAAAAAAAACACCTAAAAACTAAGGAACAGTAGTCAGACCCAGAGTTCAAGCCCCAGTACCAACATACACCCCCCCCCCCCAACACACACACACTTCTTCAGTTCCAATAAGCTCCTGAGCAGTCTCTGCAGGTGAGATAATGTCATTGTAAACTGATGGTTTCTCAAAGACCACGTCCTGGTACTTCTTACCTTCACATCTAACTTGAAGTTAAATATGAGCTGTGGGGGTGGAGCTCATGTCCTTTCAACCATTTCCCTTCCTTCTTCCTTGGACAACCATATTGTGTTTTTGTTTTTAATGTAAAACATTTCTACCTGCTTAGGGATGGAGTAGAAGGCTAGAGGTGGGGGTGGGGTGGGGGGGAATAAAGAAAGAATGAAAAAAGCACAGGGCTTCAGAGAAGCTATGATGCCAAGATTAAGAGTAATGGAGAGAGCAGGCATGTAATCGAAAACAAGTGACCACAGACTAGGGAGAGGGTGTGGGCATGGTCCCAGACAGGGAACAGTAGTATGGAGAGCTCTTTCTGGATAATAAACCTTGTGATTCATGCCACTCTGTCCCTTCTGAGTCTCTCAGCCATCCTTTTCCTTGTGACCTTGGCCATGTTATAGACCTCAATTATGAGTCCAGCCAAGTGTGTGGTCGCCTGCCTAGGCTGTCCATCTTTTCTCCCTGTGGCTGCCCTTGGCGTCCCTAGGCTCCCCCTGCACGGATTCATCCTGCGGGTGAATGGTGGAAGAAGGGAGTCCAGAAACAGCACCTTGCCCCTCCTGACACCTCTGGGTTCCTTGTGAGGGGCATTCATAAAGTATTTAAAAATGATTAGCTTTGCATTCGTTATTCAGAAGGCAGGTGTCACTGTCATATTCCTGTACATTTACAATCAACCAATCTCACTCCCTCTATTGCTCTCTCCTTTTCTCCCTTCCTCCTTCTTGCTCCTTCTGAAGGGAACTGGGGTGGGGCAGGGAACAGAGGGCAAGGATGATGACCCAATAGGTGGGATATACTTGTAGGAGACTGAGATTTCTAGGTAGAGATTGTGTGTGTGTGTGTGTGTGTGTGTGTGTGTGCATGTGTGTGTGTGTGTGTGTGTGTGTGTGTGTGTGTGTGCTTGAACTCAAGGCCTGGGCACTGTCCTTGAGCTTGTTTTGCTCAAGGCTAGCATTCTACCACTTGAACCAGAATTCCACTTCTGACTTTTTTTTTTTTTGGTAGTTTATTGGAGATAAGAGTCTCATGGACTTTCCTGCCCAGGCGGGCTTCAAAGTTCAATGCTCAGCTCTCAGCCTTCTGAGTAGCAAAGATTTTAAGCATGAGCCACCAGCACCCAGCTTTCTGGGTAGAGATTTTTGGTGATAACCCAGTGGGGTCAGAAGTCTGGTCATGGTCAGTCCTCTCCAGAGGACACTGTTGGCCAGAGGGATGGATGAAGGGATGTAAACAGGGGTGGAGCTGCTACTCCAGCTACTTCCTACTCTCTGCAGATACACAGTGGTTCTCAAGTCTTAAAGGCATGCCTTCCTGAAACTCTGCCCAGGGTCTGGCATTTTGATTCCTTATTTCTAGTGCCCCAGGCCAGAGACAACTCATATAATAGAAACAGACAATATCCTAGACCCCACTTTCCAGGATAGTCCTCCAACCCTTCCTTAACATCTTTTCATAGACAGCCCAGGCAGGAAAATCCATGAGACTCTTAGCTCCAATAAACTACTCAGAAAAAGCTGGAAGTAGTGCTGTGGCTCAAGGGGTAGAGCACTAGCTTTGAACACAAAGAGGTTCAGGGACAGTGTGCAAAGCCCTGTGCTTAAGCCTCAGGACTGGAAAAAAAACTAAAACTAAAGCAAAAAAACCCCCAAAAACTCAAAACTTAATTTTCAGCCAGGCACTGGTGGCTCATGCCTGTAACACTAGCAACTCAGGAGGCTGAGATCTGAGGATCACGGTTCTAAGCCAGCCCAGGTAGGAAAGTCCATGAGACTCTTATCTCTAACTAACCACCAGAAAACCAGAAGTAGTACTGTGGCTCAAAATGGTGGAGTATAAGCCTTAAGCAAAATAGCTCAGGGACAGCACCCAGACACTGAGTTCAAACCCTATGACCAACAAATAAATAAGTAAAAAAAAAGAAAAGAAAAACAAAAACAAAAAAGAAAATCCATTTCATTTTCTTTAACAAAAAAAAAATCATTGCCAGTAAGAATTCATTTTTTATTTCCTTAGGACATTTACTGTATCCTACAAACTACAGCTGTTTGAGCACAGATCTGTCTTCCTTATTACAAGGTAACTATAGTCCCTGACCCCATCCGATCTCTTTCTGAATTCCCAGGAGTTAGGGACAGTGTGTGACACACATGAGAGGTTCCACAAAGGTTCAGTGGATCAATGAATGGAAATGAATGAATGCATGAAACAGGCAATGTCTATGGGGGTGAAGGCTCTGAGACATCACCCCAACATTCTTTCAAGCCTAGAATCCCTCCTTACAGTGGCACCTGCCTCCAATTTTGCCATCTGCCAGCTTCTAGCCACAGTTGCCACAAAAGACCGATCCGCTCCGGGCTCTGCTATGGAGCACGTGAAGAAAGGTGCCTGCCTGGCTCTCGATTTCCCCTCCCCTCAAAGGCACCAGATGGAGAGAACAGAGTGGGATAGGGAGAAGAAGCCAGAGCCCCTGGTTGGATGTATTTTTACTTCAGGTGTGACGTTGAAACCCGGCGCGTGTATTTTTAGTCCTGCCCAGTGGGCGGTATGTTCTCCTGGGTTGCCTTGGAGAGGACGTCTTCGTGTTGCTAAATTGGAACTGCATCTGTTAGGGTTCCTGGGCTCCAACCCAGCTTTCTTCTCCTGGGTGGGTGGACAGGTCCATTCCTAGGAAGTATGGAGCCCCAAGCAGGTCACAGCCTGCTCTGTATGTCACCCCCTCATTCGTAAGCATGTATGTGCAGCATGCACACACACACACACACACACACACTCACACACATATCATGTGAATGTTAAGGATACAAAGGGCCTAACAGGAGACCTGGTAGAGATCTCCAGTCCCTTCATAATAATGAGAGGTAACAGACACAGAAAATAAGTGTCTTTCCCTGAAATTAGTGAGCTAGTGAGCGGCAGTCAGCGTTCTTATCCAGTCACTAGAAATCCAGCCAGTCCACAAAATGAATGTCCTATAGAAGGGGAGATTGTCAGGATTGTCAGGGATTAAACATACACACACACACACACACACACACACACACAAACACACAGAGGCACTTGGTAAGTTGAGGAGATCTCCTTTATGTACTTATTGCATGGAACACTCTAACAGCTTTATCATGCCCATTTTACTTATTTGCATACCGACATGTTGAGTAGTTAAGCTATTTCCTGAAGCAAATCGAGTGAGTTAAACTGCAAAACATTTCTGTCTTACCTGATGTCTGATAACTTCTTTTGGAAATCCTGTCCCCCCCAAAAAAATTCTGTGTATTTGGAGAGGACTTTAGCATCTTTTACAAATCTTTTGTTTTCTCATTGAAGGTCTACTTTGTAGGGTAGGAAAGCTTATCAAAAGCTTATGATTTCTGGTCTGGGAAGGTGGCTCAGTGGTAGAGCACTTGCCTTGCATGCATGAAGCCCTGGGTTCAATTCCTCAGCACCACATAAGAAAAAAGAAAAAAGCTGGAAGTGGTGCTGTGGCTCAAGTGGTAGAGCGCTAGCCTTGAGCTGAAGAGCAGAGGGACAGTGCCCAGGCCCAGAGTTCAGGCCCCATGACCAGACCCCCCCCACCAAAAAAAAGCTTATGATTTCCTTCCTCCCTAATGATAGAACCAGATCGTAATCTATACTCTTTCCACTTGACCAAGAAATGGACCAGTGCCTGGAAAAGTTCTCTTGCAACAGAGAAGGTTAAAAGAGAGGCAGAGGCTTACAGAGCCCAGGTAAGAAGGTAGCCATTGGCTCTAAGAGCCTGAAGGCCCCAGCTTGCTCGTGTGTACTAACTCCACCCCAGTCATTTTGCATTAGTGGGGAGCCCAGTTGCTGTCTTCCCTTTGTATAAAGGGGCCAGCTTCAGTATAGCACTTAACACAGACATTGCTACCATTCATTGAGATCCTTCTGCGTGCCACGCACTATCAGCAGTTACAACTGATTGTCACATGACCTCAGAGGATAACTGTCATTGGGCTTCCAGATCTTCCTGGATCTCAGGGGAGAGCCTGCTCTTACAGGGACCCTGGATGACTGGGATCCTAGGTAGGCCATGCCCATGAGTTGTGGAAAGAGCAGGAGTTGCCGCCCGCCATCTTTGAGCACACCTGCTCCAGAGCAACCTTCTTCCTTACAGAAGCTGGGCTTGAGATGGGGACTTTTGGGGGTTGGAAGGAAGGGCCGAGAACAGTCTTTCTGTAGAACTAGTGAAACTAAGTGTGGTTTCACTGTTTAGATTATGGCTCCATGGGGTTATACTCCCACCCCCACCCCTTGGCTACAGCCACCAGCCATCTCTGATACTAGGGAATCCAACTACTTCAAAAAGCAGAGAGCATCTGTGGGTCCCCAGTGTGGAAAGCCTGGTGAAAGGACACAGCTGGAAACATCTGCTCACAGCATTCCAGAGGCCCAAGCCGGAGCTCTGGTCCCGACTTCTCCCTGGGAACGGTGACATTGCTCTCACACCATTCCTGGGCCACCTCACCCAGCACATTCCAAGAATGACCAAGCACATTGCTAGCAAAGGCAGAGGGTCAACCCTCCAGGTCGCCTGGATGGAGCCACAACACTCTTTGGTCACAGGGTAGATGAGTTCCCTCAAAGACACTTCGTTAGAAAGTATGGATTCCCAGGGTCCCAGCCAGGCAGCTGCTAAACAGGACAGGGGCGGTAGGTCCCAGGCCTGTGGAGCCCTGAACTTGGAGTCATTTCTCTCTGAACATCTACCAGGCTAGTCCCAGGACAGGCAGCTTGGTGGTCACTCTCTTGGGGTTCATTTTCCTTGGGAAAAGCAGCAAGACTGGGGAGATGCTTTGAGGTCAATTACAAATAGATCTTAAAGCCTTTGATATGTGCCAAGTTTATATTTCAGCGACTTTCTATGTTGATCTTCCTCCTCCCCACATTTCTTCTGTATCCGTAATGCCCTCCAGAACGTAACACAATGCTTTACATAGACCTGGTAGATTCCATAAATGCTTAACTGAACTGCGGTGTGAAGATCGCTTGCCTGGGGGACCTTCCCTTTCCCCATTTATCACACCTGAACTCACCTCCTAGTCTCAGCCTTGCTTGCTTTAATCTTTCCAAACACCCAGTAGCAGCTAGCTCTCACAGGTGCTTACCACCTGCCAGATTCTTTACTGAACACTTTGCTTGAGTTCTCTCATCTAATCCTCATGGCAATCCTGAGGAAGAGGCGGTATTATTTTTAAGTCCTTTTTTTTTTTTTAATCGGTTGTAAGGCCTGAACTCCAGGTCTGGGCGCTGTCCCTCAGCTCTTCAGCTCAAGGCTAGTGCTCTACCACTTGAGCCACAGCATCACTTCCAGCTTTTTCTGCTTATGTGGTGCTGAGGATTCAAACCCAGGGCCTCATGCATGCAAGGCAGGCACTCTACCACTGAGCCACCTTCCCAGCCCTATTTTTAAGTCCCATTTTACAGACAAGGAAATTGAGACACAGAAAGGCTTACATGACCAGTGGTAGAGCCAGAATATGAACCAAACAAATATAAGGTCAAAGACTGTCCCTCTAACCCTGACAACCATCTCACTAAGTGTACTAGAAGCTCAAGTGGCACACGCTTGTTCCTCTGTTTAAGAAACTCCAGTCTCTCTTACCCCCACTTGGTCTACATGACAGATAATACCTGACCTTATGTAATTTTATTCTGGAGATTAGAGTTTTCTTTGTAACCGTTGAGAAAATCTGGCCTCTAGGAGATTAACTTGCCCAAGGTGAGAAAACCACTTATCACCACATCTGTTTCTAGAACTCTATTCTGTCTCCCACTGTCCAGCACAGCTGCTCAACTATATTTGCACCTTGAGTTAAAGGACTGTCAGGGTCAAGCTAGAGGCTTCAGTCACCTTTAGCAGGGTCTCAGGGGAACCTCTGAACACTCTCAGCCCTGTTCTGTTCTGTTTACAAATAGGTGTGGATTAGAGAAAAACCTGGCCTGGATGGAACAGATGCAAATTTGTACTATGCCCATGGCTTTAGGAATGTACATTGCCTAGTCCAGTTGAGCTGGACATTGGGTGTGAACTCTCAGGAGTAGCACCTAGCTGGGGAGAAGCTCTGAGCACAGGGTTTATGGGCAGATAGGATCTACATGTGTGGAATGGGCAGGTCAAGCTGGGATAAAAAAAGAGGAGGCAGGAAGGAGAAGGCTTGAAAAGAGGATTTCTGGAGGTGCCTGGAAGCAATTGAGAAGTCAGGGAAAGCTTGGGAGCAATATGGACATGGTGGAGAAGCTAGGAGTGAAAGTCTGCTTTTCTCCAGAAGATGGTTAAGAGATGCAGTGGACAGAATCTGAAGGATATCATTTGTAAGCATTATGCTCACCTTTTGTTCCTCAGCTCCTCCCAGACCCCAGCTCCTCCCAGCCCTAGAGTCCCTCCTCACAGCTGGCCCCTCCCTCTCTCTGCCCAGACCCACCCACCTGAGTTCCCACCTACCTCACTTCCTGTCCCCAAGATAGTGGAGGGTGCCATGTGCTCCTTCTCCAGGGGGAATATGGCTCCTCTAATAAACCTTGTAATAATCTTTCTCCTGTGCCTGCCTGCCTGCCTCTGCATGGTCCCCTGGGATGGATATGGGGGATCTTTTCAACATTCACTGTCTTGGGGTTCTGGTAGACCACTTTCACTTCAGACACTTACAAAGCATTTGTTCTATCCCCATCACTGTTCTAAATATTAAGTCATTAAGGGAGAACATTTCAAATTAAGAACCCAGGTTTATACCAGAGAAGATGCTGAGAACCAGGAATGTAGGATCATAGCTAAATGTAACAGTTCTAAAGAATCACCATATGGGAGGGCTTAGCTGGTTAAAAATGGAGACTGTAACTGGCAACTGGTGGTTCAAGCCAATAATCCTAGCTACCCATGAGGCTGAGATCTGAAGATCTTTGTTACAAGCCAGCCTGGGCAGGAAAGCTCATGAGATTCTTATCTCCACCAAAATAGCCAGAAGTGGAGCTGTATGGCTCAAGTGGGAGAATGCTAGTCTTGAGCAAAAGAAAAGCCCACGGACAGCATCCAGGCCCTGAGTTCAAGCCAGGACCTGAAAAAATAAAGCTCAAGGACAATGCCCAAGCCCTGAGTTTAAGCCCCAGGACTGACTAGCACAGAGAGAAAGAGGGAGGGAGGGAGAGAGTTGCGGGAGAGAGAGAGAGAGAGAGAACAATTTGGCTATACTTTAGAGCTGATAACAACTGAACGTAGATAGATTGATAGATAGTTAGACAGATAGATTCTAACTCTGCTCCAAAGCACATGTTAGCAGTTTGGAATGGCCAATCATAGGAGGATTTACATCTCAGAAATCAGCAAAAACTACAAATCAGAACATCAAAACTCCTGGAGCTTTTGCCTGCATATCAGCCTAAAACTTCAGTGTATTTACAGGGTACTACCTAGAGTACTTAATAAACCCATTCAACAAGGCTTTCAACACCTACTTCACCTAAGCTGCTGACTCGAGGAAATGGTGTTAAGGTGCTGGGAACAAGACAATGAGAGAGACAGATAGACAGACAGACACATACCCTGTCCTCACAGAGTTAACAATCTAGCGGGAGAAACTGCAATCATGTCAGCCCAATTAATTCTGTCATGAGCAATGCCACCAAGGAGAAATACAGGCTATACATGCCCCCCCCTCCATCTGATCCTTCATCTTGATTTTCCAGCATTTTTAATGGAAAAACAAAGCACAACAGCCCTGGCTATTTCTTCAGTGTGTGTACGCCTCCAGCCCGCATTTCCTTATCAATAATAGGTAAGTTCTTCCTTGTAGCTTGGGGTGAGCCACTTTCCGGGCCCTGCCCTAGGGGAGACAGTCAATACCTCAGCAGAACAGGCTTTGAGAAACGTGCCCTCCTCCCCCACCTGCACCTGGGCAGCGTTGCTCCCGGCCACTCTTCTGCTCCCCAGGACATCACGGTTTCCATGGAAACCCACTCACTTCAAAGGGGGAACAAGGAAGGAGACTGGAGGGGAGGAGGGGGAGCAAAAACTGGATTAACCTCACCCTCTTGGTCCATCTCTGTATAGCAACCTAATCCCTGGTTCTCAAGCAGCACCTGGCACCTGCCCTTCATCCAGCAGCCTGCACAGGTGGGGGTGTTGTGGTCCAAGTTAAATTTGAACTTCTTTGGGGGTGGGTGGGTAATGTGATGGCCAAAGGTGGGTATGAGGCAGGAGAGAACTGAGCACTGTCTAACCCTAACCCCACTCTGACTCCTCCCCACCCTCCCTGCTCCATGGACTTCCCCTCCTCAGGCCCCTCTCATCATTGCTCCTGGGCCGCAAACACAATTACCCAGGATGTGCATCCAATCATGGGATCTGCTCAGATTAGACTGCAATCATTAATCTGAGCAGGAGCTCCTTGTTGCCTTGCTGATTAGCCCAGATGATGCTCTGGTATGATCCAATTAAAGACAGGCTCCGCTCTCCCCACCCCCAGCCTCCACATCAGAAGGGCACCAATACATTTCATTAACACATCCACATACACAAATAAAGCCTCTGGGATGCTGGCAGGCTCTCTCTCTCCTTTGTTACACCGCCCCTCTCTACCTCTTCTAGAAGGGGTAGAGAGGGGCCTCCCCCATTTCCTTCATTTGTGGTTCTACGAGGGGGCCTGGTGGGGGCTTCCAAAAAAGTCAGGGCTGAGGCCCTAATCTGAATGGAAAAGGTCTTGTTACATTTATTGACGTGGATCTCAGACTCTCTGAAGTGCTTTGAAAGGACCAGGCTGCCCTAGGCTGGCATATGTAATTAAAATTACCGGACCCTACAGGAGACCAGTCATCCAGGCAATGGCTACAGAGAGGGGTGACTGGTGTTAATGGAAGAGGCGAGGCGTGGCTGTGGGAGATAACCCCTGAGTCACAGGGGTTGGGAGGTAGCAGATCTGGAGGGACAGGAAGCTGAGCAATGGTGTACCTGTCAGCTCCAGCCCAGCCTTCCCTGTCCTTCTACAGGGTCAGATGCCTGCAGGCCAACTCTGGACAAACACTAAATACTATTGAGTTGGTCAATGCCATAGGAGAAGGTAAAACTGAGGAGTGGGGTGTGGGCAGGAAGAAGTGTTGGCTGAAAGAGAGTCTGGGTCATATTTCAAGTGACATGATGGTAGACAGCTCTCAAGGGACAGTGATCCACTTCTTCTGCAGCGTAGTTTGAGTGAATATGAGCCTGGGATCTCAGAAAAGACCTTGAAGCCCATGGAACTCACTGGAAGGACCATCTGCTTTGTGCCAGACGCAGGGCCTGGTGCTTATACCTGAATTGTTACCAAATCCTTTGGTTCTGCCATCAGAGAGACTAGCACTCAGCAGAGATAAGACTTAAGCTTAGATTTCCAGAAACTTCATTATACTACTAATTAGAGGGTCTCTCTTGACCATGATCCTACGTTCACTGCTGACCTTTACCCTCAGCAGTCCCCAGAATGCACGTGAATTACCTGGGACCTTGTAGTCCATGGACTGTACTTCGAGCAGTGACAATTGAGAGTACAAGAATGCACCTTCAAATCACCATGTCACTGTACTCCTTTCTAAGGCTCTGTGGAAAAGCACAAGACTGCCACACAGTTCCCAGTCACATTTACAGGTGGCTCTGTAGCTCCATCTCTCCACAACTAGCTACTCTGGCTATACACCAGGTTCCATGCTGGCTGGAGGGTCTGTCTCAGCTCATTTCTCCACCTTGTGAAGTCTCATAACCTCAAAGAGCAGACTCAAACACTACCTACTCCCGGAGCCTGCTCTGTTGTCTTGATCACACAGAGCTGGTTTCCTATTTGCATGTCTGTTGGTTCCTGCAGAGACAAACTCTTTCCCCTGGCTCTACATAAGGCCTGCAATATTAATAGCAAGGGTTTAATAGAAAAATACGAAGGCGGGAGGGGAGAGAGAGGACAGACAGACATGTCCTGCACTGGGAGATGTATCCCTGACCATTGCTGTGACCAGAGTCTTAAGGTCCAAGGCAGAGCTCCGCATCACATGCAGCTGGGCCTAGACTGTGTATTGCATGGCACGGGGGCCAGGGAATGTGTTTTGTACTTCTCTAAGGCCTAAGAAGATCCTGGTTCCAGGATCCATGGATCAGGTCATTGTTCTGGACTCTCAGCTATTGGCATTAGAGGTACTCAGCTCATCCAAGTAACTAAAACTAATGCCCATGCTAGTGATAATACCAGTACTAATGACCACCCTGACCTTAAAAGACATTGTCATTGGAGATGGGGGTGAAGTGAAAAAAAGGATCCATCTTCCTCTACATTTGTCTTCCTGTTCATTTGTCTTAGGTGCAACATTCACTTCACAGGTTTGTGCCATGAGCTGCCACTCATTTCCAGCCAGGCTAAGCTAGAAACTCACATGGTGAATGTTCAGCCTCAACAGTGCAGTCACACTTAAGGCACTTACTCCTAGTAATGTGGGTCCCCAGGAATCAATGATGAAAAGATCCCTTCTGGAACCTCAGCCAAGCCTGATCTCAGATGACCACATCCGCTTCCCCAAACCACAAACACAAGCACCAGCCTATCTCAAGACAGCTACACATTTCCCTGAGCCTTCCCTTCCTCTCTGTGACATTAGGACCAGGCTCAGGCACATGGAACAGACACAGAACAAGATGAACAATTAGTTGCTTGCTCTCCTCCCCATTTTTGTCAGGGGAAAAGGGGAGGAGCGTGCCAGTACAATACCCACTGCTATAACACAAAAGCCACCACGAGTCAGAGTAGGATCCAAGGACTAGCTGTATTAGATTCACTGAGACTGCTTAAAATAGTAACTGCATGTCCCTTTGCCTTATAGCTGGACCTACTGATTTAGCATCTCTGGAGTTTTAAGCCCCCTCTGTGATTTGCATGAATACCAAGTGTGTGTGATACCAAGTCAAAAATGGGGCAGTCATCTGATGGTCCAGTGCTCTGATGGGCTTGTTGGAGTGAAGATGACATGGGGCAGGGTGAGCTGCCTGTTGGCTGAGCTGAGCATTTCTGAGGCTCATTAGGACTCACCTCTCCAGCTGAGGTGAGAAGGGGTTCCTCTGGAAGACACTGCCCAGACCCTCATATCTCTCATTAGACATTTCAGAAGAGTTAGAGTCAACTCACATTGGACAGTTTTATTTGGGGGGGGTCTGGATTGCCTTGAGAGAGAGGGACTGAGGAGAGAGAAGTTTCTGGCCATTGATGCTGACAATAAACTCCACTCCCCTCACCCCCCTCCTCCCCCCGCCCCAGCTCTGGTCTGGACAATGTTCTTATCACTACAGCTGAACTCCACCTGAGGCTGGGGGCTTCCTGGCATGGCTGGAGAGTCTCCTACCTGTACACAGCTCGCTTGTCAGCCTCCAGCTGGGCCTGGGGGTCAATGGGGGCACTGGGCACAGGTGTGCTGGCGGTAGCTGAGGATGCGGAGATGTGGACAGCCTGGGCCTTGGAGGGTGGCTGGGCAGTTGCCGTCATCTACAGAGGGAAGAAAGGGGAGGTGGCAGATTAGCTGGGCAGGCTCCCAAGCTGGAGTGTGAGGTCTTCCGTGGCCTGTGCTGGGTCTGGAAAAGAGAATGTGGGCAAGAGAATCATGAGGGCAGAAGGAACATCCATTGATATGTATGCTACATTGGGAAGAAAAGTCAACCTTTCTTCAAATGAGAATGTTCTAGAAAACAATTTAGAACCTATCCTACACCAAGAAATGCCCAGCATACTTTGAAAGAGGTGATTCTTCTTATTTGTGTGTGTGAGAGAGTGTATGTGTGTCAGTAATGCGACTTGAACTCAGGGCCTTGTGTTATTGCTTGGCTTTTTCACTTAAGGCTAGCACTCTACCACTTGAGCCACATAGCTACTTCTGGCTCTTGGCTGGTTACATGGAGATAAGAGTCTCATGGACTTTTCTGTTCTGGCTAGCTTCAAACTATGATACTCAACTCTTAGCCTCTTGAGTAGTTAGAATTACAGGCATGAGCCACTAGCAACCCTGCTAGTGATTCTTAAAGCAAATGCTGTGAGTTTTGCCCAGAAATATATATATATATATATATATATATATATATATAAACCAATACAGTGAACCTTTTAAATTATGCTTATGAGTCTCTTAGACAGTAATAAGTTTGATGAGTTTGAAGAGCAGTTGAAAAAGTGATTGAATCAGTTCTCAGCTGAACAACAGTTTACTTACTCACTTTAACACAAGCCAAGAGGTAATGCTTCGAGTGGTTTTGATTGATGAGCGAATGGCTCTCCAAATTTGGTTTACCTGGCCACTTGAAGATAAGGTTTTAATTGACAGGTTTCTGTTCTTGGCCATACACATATTTAGAGAAATGGCTGTAGGTTTTGGAAGGTATCCCGAGGCCTCTAATTTGGTGCCAACCAGAGCAACTCCTTTCAATGTTATATATATTGGATTTTCTGTCTAAGGTTTTATTTAAAGATATGGCTCAGTAGTTTAAAGAAATTGAAACTGGGTTCTAATGGCTAATGACTGTAATCCTACCTACACTAGGAAGGCTGAGATTGGGAGGATTATTGTTTGAGGTCAGCCTAAGCAAACATACAAAACCTCTTCTCAACAAATAGCTGGTACAGTGGTTCAGGTCTGACACCCTAGCTCTGGGGGAGGCCAGACAATGAAGAAAAGTCGAGGAGATTCCATCTCAGTGGAAGGAATGGCTTAGTGGCATATGCCTACCAGCTCATCTTTGATGAGAAGTGTAAAATAGGCGGATCACGGCCCTATCTAAATAAAACCCTATCTAATAAATAATCAGTGTGAGGGCTGGAGGTGTGGTTCCGTGGTACTACACTAGCCTAGAAAGTATAAGGCAGGCCCTGAGTCCAAACCCCAGTATTGCAAGGTGAAAACCATCATGACAAGAATTTCATGCTTTTATATTATATTGACTTCAGTCAGATAGATCCCCAGAAGGGCATGTCTCTATGACATGTCTCTATCAACCTGTCTGTAGCACCATGATAGCTCTTGACATGCTGTGTTGTCCTCCCGAACACACCTATCTGTCCCTTGCTGCAAAGATTTGTTAGCTCCCCTGATTATACTTAATAGAACAATAGACGCTTAATCAATTATTTGGTGAAAAAACAAGTGAATGAATAAATGAATCAGGTGTGAAGGAGGGCATCACACATTTTATAGTTGGAAAGCTCATCATAGGACTGGGCTCCTCCTTCCCAGAAGAAGTGTTGTATTTCTGTGAAGACTTGCACATCCCCAGGACATCTGCATATTTTGTCTTGCTTCACTTGTCTCTCTGCTCAGATGCAGCCCGTCCTCTCTGCTTCTCACTTCATTTCCTGCTTAGGCCTATATATGACCATATGCTATATGCCTATCTATTAGCTTATTTCATATTTCCTTATTGTTGCCTAAAACTTAAAGTTGAGGAAGGCCTATAATAACTGCATTCCTAGGCCCAAAGACTAATACTAGAAGTATTCAATAAATGTTTGTTGAGTCGATGAGTTAACAAGTGACAATGAGTGGATGAAGTTGAGACTATAAAAGAACTATGTTTCGTCTGGGTGCCAATGGCTTGTGCCTGTATTCCTAGCTACTCAGCAGGCTGAGATCTGAGGATTGTGGTTCAAAGCCAGCCTGCACAGGAAAATCTGTGAGACTTTCATCTCCAAGTAATCAGCAAAAAGCTGGAAGTGGAGCTGTAGCTGAAGTGGTAGAGCACTAGCCATAAGCACAAAAGTTCAGGGATAGCACCCAGGCCCTGAGTTCAAGCCTCTGGACCACCATGCATGCACACACACACACACACACACACACACACACACACACAGTATGTAGCACGTTTTATTATGCTGTATCATAGGTATGTAGAAACTTCTTCTTCACCCCGGGCTGAGTTAGGGGAATACTCCCAAGCTCAGCATGTAAGGTGCTTGTCAGAGCTTCTTGGCACTTCTAATTCAGCAGTAGACAATTCTTGAGTCCTACAGGCTCACTCTATTAGCTGTTTGACTTTGGGTAAATCCCTTAACTTTCTTTCTTTTTTTTTTGGTCAGTCATGGGGCCTGAACTCTGGGTCTGGGCACTGTCTCTCAGCTCTTCAGCTCAGGTCTAGTAGCACCCTACCACTTGAGCCACAGCACCACTTCTGGCTTTTTCTGCTTATGTGGTGCTGAGGAATAAAACCCAGAGCCTCATGCATGCAAGGCAAGCACTCTACCCCTAAGCCACCTTCCCAGCTCCAATCCTTTAACTTTCTTTGCTATTTTCTCATCAGCAAATGAATTGGTAACTTTTTAGGAGTAGGGAAGAGCTGCTCTAAGAAAGAAGCGAGGAGCTGGCAGTGGTGTGCCAGTTTTCAAAACAGAGAAAGAAGGTGGATCCAGACAAAACGAAATCCTCAACATCTTCAAGCTAACCTGGGTTGGATTAAGTCATCCATTGACTCAGAAATGCAGCTGTCCATTTCTCTAGATGCTCCTTGAGTCCCAGTTACATACCAGGCGCTGTGCAAAACACCGGGCTCACAAAAATGAATGACTTCTATCATGAACTCCATTGGTGGTGTTTTGTTTTGTTTTTATCTGAGATAAGATCTGACAATGTAGCCCAGATTGGTCTCAAACTTGAGATCCTCCTACCTCTGAGTGCTGGAATTACAAGTGCATACCACCATTCCTGGCTCAATTGGTGGATTTGGCATGATTCTTATTCTGGCAGATGAGAAAGATATGGTATAATTGACCTGGGCGAAGCATCTCCCATAGGGAGACAAAAGGAGATGTGGTCTGAACAGTTGCTTGAATTAGCAAAGAGTATTCCACGGATGACAATTAAAGAACAGATGTCAGCTAGAGGGAAGGTTTCCAGGAAAGGGTCATATATTTCCCTCAAGATCATCTTCTTCAATGTTTTATCAGTGATTTAGATAATGTCTGAGGAAATGCTCAATGAACTTATACATGACATGAAAATTAGATCCAAAAAAAAGTTTTTTTACAGATTTTGGCAATACCCTAAACCTAATAAGATTAAAATTTCATCTAATAAGTTAAAATGAATACTTCTACCATTTTGGCCAAAAAAATCAATAATGTAAGTGCAGAAGACTGTACTTGGCAGCAGTGTTTTAGTTGATAGCTGGCTTGATATATTGAAAGTATAATGTATCAGCCCCCAAATGAACCAGCCAACACAAACCAATGCTGTCTGAGGATGCGTTAATAGATACAAAGGTCAGAATGTGGAGGTCTGAGCCTGTTCTACCCTGACCAAACAAGAACATGGGAACACATGCGGAGGAGAGCTGACCGGGATTGTGATGGCATTCTGTAGTATCTCAGCTGAGAAAAACTTGCAGGAACCTGGAATGTACAAGTAAGATTCAGGAAACAGGGAGACACAGGGAGACTAAGAACCTCCTTCATATATCTGAACAAGAAGATTAGATTAGATCAGGTCTGTGCATGTGCCTCACAGGGCCATGCTACAAGCAGACCGTTAAATGTACGACAAGAAGACAATGCAGGTGGGGGTGGGGGGGGAGAAATACAGTCATGCTATTCAATGCATATCCTTTGAAATTAGGAAAATTGATGGGATGGGTGGGGTCAGGAGGGATGAGGGAGAATGATGGAAGGTGACATTGATCAAGATGCATTGTATTTATAAACCCTTTGCACAACTACTTAAAGATAATAAAACTATAATTTTTAAAAAAGCGTTGGACTCACAAACTGACATGTTGAATTGAAGTCCCTTTGTATAATGACTTAAATAAAAAGAACACATACATATACACAGATGTGTGTGTGTGTGTGTGTGTGTGTGTGTGTGTGTGTGTGTGTGTAGTGTTAGTCCTGGGGCTTTAACTAGGGTCCCGGCACTGTCCCTGAGCTTTTGTGCTCAAGGCTAGTGCTCTACCACTTTATATTGCAATGCTATTTCCAGCTTTTTAGTAGTTAATTGGAAATTAGAGTCTCACAGACTTTCCTGCTGGGTTTCCTACCCTAGCTGGCTTTGGACCACGATCCTCAAATCTCAGCCTCCTGAGTAGCTAGTGGCATGAGCCATCAATGCTGAGCATATGTGTATGTATACATGTGTACACATATGAAGACAATCTGTACAATGTTTCTGAGTCCCTGACTTGCACAGGTTGGAGTCAACTGCTCTTGAGGTGGCAGTCTTCGCAGAGGCCAGGCTAGGTACCATGTGAAGTCCCTCCAATACCAACACTCTTGGACACCAAAAGAGTATGTTTTAATAATAGCCAAACACAGCCCAGGGGTGGCCAGAGGCTGGGCTAGGTAATGTATCGAATGTAAAAGGGGTTTGGAAACCCAGAAATGCTTCACAGACTGGAAGAGTGGCTGAGAATATTAAACATGGGATTTGGGGAATGAACGCTTGAAACAAAGCAAGACACAGCGACTTCCTCGCCGCTCATCTGATGGAATGTCAGTGGATTGGCATGCTCTGCTCTGCCCACTCAGTGACTTCTGTCATTAAAGGACTTTCCAGAGGCTTCCGTGAAGAGGAGCGTCTAAATAGAAATGGATGAAGGACTGCTCCTTTGTCCCTGGGCTGACCCTTCCATAGGGAAAGATGGGGGCAGAGAGGGGAAAGAGACCTTGCTGGGCCACAGAAAAAAATACACAGGGGAAAAATCAAAAGCACTCATTTGCATGCATCCCCAGGGGCCCCAGCTAGAGGCTGTGACTTGCAGGGAAGGTGGGGAGAGAGCAAGGGCTCATGGGGGAGGAGGATGACTCAAATTTATGTAGCTCAGGGGGGCCGATTCAGCAGACTCTGCAGTTCTTCCAGGTTTGGAAGATGAATGCTTCTCTCCAAATAGATTTCTTTTTCTAGCCCAGAGACCTCCATTTCTCAAAAACTAGTGCTCAAAGGAATAGGACCTGCAGCTGTCGCTAGGGGTCTGGGATGGGGGTAACTTGAGGTCAGTTTAGGGGGCAGCTCAGATTAAAAAGTGGGAGCAATGGGGAGAAGCTGAGTGGAGCAGGACAGGGAATGACTATTAAATGGCTGTATGGAGCTGCCTAGATCTGGCCTGGGAATATCAGTTGTTAACATGTTCAGGAATTTCCCCAGCTGGTTGACAACAAATGGGTTACTTGAAATGGGCAACCAAGGCAATTGGCAGTAGTAGAAATCTTTATCCCTGCCTTCTCCACCCCTGCCCCGACAGTGCCATTTACTAGCACAACACTATTCTCAGGGTTCTCCCACGTGACTTTTTTCCATTCTTCTTCATCTGGCATGTGAGGGGAGCAGTCCACATGGGAAGGGTGGGTGGGAAGAGAGAAGTTCACCTGCAGACTTTCTTGGGCATGTAACTTTACCTTCTTAGGTTTTCTGGGAGCGGGAATGATGGTTCTTACCTCCCCCTGCTCCTTCTGGAAGGACAGTTATCCCGTTGGTGGATGCTGGCAGAGCAGCTGGCATGGGCAAACCCCTCTGCTCTGTGTTTCCAAAGCTTCAGCACTGGGACCTACTTGTCTGCTTGCTTGTCTCTCTTTCTCTGTTAGACTGGGGGATCCCTGTGGGCAGGGGCTAGGTCTGATATTTATGTGGAAGCCTCAATGCCTAAAGACCCCCAAATACCTGTAGAATGGGCGAATGAGTGGCATGGAGTGGGTAGTGTCCCATCTCTACCTTCCTAGCTGGCCTGAATGGTTCAGGCTAGAAGAAGAGCTTATCGTCTCTTGCCTCACTTTGAGTGGGCAGATCGGGAGACAGGAGTTCACAGTGGGCTGGGGCCAGGGGGAGGCACATCTAAAAGAGCAGCTTTAACCACCCCCCCCCTTCAAAGGCATCAGTGCCTAGTGCCACTGATCACATAAGGAATACAATGGGCTCTCTCACTGGCTGCCTGTGTGACTCAGGTAACTTAGTTAAACTTTCTGATCCAAGGTCCTTATCTATACAATGGAGATAATTATAACTAAGGGATGTGTTGTGAGAATAACAGCCCACATCCAGTCTTGTTCTTTGTGACTAGTAGGGCCATGTGCCACTTTCCAGTATCTTCCTCCCAAACCCTGGATGACTGATTCCTATATATTTTTTCACCAGGTAACTTCTCCCAAGGAAACATCCTCTCCTCTAAGCCCCACCCCTGACCGGGGCAGAGTGAGAACTGACCAATCTCCGCAGAATCCTACCAGGGACTGCTGGCCTATGGCCCCCTAGTGCTTGCTAAGCTCCAGCCAGCAGCTGGCACTCCCTCTAGTGCGAGGCAGGCCAGCACTGGTTCATTTTCCTGGCACAGGAGGCAGTTCAAAGACCTGGGAAGAGGTCAGGGCTGGAAGCCATTTGGTAAATAACGAGGTTGGCCTGCACAGGTGAGAGATAGCAATAAGCATAGCCAGTGCTGGGGAGGGAATGGAAGTGGGGGTGCTCCAAGCCTGGGCCTGCTCATTACCCACCCCTCCAGGGGGTACAGCCCACCTCCCCTTATCCTCACCCCATCAGACCCCCCGGTGCTGGGCCCCAGCATGCCCAACAGTTTACATCTTCCTGCCTTCCCTCTCACAGCAACCCCTGTAGACAAGAGTCCTCATTTCCCCTCTCAATCCTTTGGAGTCCTGACTCTCCTGAGAAGCTCCTGGATCCAGGGAGCCTTGGTGGCTGCTGCTTCTGTGTCTGTGTCTAACCTCAGCACCTGTGAGGCTTCCTGTTCTTTGTCAGTCTTCATGAGTGGATGGGTTTCCTGGCTCTTATGTCTGAGTCCAATGTGTTTGTTAAATGACTGAATGATGCATGGAGTGAGGGGATGAGTGACCAAAGAGGTAAAGGGCTCAGGGAGGGGACAAGCCAAAGAGGAATCCTCAGAAGACCCTCCCCCTCCTCTGTCAAGCTCAGGGAGAAGGACTGGCAAAAGATCCAGGGCAGCCCAAGGCAGCTGGAAGATGGGGCGGGTATAGATGCCAATGTCAATGTCTGGGGGCCTAGTGAAGTGACCAGACCACAGAAGAGTTATTGAGTGGGCATAACGGCCACCTCAGTTAATTACGGAATTGCACAAGGGCTTGTAGGCCCCTGTTGGAAGTGGGTTTCAAAATGAATCTTATCAACTGTGTCCTGTCTTGAGGTGTCGGTGACCAGAGCTGATCACAGGGTGGCTGAAGATTTGACTTAGAGCCCAGTCTCTCCTAACTTAATGCAATCCTGAGAAATGACAACTCTCCACCCAAACTGTCCACTTTCAGAGGGAACCCCCCCTCACTTTTGTCATTGTCTCAAACCAATGATTTCCAATAGGCCCATTAGAGGGGTAACTAATTATGTGTGTGTGTGTGTGTGTGTTCTGTCTATTGTGTCCCTAATAAAAAAGTAATTAAAGTTCAATCTAATCTGTGTAGAAGAGCCAAAAGTCAGGTTGGGGCGTAGGTGAACAGAGACTAAGAAATGCCATTCAGCCAGGCACTGGTGGCTCACGCCTGGAATCCTAGCTACACAGGAGGCTGAGATCTGAGGATCGCAGCTCAATGCCAGCCTCGGCAAGAAAGTCTGTGAGACTCTTATCTCCAATAAACCACTCAGAAAACCCAAAGTGGCACTATGGCTCAAGAGGTAGAGCACTAACCTTGAGCTGAAGAGCTGAGGGACAGCTTCCAGGCCCAAAGTTCAAGCCTCATGACCAACAAAAAAATGAAAGAAAGAAAGAAAGAAAGAAAGAAAGGAAGGAAGGAAAGAAAAGAAAGGAAGAGAAAGAAAGAAAAGAAAGATAAGAAAAGAAAGAAAGAAAGAAAGAAAGAAAGAAAGAAAGAAAGAAAGAAAGAAAGAAAGAAAGAAAGAAAGAAAGGAAAAAGAAATGCCATTCACCATCCGGGCCGATTCCCATTTCAGAAATGAATGTTCCAACTATCAGCTCCATTAGAACAGAACCTCTGGCTGAGTTTCCTCCACCCCCCCCTCCCCCGCAGAGTCTGCCAGGCCCATGGGAAGCACCCAGTATTTACTAACTGGATGAGTGATTGGAGGAAACAATGCTGAAATATTCAAAAAGTGAAGGTGTGGCTCAAGGGATAGAGCACCAGCCTTGAGCACAAAAGCCAAGTGACAGCACAAGGCCCTGAGTTCAAGTACCTGAACTGCACATAAACAAACAACGTACAATGAGCAGCAGGACCAGGAAGGCCTAGGATTCCTGAATTTCTGCAATGTTGAGTCACCTTGCTCTTCCTCTCCAGACCACTAACTCCAGGGGCCAGAGGCAAGCCCAGCTCTGACTTACCCTACCTCCTCGGCTAGGCCACACAGACACTGGAGCTCTTGAAAGATGGCAAAGGATAGGAATGGGGACACAGCCGTGTAAAGTACTCCTCAGCCTTGCTGCTGACTTGGATCACCTGTTCTCTGATTTATTTTCAGCATTGTATCCTTGGTCATTCACTATTTTTGTAGCTGTTTAAGGCACTTGTCCTGCTTGAGAATGAGAAGATAGACAATAAGATGGCTGTGGGTTTTTGTTGTTGTTGTCATTATCTGAACTAAGGTAGTAAGTTCATCCATGGAAAATCATAAGCTTCAAAGTCACAGGGCTAAGTCCCTGTCTCCTCCATTGGGGCAGAAAGGTTAGTTTTGCCTTTTACACAATGAAGAATCCAGGTTTCAAGATGAGCTGGAGTCAAGATGTATCCTGTTTAAAGACATGGGTGGTCCAAGCAGGCAGGCACAGAGGTTACTGTGCACAAAGGGGAAAGAGGCCCAGTAGAAAATTTTAAAAAAAGAAAGAAAAGAAGAAGAGTCTGTTTTGATGAGTCAAAGCAAGGGAAGGTGGCTCTCCCATATGGTGGGTCCTGGGGTGTTGCCCCCAGGGGCAGAGAGAACCATCAATCACAGCTTCAGAAAAGGCTTAGGGAACTTCCAAAGCAGCTATTGGCTGCAGAGTGAATGTGTTTCACAGGCTGCTGAGCAGAGGGCCCTGCCAGGCAGGGGGCTCTAGGTCTTAAAGAGATAAGAGGAATGTAAAGGAGTGGGACAACATCTGAAGCTGATTGCCTTGCTGGCCACAGCTGCATGGCTGCCTGGATAGAGGCCATTCACAGCCAGGGGCCCGAGCTACCCCTTCTACCTCCCATTAATGAAACCAGCATGGGGATCCTAATGACTGATCAAAGGCCCAGCAAGCTTCCCCAGGCCGCTACACCCCTGGCCCGGCCTGGTGGATGGTGCTAGAGTAGGAAAAGAAGTGATTCAGAGGGATGCCTAACCCAGCCTCCCAGTCTCTTTGCAGGTAACCCATGGAAATGCAGTCTCCTGTGGTCCTGGACACCCCTTTCCTCACTCCTGTGGATGGCTGGAGGAAGCAGCAAGATGAAGAAGCCTGCTTTTGCCAAAGGACCTCCAGCAAATGCTTGACTTCCTTCTGAGCGGAGCCTCTCATACTGGTCCTGAACTTCGGGTTCTGATTTTGCCAGTCTTGTTGTCTCTGGTCAATAATAAGGCTCAGCTTTTAAGTTGAAGTGCCATCATAGTAGCCATTGTCAAGTCATACTACATCAGTGCCTATCAGCTTGTTTACTATGGGCATTAGGCTTGGTGGGATCAGACAAGATTTGCTGAGACTTCTGCTTTCTAGTCAAATGCTCATGAGGCAGCCCAACTTACTGGGGACATGCAGACAGAAGATGAAACATGGCATGCATATACCATCAGACCAGATAAAAGATGTATCCTGCCTCAACACCAAGGGCAAAGATGTTCATTTAGTAGCACACAGGTGTCTGTTTGAAAAACAGCCAGGTAGATGGGTGCTGGTACCAGAGTCTCTTTTATGGCAGTAGATGAAGGTGGAAAATTCATTTCCTTATTAGTTAGGTCCCAGTAGCTTCCTGGGGTGGGTTGCTCAGGGAGCTGCAGAAGGACTTTTCCTGGAGGAAGATTCTGCATGTGGACTGTGAACAGGAGACAGAAGGGCTTGAAGGTATTTCCGAGGTGGACAGAGTACCCAAGAATGAAGAGTATATGTCTGGAAGGATTCTAGCACCACACCCGCTGGGATGCTAAGCATGTCAGACAGGAGAGAAGAGAATGACTTTGAGAGCCCAAATACAGTCAGCAGAAGTGCTGGAATAAAGGGAGGGAAGTTGGGACTTTAATGTGCAAGTGGTAGCTATGGCAAAGGGGAACCACCATAGAACAGAAAGGGAGTGATGCAGGAATTAACATAGTGATTGAACGAAGGGACAGCACACTTCTATTGTTTCCCTGGAGACAGTTATTTTCGTCAAACTATCCTAGCAGAATCCCACCATCCTTACCGACACACCCCTACCTCTTCAGGGCATAAAAGGAGGGTCTGGGTCAAAGACAGCTATGGCAGGCTGGAACTGATGTACTATAGTTAGCCAGTAGAGGGAGCTGCTACTCTAGTAGAATTTCAACAGGAAGCCAAAGGAAAGAGGAGGTAGTCCATAGGAAGTGTTTCACTGGGTTGTTGCTTTTGCAGTTTCTAAATGCATAATCAGTCTTCTGGGCACACTAAACAAGGCAATGTTCTTATGAATAATCAGTTTCCCCTAGATGAACTGAACATAGTTCTGTGGGGCTGGAAGCCACTTTACCATTGTACTACTTTGGCTTATGAACAAATAGTGTGGGGCCATAACCATTAATGTTTCTCTACTAAAATGAGAAGGTAGAAAAAAAAAACCTCCCTCATTTTTTAATAACTTTATTCC
This sequence comes from Dipodomys ordii, assembly GCF_000151885.1. Taxonomy (NCBI): domain Eukaryota; kingdom Metazoa; phylum Chordata; class Mammalia; order Rodentia; family Heteromyidae; genus Dipodomys; species Dipodomys ordii. The sequence continues at coordinate 10,653,430 of NW_012267226.1, forward strand.
CCAAACTTCAAAAACGAAAATTGCCAAGTTAAGAATTTGCCTTGAAAAAAAAATTCTAATTTATTATAAAGAAGGTCTGGGGCTTGGGAATTTTTTTTTAATGCAGATTCCTAATTTTCCAAAGTGACATTCTCCTGTGCATTTGAATAGATTATGCACGGCACTGCTAGCCTTTCGCACGAGGGGAACATTATTAAAATGGCTGCACAGGGTCTCAGAGGAAAGGACTCTGCTTCTCGTTTCCTTTTTCATTTCGGAAATTCCATATCCAAGACTGTCCATTTCTTGCCTGTAGAGGAAACTGGATTTCTGAGGAGATGGTCGACAGATATGGTACACAGAGGGCAGAAGGCAGGAGATTAGCTTTGACGGAATCCAGAGACAGAGGGTCTGGATTCCTGGGAGCCCCATGGAGGACACGAGTCCCCTGTGTGTCTGACTCATGTCCCTATTAGGCCCTAATGTCCTGAAGACGCAGTGTCTGAGAATAGCCAGTGCTTAGGGTAATAACGTGATGGAAGCTTTCCACTGAGGAGCTGGGCTCCGCTTTTGAGAGACAAGAGGACAGAAGACCAGTACAAGGCCAACAGCCAGGCCCATGTGAAAAAAGACTCACCCCTGAAGAACAGGGGAGATACCCCCCCCGCCACTCATTGGCTCCAAGGCCATTCCTTGGGAGATGATCACCTTTGTCCATGAGTTAGAAACCTCTGGTGAGAGCCCTCAGCCCCTGCTCCCTTCCAACCAGTCCATCCCTGCCAAACTCTCCCCCCCATCCCTACCCCTTTACTCAGAAAGCAGCCTAGCTCAGGGAAGGGTAGTGGCTGGTAATCCTAGCCAATTCCATTGCTGGATCTCTAGGGTTACCAACAGAAATGCAGCCTTCCCAGGGCAAATTGCCTGTCTACTGTAAATGTGAATAACTTCCACAGAGCACAGCTGCAGGACAGTCCATCTGACTGCTGCTTGGAGGCTTCCTCCCTCCGCCCCACCCCCGCCCACCAGGGGTTGGAGTAGCTCAGTGGAGGCATCTAAGGGGTTCTGGGCCTTAGAATGTAGCCTCACCTCTGTCCCCAGCTAGCTTCAGCAGCTGGGGCTTATTCATCCAGCTGTACCCTGAGAATTAAACTCAGTTCCTGGATCTGCATTTTTTTGGACAACACAGGTCCTTGCTGTAGCTCCCCTGCTAATCAATCGCCCTGCCAAGCCAAAACTTCTCCCAGCTGCTCAGAAAAGACACCAGGCAGGGAGAGGAGGCAGGAGGGAGGAAGCAGCTGTCTCCACACCTCCCTGATCTCTGGCACCTGCTGCATCTCCCCTTAAGCCTGGAGTCTAAGGGTGGGGGGGGCAGGGGTAAGGGCCTTCATACCCTCTACCTGCTAAACACAGGAAAGAGTCCATCTCTGCTCTGCAGGTCTACTCTGGAGTTTGGAAAGGAGGATCCAGAAGGCTAGCTCTTTGACCCCCCACTGTGGACCAAGTGGCTCCTCCTCTTTGTCCCTTTTTCTTCTTCCCCCGCCCCCAGTTGAGGGCTACCGTGGTATAATGCTGCAAAATCTGCAACTTTTAACAGAGTGAGGGGTATAATGCCAAGCCTAGCCCTGTAGTCACCTGTGGAAAGCTACTGACATGAAGGATGATGTGGTTTGGCTAGGGGAAGAGAGTAAAATTGCTCTCTGCATCTTAATGCTGTGTGTGTGTGTGTGTGTGTGTGTGTGTGTGTGTGTGTGTGTGTGTGTGTGTGTCTTGGTCCTGAGGCTTGAACTTATGGCTTGAACTTTGACCATTAACTTTTCTACTCAGGGCTAATGGCGTACAACCTGAGCCATTCCTCCACTTCTGGCTGTTTTGCTGGTTAACTGGAGTCTCAGAGACTTCCCCGCCTGGGCTGTGGCTTTCACACCTCAATCCTCAGATGTCAGCCTCCTGAGTAGTTACGGTTACAGGTGTGAGTTGCCTTGGCTTACTACTCCTTGTATGCTGCATGGATCTGTGGGGAGAGGCCACATTTGAACTGTTGCTGCTAGGGACAGGGCAGGGCGGAGGCCAATGGCTGGAGAAGAATGGCAGCATGGCACACAGTAGGCCCTACCTGTACAAGACTTGCCTGCACCAGCGAACATTCCGGCCAGTACATTTCACATGGCAGATACTCCATAAATAATTATTTAGTTGCTATGGACGTCTGGTCAGACCAGCATAGAGAAAATAGGAGAGCATGAAGGGAAAGGTCAGAGGAGGGAGTCGCCTCGTGTGGAAACTCAGCTGCAGAACTCACAGAGTTGGACGGGGAGAAGGGCTGGGTGTCAAGGACTGCAGGAGCTCTACACATCCAAGCCTGGAAACTTCTAGAAGAAGTATCAGGCACAGGTAAGGGGCTGCCCAGGAGGTGCTGGGCTGCTTGCAGGATTTTGAACTTAGGGATGAGTCCCAGAAGAACTCCAGTGAGCTCAGGGAAAAGAGAATCAGGTCTCAGAGAAAGGAACTTGCTTCTTCTAGTTAGAAGCCTGGCTGAGTCTAGATGAGAACAGATTTTTCCCACTAGGGAAGCAGAGGAGGATTGGACAGGGGCTCAGGTAAGGATGCTCAAAGCACAAAGGTTCCCAGATACTCAAAGGCCGACCTAGAGTGTTTGTACCTCACACCTTGTGCCTGTGTATATTTTGCCCCCGTTGTGATGCAATTTGCATTTCCTAATGACCAAGGCTACCACATTCCCTCCCCTACCCCCATTCTTCCCTGGCACACTCACCTGGGGGCTGTCCTGGTAGGCTGGGGGAGGGACATTCTGCGTGGCCATCATTGTCAGAGCTGGGGCTGGGGAGGCATGTTGCATCATGGGATTGATTCACATCGAGGATCTGTGTAGGAGAAAAGGGGGCCGCACTGTTAATACCACTGAGCGCAGGCTGTCCCGGGGACCAACCAGCTCCACATTTTGCTGGACTACTTGGATTGACAGGAGAAGCTGGGGCTAGAGCCCCTTTAGGGGAACAAATGAGAACCAAGGGATAGGTCTTGGTTGGCTCTAGGTTGGCTGTGCTATTTTGACTTGAAAGAAACAATATTCAAATCATATGTAAAACAACCTGTCCCCCTGCGGTGATGCTCTGTTCAGCATCAGCTCTGGCCTGCTGTGCAGGGGGAGGGGGGTGTGGAGGGCGGAGGGTGGCTTGGCTTGTGGTAGCCTGGCTAGTAGTAGCCTGGCAGGATTGGAGACTATTTGGATACCTGTCCTTCCCGGCCCATCCTGGAGGGTCCTGAGCCTCATGCCATCCCATCTCCGCCATTTCACAGGCAATCTGGAACAACTACCAGCCTTCACAAGGACAGGAAGCCCTCAGGCTCCCCACTTCACTGCTCCAAGGTCTCCCAAGATCAGTCTCACCCTCCCCAGTGTGCTCACCACACCCCCTAGTGGTGGCAAGGGATTGTGGGATGGTGGACCCTGCTTACACTGTGGCCCAAGGAGAACTTCCCGGAGAAGCAGGAAACATCCCTCTGTGTCTGTCTCTCTCCCTCCCTCCCCCCTTCCTCTCTCCCTCCTCCTCCTTCTTCTTCCTCTCTTTCTCTCTCTCTCTCTCTCATCTTTTAGGTGCATTCTGTGAGCCCAGGATTTCTTTCAGTCTTGGTTCAGGGAACAGTCACAAGTATATGGCTTCTTGCTGGGTCAAGTGTTACATTGCCTCTTAACAAGAAGGCCCTTGTGTGTGTGTGTGAGAGAGAGAGAGAGAGAGAGACAGAGAGACAGAGAGACAGAGATAGAGAGAAAGAGAAAGCGCGAGAGAGATTTCCAGGTCACCCCCATCTCACCACCAGTAAGTGAGCTGTCTGTCCCCACAGGGCCTCAAAATGTCCCCTTGCACTAGGCTGTGGTGTAGTAACTAGAGATAGCCTGGCAATGCAACCCAAAGAGCAGAGTGCTCACAGAGCTGCTGAGCTACAGCAGGTGTCCTGAAATATTCAGAGCCACAAGCCACAGGCTAGTTGCTGATACAGGGCTGTGCCATGGAGAGCAGGAGGGATAGATACCTGAGAATGCCTGGGGTGCAGAACTGGTGTCCTGAGTAGAGGGCGCCAATGAGCCAGGGCTCAGACTCCTCCCCCTGCCCCCCCCCCCAGCAGGACCCTCAGGGGACCACCCTCCTCCAGTATGAGGCCCATTCTGCCTGACCCTCCCTAAGGTCTTCTAA
>NW_012267226.1:10667002-10669872 GCF_000151885.1 Dipodomys ordii
GAGAGAGAGAGAGAGAGTGAGAGAGAGAGAGAGTGCCGGTGTACTTATGTGCCTGCATGCTTGTGTGCTGGTACTGGGCTTGAACTCCAGACCTGGTTCTGTCCTTTAGCTTTTTCTGTTCAAGGCTACTACCCTCTCAGCTGCCACAGCTCCACATTCTGCTTTTTGGTACTTCATTGGAGGTAAGAGTCTCACTGACTTTGCTGCTGTGCTGGCTTTGAACCTCGATCCTCAGGTCTCAGCCTCCTGAGTAGCTAGGATTACAGGTATGAGCCACCTAAGCATCCAGGTAGCAGCCAGAATCTTTGAATGAATGCTAGCAACTTGTCTGAGTAGTATCACTTAATCCTGTTGCAAGAACTCATTTCCTGTTATTATGGTGTTGGGTGGAAAACAAGGAGCCTGGCCTTCGGCACAGAACCTTTGTGGACTTGACATTCAACACTATACCTCTATTTTTCTTGTAGGTCATGCCAATGTAAGGACCAGGAGGTGGAAGAAAAAGAAGAGAGTTTGGCACAGTGGACCAATTAGGATGCTCTGACTGAGAAGAGATACTCAACTCCTGGGACCTGAACATTTGTTTCTCCGAATCTTCCAGGGTCAGGCTGCCCAGGGAAAAGCAAGGCCGAATCTTGACTTGTAGATCTAGCATTTCTATCTACAACAGACTAATGTTGGCTGACAGGAACACTGCTCAGGAGATGTCACCAGGGTTAGAAGAAGTCAATCCCAGTAGGATACCAGCTTGCCAAGGCTGGGGCAGATCTCTGCTATTTGCAGGCCTCTCTGGGTTTTCTTTTCTCTTTAGGGCCTGTCTGCAGTCAGAAGCTCTGCTTTGGGACACTGGGAAAAACAGACTGTGGTCTCCTTGTCCTGGAGCTCATAAAAGGGTCTTACTTGTGAAACACTCTCACCATCAAGATTATTTCTCTAACAAAAGCTATGTGTGCATGTGAACTGAGAAGTGTCGGGTAGGCAGAGCGAGAAGAAGCATTAAGGAAGCTCATTGCCACATGACTGAGGAGGTTGAAGAGAGTGGTCCCCCAGGCAGGTACGGATGCTAGAGAGATGGTAGGGTCTTGGGAACAATCCACAATGGATCTAAGCCTCTCAGACCACCATCAGAGAACCAGCAGCACAGGAAGGGCCCTGAGTAGTCATGAGATCTGATGTTTTCCTGGACCCATGGAGAAACTTGTTCCAGGCCATGCAGCAATGTTGGTGATAGGCAGGTTCTGCGTAGCCACTTCTGATCAGTTTTTGGGTGCTGTGCACACAGAAGTTAACAGCTCCTCAAGGAGAAAATAGACACTATAGAGGAGAAATGAAATGAAAACTCCCCTGGCCTGCAGTCAAACACGTGACTATTTACTTGGTAGTACTGGGGTCTTGCTCTTCCATATGAGCCAGGCCCAAAGCTCTATTTTGCTTGTAGGGGTGTGTGTGTGTGTGTGTGTGTGTGTGTGTGTGTGTGTGTGTGTGTGTGTGTGTGTGTGTGCGCCCCTCCAGATAGGATCTCATGCTTTTAGCCTGGGCCTGGTCTTGGATAGATCTCCCTAGTTGTGCCTCCTAAAAAACTGGGATGCCAGGCATGGCTTGTGGTACTCTGCCTGGCTGATAGGAGGCTTTCGAGTTAAGAGGGTCCCAAGGAAAGAAAAATGAAAAGAAAAAGACACTGTGAGTCTACGATAGCAAATAGTGGTGAAATTTCAGAGCTTTAAAGAGAAAATAGAGCCGGGAGCTGGTGGCTCACAGCTTTAATCTTAGCTACTCAGGAGGCTGAGATCTGAGGATCATGGTTCAAAACCATCCCGGGCAGGAAAGTCCATAAGACTCTTACCTCCAATAAAACCACTAGAAAACTGGAAGTGGTGTGTGGCTCAAGCGGTAGAGTGCTCACCTTGAGCTGAAGAGTGCAGGGACAGCACCAAAGCCCGAGTTCAAGCCACATGACTGACAAAAAAAGAGAGAGAGAGAGAGAGAGAAAGAATGGAAAGAAACAGAAAGTTCCTATGGCTCCTCATTGTGTGATGGGAAATGAGGAGACAAGGGAACAATGAGACAGAGTTGGGGCAGGAGTTGAGTGCTAAGAGTATTTGCCTAAAATGGGAAAGGTTGTGAACCCCAGGAAAAGGTTTTGAACCTGGGATTTTGCATTTAGATCATCAGCCAAGTGTGAAGACAAAAAAAATCACCGTTAGAAAAGTGAACACTCAGTGTATTTCTCATCATTATAAAAGATACCTAGAGGTGGTATTCCAGCAAAACAAACCTGGGGCTATAGGGAAATGCAGGAGGAGGGCAATATGTATGCAAGAAAGAGCTTCAGCTCAGTGTGCCCAATGGAAGGGGAAATGCAGAGGGCAGGCGAGGGGTCTCAACACCATGGTGCGCCTCAGGCTTGCACTGGCTTGGGATCCATCTCCTCCTACAGCCAGTCACACTATGAGGCTCTCTGGCTGAACAGTATTTTCATACCTCAGTGGGTGTGAAATGCCTTGTAGTGCATTTCCATTTTCTAATCAACCTCTAGTGATCATCCGGAGATAGAAACACCAGAATATAAAGTTTCTAAATTGGAACAAAGAATGTAAATACCAATACTATCACTATATTACTTGATATAATATAGTATATAACATATATAGTAATAATTACATTATATGTTATATAATGCATATTATATATAATGTTATGCCATAATATATCATAGATAATGTACATTATATTACATAATATATTATAGATAATGTACATTATATAATATTTTATGTATATTATATATAATTATATAATATATTATGTTATATATAATATACAATATATTGTACAATATATGTTATATATTATAATATATAATACACAAT
>NW_012267226.1:10669922-10760537 GCF_000151885.1 Dipodomys ordii
TTACAATTACATGGGCAAGATAATGAGTACATTTCTTATCAAGCATTGTAGCCTCCTCCTTTGTTTCCCCTTCCCATGCCTTCCCATCCTCCCCCTGCCCCCCCCCCCAGCAGGACCCTCAGGGGACCACCCTCCTCCAGTATGAGGCCCATTCTGCCTGACCCTCCCTAAGGTCTTCTAAAATTTCCACATACCTGAATTCGATGGGAATTTGAGGGTATCTTAGAACTACCATTAAATAAAGGGGTAGATTTCCAGGGCAGTGTGTGTGTGTGTGTGTGTGTGTGTGTGTTGTTCCTTTAGTTCGTTTTTCCACAAGAAGGGGAAGGAGAGCTCTCCCCTGGCCTGACCTGAGTCTCTAAAGCACCAGGCATGCTTTGACCTCAAGTGCACAGGCAAAGCAGCAGAGGTTCATGTTTCATTTAATAGATGTTTATCACGGATCATGTCTGTGCAGGGAACTGTGCTAGGGGGTGAGGCCAGGTGGATGAATGAGGCCAGGTCTCCTCTCCAGGGAGTGTGCTTGGTAGATGGAGGCGATAATCTGGCAGGAAAATAAAGAAGGTAAGGTGAGGATAGAGCAAGGAGAGATGGCATTTCCTGGGCAGGGCATTTTTGACAGATCCACTGCCTATGTCTCTACCACCCTGGCCTGAGCTTCAGCTGAGCCATCAGGACATCTTTGTGACAGAAGCACATGGCTTCCTGTCTGTCTCAACACCTAGATTTTCCTTTGCACAGGGACTCAGCAGGGAGTCCTGAACGCTTCTATCTCCTAGGGCAGGGTAATTATCAAGACTGGTCATCATGGCTGGGTCTTTGTGCATATGGGGCCGGGAGGACCATAAGCCAAAGGACAAGAGTGGAGAGGGGTTCGGAGGGAAAGGAGTACCGGATATTTCTCTTCCTCATCCTCTTCCAATAGAACACAGGACCTTTCAAATGTTAGGCACCCGCCCTGCTAGATGCAGATTTCTTGAGAAAGTAGAAAGGACGTCCAGAGTTAAGATTTCCAGGCATTAATGTGGACGTTTGAAATAAGGAAATAGGGATATTTTGAAAATGCTGGGCAACTTTGGATGAGGCCTCAGGGTCGGGATGGCGTGGCAGGGTCTCTTTCTGGAGGCTCAGTGTTGGGTGTGGGGTGGGGTGGGGGGTTTCACATGGGGAAACAGGCTGCAGGGATGCAGTACCAGAATCCTCCAGAAGAGGGAGCATGGGGGCAGAGTGAGTGGGAGCGGCAGCATGCAGCAAGGTTTTCCTCCCTTGTTGGGGTAACTGGCTCCTTTTAACACAGGGTTTTGAATGTTTGGGTAACTTAGTGCCATAATGAGAAATTCATAGCGAGGGCAAAGCCAAGGAAATGCAAAGAGGAGGACTTAAGCTAAACAACGGTGTCTTTAATCCTCATTCTTTTGTTCACGGGCCAATTAAGGGGAGGCAGGGTCAGTTTAGAAGCACTGTCCCTAGGCATATTTAGAGCTGCCTGTCTGGGGACCAGGAGGGACAGTAAAGAGACCATCATCCACGTGGTGCAGACACTGGTTTAGTCCCGAGCCTGCTGGGTCGTGCAGCAGAACCCCAACAGCCTCAAGCAGAGGAGGAAGACAGTTTTTCTGAGGACCCAGATGGCTCTTGCCCCTCCCCCATTCTGGGGTCAGCGCCAGCCACTGCCCTCTAGGGGGGGCTTCAGTGTCTTTCTCTGTTCACACAGGTAAAGAACCTTCTGGAAACTTGACTCTTGGGAGTTCAGTGGACATAGGACCCCGTGTCTACCCTGGGAATCCCCTTGTATCCCCATACTCTCCACCCTCCACCCATGTATGCCCCACCCCCACCCCGGTCTATTCAGTCCTCCTAAGGGACCACATGCCCCCATCTTGGAGAGAACATTAGAGATCTGACTCATCGGGTCAGGGACTTGGCTGAGACTCTGGGGCTTGGGTGTGGGGGGACATCCTTGAGCAATAGTTGGGGGCCGGCCATTTGGAGAAATCTGCCCCTTGGGGACTTTCTGTAGAAGCAGGAGGGGCCCAGGCCAGGGCTCTTGAGTTTTTGTCAGGGGCTCTGGGAGCTGCTGGCCAGTGCAGGGCTCTCTGCTTCTGTCACCAGACACCAGAGCATTCAAGGGAACACAGCCAAGTCCGAAAATGGAGGGTACCCGAGAAACATGGAGCTGGAGAAACCCCCCCCCCTCCCTGGCAGGCTGACATTGAGAGTTTTGTTTATCATGCTGTAAAACTTTATTCTAAGACAGGTGAGAGAGAGAGAGAGAGAAAGAGAGAGAGGGGAAAGGAAGGAAGGAGGGAGAGAGAGGGAGAGACAGAGAGACAGACAGAGAGCGTTCCCACTCAAATCCACAAAGATATTCAAAATCTGTGTCACTGACATGATCCTATGGTAATACCATTTTAGCAACCCAGGAGCCAGGTGAGGCTGGTGGGGGGAAGGAAGGGGATGTGGAGGGACAGGCTTTTAGGAAACAGGACTGTGTTGGCCTAAGGGCACCATCTTTCTGGGTCTCCTCAGCAACCCCACAGCCAGGCAGCATGAGGCCCTCAGACAGGAGAATAAACCCCAGCAGCGTGTTGACAAACACAGGCTTGGGGGGGGGGGAAATGCCAAGCTCGTTAGAAGGAGCTCATTAGGACTTGTTGACATGAAACCCATTAGACCAATTAACATTCCATTAACGGTCTGGGGCTCCAAGGGGTTAATGCTGCCGGGCAGTAATTGGGCTGGGGTGCAGGGGTTGGGGGCTCAGGGCCTTAAGGATGAGAAACAAACTCTAATTGGGAACTGACTGGCCAGCTGGCCCAACAGCATTTGTTCCTGGCCCCTGACCCTCGCTGGGACTAAATTGTATGTGCTGCTGAGGTGGGGTTGGGGGTGGGGATGGGGGATGGGAGGGACCCGCTTTCCTTTGCTCCTCACTGCCCCCCAGGCTTGCTCTACACTACAGCCTGGGCCCACAGTTGGCACCAGGACAATGGGGAGGGGCTGTCTCTCCCCTGTGACTCGGATGGTTCTGTTTTCTTCATTAATTGCTCTGTATCCTTCTGCCTTCTGGTAATAGTTTTCTTTCTTAGCCTCTGGGAAGTCAAAGCTCCCCCCCACCCCCCGTCTTCTCTTTCCTCTCTCTCCAGCCCCTCTGGTATTCTGTGAGGTTACTACTCTTACAAAATTGTAAAGAAGCTGGAATAGTGCTGCGTAGGGTAGAGGGGTGGAGAGGGTGGTCCTGGTGTCTCTCTGTCCTTCCCTTCCTCTATTCCACTGCCCTCCTGTGGTTCCCCTGAGTCCTCTGTCCATCTGTCTGTCTGTCTGAAACACACATTTGGTTTTCATGAGGTTCCTTGCTCTGCTACTGTAGAAGAAATGGACGTCTCATTCCCTGGCTGGGACTCCATTTCTCCACCTGCAGACTCAATTGGACAAGAGGATTCCAGAGTTCATTCTCAGGTCTCAGGGATCAGGAAGGCCTGTGTTCTAGGCCCCCAAATCTGGATCACACTCCCAGTAGAATTTACCACTGATCTGTGGCTTGGACAAGTCACACCCCTCTTGGATGGAAGAAGGAAGGCATCTCCTTCCCCCCAAGAAAAATGTTTTCAGTCTTTGCTTCACACCACCCCCCTTCCCACCCCCAACCCCCCACATTAGCCCTTGACACATGGTTATGGAACTGAATGCAAACAGTTGGATTGGAGCTTTATTTCATGACCCGGCCAGCTTGCCTTCCTTCCTCCTTGATTCATTTCTAAATGGGGATGGGGGAACTCTTGAAGCCAGGGAGCCAGGAAGTCTCCACAACTACCCCCTCCCCAAAGCCCAGACACCCCCAGCTTACTCCTCTACCTCCATCCCTAAACCTTTGGCTCTGAGCAGTTACCCAGGCTGGAGTTCTGACGTCTAGACAGATTTGCAGGAGGCTGAAATAACACCGTGAACTCAGCAGGAGGGGTGAAAAGCTGCATTAGTAACCTGGCTGGCTTTAGCTTCTCCCTCGGGGGCAGCCGCCTCAACCCTGGCACCGTCCTCTCTCTTTCCCTTCAGTGGTTTATGCCTTGTCCTGACCGGCTCTGATCCAGCTCCCTTCCCAGAAGTGGCCTGTAGGTGGCGTCACAGGGCCCTTCTTTAATTGCATTATATAATGTAACCTGTTTACTAAATCATGTAATCAGTCAGTCGCCTTAGGATTTACAGCTTCAGATGTGTATGGAGAATTGGACTTTGAGTCAAATTTAAAAACAAATAAAAATGAGAGGCAGCTGTTGCTGATAGTGTGATATTCATCTTTTGGAAACAAATTCACCCCAGTGCTATAAATTATGCCTGGAAAAAAAGTGTTGTTGGTGGGAAGGAGTTGGCTGGATCTCCTCTGCTGGCAACTCAGAGCGATGAATCTTGAAATAACGGTGTCAACCTGTCACTGATTTCATGTGACTCTGTGGATTTATCTAAAGAAACACAGGCGTGCGCGCGTGCACACACACACACACACACACACACACACACACACGACCCAGGTCGCTGCAAAACCCAGGAAGAGCTAGAAATCACAAGCCCAAAGCTGAGTGTCTTCTGAAACTCCAAGGTCTCCAAGCCTGGGGATCCAGATTAGCACAGAGGACTGGGTGGGAGGGGGAGGGGAGCATGGACAAGGATAAGGCCAGTTTGGGGGGGGGTGCGGTGATGGAGTAGAGAGAGAGGATCTCCCAGATGGGCTGGGAAGCTTTAATATATGAGCAGGGACCTAACCTCCCATGTAACCTTTCTGATTAATATCAAGGGCCACTGAGGAAGGGATTAAGGAATGGTGAGAAGAGAGTCAGGCAAAATGTTGCACCTCAAACTCATCAAACATTATTCCAGTACTGTGGGGGCCAGGAGACAGCTCAAGGGTCTGAGGTCTAAAGTAACAAGAGTACCAGGGGTTCTCTGTCTCTGTCTCTTTCTGTCTCTGTCTGTCTGTCTCTCTCTCTGCTTGATTCAGGGTGCTGCAGGCCAATGGGGCCAGGTAGTCAGATCAGACTTTGGCTGAGGCTTGGAAGTCAGGACATAGAGCTATGTCTCCATCACTGAAAGAAAGACTGGTGGTAGAGATCAGGATTCACATTCGGGTCCTGCTCACTGTATCCCAAGGCTGGCCAGCTCCAGGAGTTCAGACATGAACCTCTGCTCAGGGCTTCCACATGACTTGGGTCCCAGGACACACTGCCCCTAGCCCAGAGCTTGTTTCAGTAAGAGTGTTATAGCCAGGTTCTCTCCCCCCTCCCCTCCCCTGCTCCTGGGGGAATCATTCTTTATCAGACTCAGCAAGTAGCAAAGATGCCACAGGGCCCTTTGGCCACCCATTCTCTCACAGTACCGATGGTCATTTGCTGCCTTTCCGTGGTGCCAAGTTATGTCCTGGTATCATGATACTGGATTCTAGGGAACAGAGTAGGGGCAGAACAAATGCCAGCAGGAGCTCTGGCTAAGAGTCATTGAGATGGCTCCCTCCATCTCTCCTCCCCAGCCCTTAAGTGCCTGGTGGGGTGAATGGGCTTTGAAAGGCGATCCTGCCCAGCTCCCCAACTTAAGCAGTGGCCTGTGTCTTACTTCCAAGGGCCTCTACCTCCTCTGCTTGCTCTATGCCTAAGGCCTTTCACTGCTTGCTATTTATCTGGAATAACAACAAGTCCCTGTGTGGCTTGGCCCACAGGGCATTTATGCACCCTAGATGTCATTTGTGGCCCAGCTTGGATCTGAGCACCAGTTTCAGAAACCAGTTTCAGCCAGTGTATGTGGGGGGGGGTTGTCACCCCACCTCCTTGTGTCCCAGTCCCGTGGGGAGGTGTTCAGTGGCCACATGGGTGTAGGAGTCCACTAAACGGTGTTTGGATTTGCCACCCCCTCTCCCCCTGCAGCCCTGGCTCTGGGCCCTGGGGGCTGTTGGTGATCATAGACCCACATCAGGGTCCTCAGCCTCTACTCCCACCCACACTCCCCTGTGGTCAGAATTCACCTTCTTTGAACTTCATCTTGCCCAGGTCTCCTGGAGAAGAGGCCTGCCATCTTGCCCTGCTGCTGATTGGCACTTGGTTCTGGCTTGAGGATGGGGGTGGTGGGTAGAGGTGGGGGTGGTCCTAGTTCTTTGGGGGCCCAGAGTTTGTGGGCTACCACCTTCCATCTGCTACTCCTCCAATTCATCAATTCTTCCATTTGGTTTAAAAACACAGGCCTGAGTCTTTTTGTTTTAGTTCAGCATTGGGACTTGAACTCGGGGCCTGGCTTCTGTCTCTGAGCTTTTTCTTTTCTTTTCTCAAGGCGAATGCTCTACCAGTTGAGTCATACTTCCACTCCAGCTTTTTTAGTTTGATGGCTAATTGGAGATCGGAGTGTTAAAGACTCCCTTTCCTGGGCTGACTTTGAACTGGGATCCTCCTTAGTTCTCAACCACCTGAGTAGCTAGGATTTATGGGCATGAGCCCTTGTGCTCAGCTTCAGGCCTGCTTTTGTTTTTTGTTTTTTGGTCAGTCCTGAGGCTTGAACTCTGGGCCTGGGCGCTGTCCCTGAACTCTTCAGTGCAAGGCTAGCACTCTACCACTTGAGCCACAGTGCCACTTTTGGTTTTCTGAGTGGTTTATTGGAGATAAGAGTCTCATGGACTTTCCTGCTATGGCTGACTTTGAACTACAAACCTCAGATCTCAGTCTCCTGAGTAGCTAGGATTACAGGTGTGAGCCACCAGCGCTTGGTTCTAGTTGCTCTTGTTTTAACACACAGGGTCCAGAGACTGGTGGAGACCTTCCTTGCCTCCCTCCCTGCTTAGCTGTCATACCTTCCCTGGCTTCAAAAAGCTGCTGATATATTTTACAAACTGAAACAGCAATTTAATTCCCCCTGATAGCGGCAATTGTCCATTAGATCTTCCTACAGAGGAGCTTAACAATAATTCCTTTCATCCAACCGCTTGCTTCTTCTTGATCTGAGAATCAATCCCATAAATAGCAGGCAAGAGTTTTCACATTACTCTCCCCCTCCAGCTTTTAGCATTTTGATGAAGATTCTCATCTCTTCTTTAAGCACTTTACAACTTGGCAATTTTTCCCCCTTTGGTTCCTTTAAACAAAATAAAACAAAAAGAAAAGCAGGGTGGGGAAAAAAAAAAGCAGATTGGCTATAAGGGGAAACAGTGCTCACTTTCTCCTGGAAGGAAGGATGGATTTTCATTTTCTCCCACAGGGAGGCAGGGAATGGAGGCAAGGCCTCTGATGGTTCCAGGTGACTCCCTCCGCCCCCAGAAAGGTATCTTTGGAATTTTTTTCAATCATAGCATTTGAACTCAGGGCCTTGAGCATGCTAGATCACTCTTGAGCCACTCTGCCAGCCTTTTCTGTGTTGGTTATTATTGTTTTTAGATAGTGTCTCAGACCAACCTAGATTATGATTCTCCTATTTGTATTTCTCTTTTGTACTGGGATATCAGGCATGCACCACTGTACCATTGGTTGAGATGGAGTTGCAGAAACTTTTTGCCCAAGCTATCCTGGAACCACAATTCATTCATCTCTGCCTCCCAAGCAGAGACTTGAACTACTTCCCTTGAATATCTTCTAGCATCGTAATCTCCATGCTCACTCATAGTTGGGTCCTGCTTTTGTCAGTAATGTCCAACTCATTGTATTGTTTTTGCCTCCAAGAGACTTTTCCCCTGGTTGTACCCCCAGAAATGGAGGTTAGGGGCTCCAGCTGCTCCCCTGGCTGCTGGGGGTGGGGAGAGACTTCCTTTGATTTATTTTCTGTTTCTTTCCCATCACTCACACCACCATCGATTCTACCCTCTCCTTCTCCTCTCCTGCCCCCCTTCTATCTATTCAAAACAACCTGAGTGGGAGAGACAGAGGGAGGCGCAGAGAAACAAGAGAAGCGTGAGACGCCTTTGATTCAATTATTTTTCTTTTCTTTTGAACCTCCCGGCAACTCCAGTGATCAAGGACAGAGGAGAGCCTTCCTGTCCCTCCTCTTTGGGTGGCAAGAAGGGTGGATTGCCAGGGCACCCAGGAGCCCCACCAACCCCCTGAGATACCACCGCGTACTCTCCTGTCTGCATACACACGGAGAGAAACAAGTCTAAAGATGAACCCAGGGACCGGAGTCCCCCTCGACAAACCTGATTCCCAGGTTTATGATTATTATTTGTGGAGAGCTGACAGCGGCCGCTGCTCAGGAACGGAGCTGAGAAAACAACATGAGCCGGGGCCCTGGAGGCTCGCAACTCATCAGAGACAGACAAACAGCAGACACTGGGGATCCAGGCTGAAAATCACCTCTCCGCAGCCCTGTCTGCCTCCTCTCCCTTCAGGGATCTTTCTTCTTTCAGGCAGGCATGGGGATGGGCAGTCCCTGAGAGCTGGGAAGAGGCAGGGGCTTAGTAGAACAGTGAGGGGACTACATGGAGCTGCCATGAATGATCGCAGAATTTTCTGGCACCAGAGGCTTCTAAGAGGGTCAACCAGACTCTTGTGCTCTCGGAGAAGGATTGGACCATCTCCTGTGGTGCCTAACTCCCAGTTCCAAGTTTTAGAACTTGTCTCTAGGAGAAAATGAGATGATTTTTGGACTGGGCTTAGGTTATCACTCAAAATCTATTTGTGGCCAGGCACTGGTGGCTCACACCTATCATTCTAGCTACTTAGGAAGCTGAGATCTGAGGATCTGGTTCAAAGCCAGTCTGGGCAGGGAATTTATCTCCAACTAACCACCAAAAAAGCCAGAAGTAGAACTGTCACTCAAGTGGTAGAGCATCAGCCTTGAGCAGAAAAGCTAAGAGACTGAAGATCAAGTCTGAAGTTCAGGTCTGAAGTTCAAGTCCCAATACCAGCATCACGCGCGCGTGCGCACGCACACACACACACACACCACAGAGTTTGTGTCCAGCCAATGGGTACCTTTCCCTGGGGCATTTGTGGTGAGCTCAGTGCAGCGTATAAGAGAAAAGGGCTAGACATCAGGATCAAGGCCATGGCAACTCTATTTATTAGCTGAAGAGGGAAGCTAACCAGGCTTGATCCTTACTCATGTTGGAACAAAGGCAGGTATGTTGGTCTGTTTCCTCATCTGCTAAGAAAATGAGCCCCTGAGGGAAGGGCAGATGACAACTATGAGGTGAGAGGAAGGACACTGGGCAGTGAGCCCATCCTGGAACCGGCCATGGGAAGACACACCACTGTCACCTGACCTAAAACATGCCCTGCACACTTCTGGCTGTCTCTTGTCTGTTGTTTAGGTGTTCCATATTGTAGAACTATGTCTTTTCCCTGTGTGAAATCGAGAATGACTCCAAACCTTACTCATCTACCAAGCTTCTTTTCACTTTCCATCCCAAGATTGTGCTGCCATTCAGAGTTTTGCCCAGATGGGGGTGCTGCTCAGGGATTGGTCATTGTGCACATTTCTATGCTAAGGAAAATGTCTTTCTCATCCACACATCCCATCTGGCCCATAGCTCTCTACTCCCCAGCAGACAAGCTCATGGCATTTTCCTTCTAAGAGGAAAAAAAATGCTATCGGACTTCCAGGGTTTCTTTCCTGATAGAGCCTGAAAACATACCTGCACAGTTACAATTCAATTTCTTTGGTTCACTGTTGAAATGCAAAACAAATAAGTCCAGGAAGGATAACTCTATAAATCCCAGCTGCTACTTAGATCTCAGTAAGAACAGTTTGTTAGTCTCCTTCCCCGGAGTGGATTTTGATTAGGAGTGAAGCAATAATATAGAATGAATAAAAATTGACATTATACAGATAACTTTTCTTATTCTTCTCAATGTCCCTATGGAATCTGCATTGTGATCGCTCCTATTCCTGGATGAGAAAAACTGAGGCCTAGTGAGAGTTTCCAGATTATACACAGTCTGATCACACAGTCTGAATGTCTAGAAATGAGAGTGGGAAACACCAGAGGAGGCATGAGACCCCTAGAAACTAGAGGAGTAAAGAGAATGCATGATTAATTATAAAAACAAGTTGGAAAGTTTGGACTTGAGTCCCCTAACATGGACTGTCTTTGGACGGTTGCATGTCCCAAATTCTTAAGAACTATTTTGTGGAAACCATAATTGCATTCCACATGTGCCCACAATGGGGCTTGCTTCATTACTACAGGTCCTTTCTGTTGGTTCAGCCATATGCTGGAGTAGCCATGTTGCCTATTTATGCAATCATTTTATTACATTTTTCTCTTGTCATTTATAGAATGAGGGAGTCAGAGATCGAAAAATTAAAATACTGATCCCAATGATAAGTAGGGGGACTTGTAGGCCTAAGAGCCAGACAAAGATAGAAAAAACAGAGTGTGTTAAATGTGGCAAATCTTAAGCCTCTGTCACAGAATCAGTGGGCTGTATGCTCAGCTGAGAAGGGAAAGACTAACATTAGAGAGTAAGCATGTGCTGGGTGCTGGTGGCTCACGCCTGTAATCCTAGCTACTCAGGAGGCTGAGATCTGAGGATCATGGTTTGAAATCAGCCTGGACAGCTAAGTCTGTGAAACTCTTATCTCCACCTAACCACCAGAAAACCAGAAGTGGAACTGTGGTTCAAACTGTGGTTCAAAGTGGTAGCACAGAAGCTCAGGGATAGCACCCAGGCCCTGAGGTCAAGAACCATGACTGACAGAGAAAGAGAGAGAGAAAGAGAGAGAGAGAGAGAGAGAGAGAGAGAGAGAGAAAGACAGACAGACAGACACAGACACAGAGAGACAGAGACAAGAGACAGGAAGGAAGGAAGGAAGGAAGGAAGGAAGGAAGGAAGGAAGGAAAGAAAAGAATAACTATCACCTGATATATATGATCAAAGATTTCATCTCCCAAAGTGGTGTATAATTGGCAACTGGATCTTGCATTCTAGCTCTCTGGGAAGAACTTTGGGACTGAATGGGACATGTATGAAACCAAGGATGCTCATCCTTGACCTTGACCTCGACCTCCACTGCTCAAAGCCAGGGCTGACTCATACTGACCAGCTTCTATCAGCATCTCCTCCTCCTCCTTCGCCTGGACTGAGGAGCCCTGCAGATCTCAGGTGACATGGGCGAGGGGGATTGTACAGCCAGCCTGCTCTCTATGACGCGCTCCACTTGGCTTTCTTTCCTCACTCCACCCATGGCTGCCTAGAGACCACCCACAGCTGCAAAGAAGTCCTTGTCCTAGAATGAAATCCGTCCATGACTCACAGGCAAAGAGGCACCTGGCACTCCCTTTGGAAAGTCCGGTTGAGAAATACTAGTCCCCCCCCCGCCCCCCTCCCCCCAAATCAGAGCACTCTTCCTTTTTGCAGAAGCCTTTTGCTGATCACTTTTGTTTGTTTGTTTGTTTTTGGTGCTGTTACTGGGGCTTGAACTCAGGACCTAGGTACTTCCCTTAGTTTTTTCCACTCAGGGCTGGCACTCTACCATTTGAGCCATGGTTCCCCTTCTGGTGGTTAATTGGAGACAAGAGTCTCATGGACTTTCTTGCCTGGGACTGGCTTTGAAGCATGATTCTCAGATCTCAGCTTCCTGAGCAGTTAGGATTACAGGTGTGAGCCACACTGGTGCCTAGCTCCTAGCCACCTTTATTTATTTATTTTTGACACTTCCTGATCTTCTCCCTGCTAAGACAGACTGAGGGCAGCAGGCCACAACCAAGGAAGCCATCTTTACAGGTCATCAATGGTGTTATTACGTCCAGCCTCCAAAGCAGGCAGTCATTAGGCAGAAGGGCAAGGGCACCAGAGCTATGTTCTACCTCCCACTGGCTCTTGGCTGCTTCTGACCAGCCCTCACTCAACCACCGCTAGCCATGGGAAGAGAATCTGTGTGTGTGTGTGTGTGTGTGTGTGAGAGAGAGAGAGAGAGAGTGAGAGAGAGAGAGAGTGCCGGTGTACTTATGTGCCTGCATGCTTGTGTGCTGGTACTGGGCTTGAACTCCAGACCTGGTTCTGTCCTTTAGCTTTTTCTGTTCAAGGCTACTACCCTCTCAGCTGCCACAGCTCCACATTCTGCTTTTTGGTACTTCATTGGAGGTAAGAGTCTCACTGACTTTGCTGCTGTGCTGGCTTTGAACCTCGATCCTCAGGTCTCAGCCTCCTGAGTAGCTAGGATTACAGGTATGAGCCACCTAAGCATCCAGGTAGCAGCCAGAATCTTTGAATGAATGCTAGCAACTTGTCTGAGTAGTATCACTTAATCCTGTTGCAAGAACTCATTTCCTGTTATTATGGTGTTGGGTGGAAAACAAGGAGCCTGGCCTTCGGCACAGAACCTTTGTGGACTTGACATTCAACACTATACCTCTATTTTTCTTGTAGGTCATGCCAATGTAAGGACCAGGAGGTGGAAGAAAAAGAAGAGAGTTTGGCACAGTGGACCAATTAGGATGCTCTGACTGAGAAGAGATACTCAACTCCTGGGACCTGAACATTTGTTTCTCCGAATCTTCCAGGGTCAGGCTGCCCAGGGAAAAGCAAGGCCGAATCTTGACTTGTAGATCTAGCATTTCTATCTACAACAGACTAATGTTGGCTGACAGGAACACTGCTCAGGAGATGTCACCAGGGTTAGAAGAAGTCAATCCCAGTAGGATACCAGCTTGCCAAGGCTGGGGCAGATCTCTGCTATTTGCAGGCCTCTCTGGGTTTTCTTTTCTCTTTAGGGCCTGTCTGCAGTCAGAAGCTCTGCTTTGGGACACTGGGAAAAACAGACTGTGGTCTCCTTGTCCTGGAGCTCATAAAAGGGTCTTACTTGTGAAACACTCTCACCATCAAGATTATTTCTCTAACAAAAGCTATGTGTGCATGTGAACTGAGAAGTGTCGGGTAGGCAGAGCGAGAAGAAGCATTAAGGAAGCTCATTGCCACATGACTGAGGAGGTTGAAGAGAGTGGTCCCCCAGGCAGGTACGGATGCTAGAGAGATGGTAGGGTCTTGGGAACAATCCACAATGGATCTAAGCCTCTCAGACCACCATCAGAGAACCAGCAGCACAGGAAGGGCCCTGAGTAGTCATGAGATCTGATGTTTTCCTGGACCCATGGAGAAACTTGTTCCAGGCCATGCAGCAATGTTGGTGATAGGCAGGTTCTGCGTAGCCACTTCTGATCAGTTTTTGGGTGCTGTGCACACAGAAGTTAACAGCTCCTCAAGGAGAAAATAGACACTATAGAGGAGAAATGAAATGAAAACTCCCCTGGCCTGCAGTCAAACACGTGACTATTTACTTGGTAGTACTGGGGTCTTGCTCTTCCATATGAGCCAGGCCCAAAGCTCTTTTTTGCTTTTAGGGGTGTGTGTGTGTGTGTGTGTGTGTGTGTGTGTGTGTGTGTGTGTGTGTGTGTGTGTGTGTGTGCCCCTCCAGATAGGATCTCATGCTTTTAGCCTGGGCCTGGTCTTGGATAGATCTCCCTAGTTGTGCCTCCTAAAAAACTGGGATGCCAGGCATGGCTTGTGGTACTCTGCCTGGCTGATAGGAGGCTTTCGAGTTAAGAGGGTCCCAAGGAAAGAAAAATGAAAAGAAAAAGACACTGTGAGTCTACGATAGCAAATAGTGGTGAAATTTCAGAGCTTTAAAGAGAAAATAGAGCCGGGAGCTGGTGGCTCACAGCTTTAATCTTAGCTACTCAGGAGGCTGAGATCTGAGGATCATGGTTCAAAACCATCCCGGGCAGGAAAGTCCATAAGACTCTTACCTCCAATAAAACCACTAGAAAACTGGAAGTGGTGTGTGGCTCAAGCGGTAGAGTGCTCACCTTGAGCTGAAGAGTGCAGGGACAGCACCAAAGCCCGAGTTCAAGCCACATGACTGACAAAAAAAGAGAGAGAGAGAGAGAGAGAAAGAATGGAAAGAAACAGAAAGTTCCTATGGCTCCTCATTGTGTGATGGGAAATGAGGAGACAAGGGAACAATGAGACAGAGTTGGGGCAGGAGTTGAGTGCTAAGAGTATTTGCCTAAAATGGGAAAGGTTGTGAACCCCAGGAAAAGGTTTTGAACCTGGGATTTTGCATTTAGATCATCAGCCAAGTGTGAAGACAAAAAAAATCACCGTTAGAAAAGTGAACACTCAGTGTATTTCTCATCATTATAAAAGATACCTAGAGGTGGTATTCCAGCAAAACAAACCTGGGGCTATAGGGAAATGCAGGAGGAGGGCAATATGTATGCAAGAAAGAGCTTCAGCTCAGTGTGCCCAATGGAAGGGGAAATGCAGAGGGCAGGCGAGGGGTCTCAACACCATGGTGCGCCTCAGGCTTGCACTGGCTTGGGATCCATCTCCTCCTACAGCCAGTCACACTATGAGGCTCTCTGGCTGAACAGTATTTTCATACCTCAGTGGGTGTGAAATGCCTTGTAGTGCATTTCCATTTTCTAATCAACCTCTAGTGATCATCCGGAGATAGAAACACCAGAATATAAAGTTTCTAAATTGGAACAAAGAATGTAAATACCAATACTATCACTATATTACTTGATATAATATAGTATATAACATATATAGTAATAATTACATTATATGTTATATAATGCATATTATATATAATGTTATGCCATAATATATTATAGATAATGTACATTATATTACATAATATATTATAGATAATGTACATTATATAATATTTTATGTATATTATATATAATTATATAATATATTATGTTATATATAATATACAATATATTGTACAATATATGTTATATATTATAATATATAATACACAATATATTATATTATATATAATATAAACATATATTATATATTATGACATAATATATGTAATATATGTATAATATATAATACATATATATAATATATAGAATACATATAATATATATGATATATAACACACATATAATATATAATACATATGACATATAATATATATTTTATTATATATATTATGACATAATATATATAATACATAATAATTATATAATATATAATGACATATAATATATTATAGATAATAGTCATTATATAATTATGTCATAATATATGTGTTAATATATATAACATATAACATATGCTACATAACTATACATTATGTTATTTTATTATATTATAATTACATTATCTATTAATATTAACAATATTAATTAACCATATAAATAATATTTATATTATATATTATATCATTATTATATGATATAACAATATATAAGGATCATTATGTTTATATAATAATGATATAATATATGACTATAATATATATAACATATAATGGATGTAACTATATTATATGATTATATAATGAATAATGGCTAATTATATATCTCATATATACATATATATCTCATACATATGCTATATATAATAATATAATATTGATAGTGTTATATAATAGTATGTATTATATAACTATGTCAGTTTCCATGGGGAATCCTGAGAAAAGTTCTATCCTGTGGGGAGTAGTGGTGAGGAGGGGCTGGACTTGGAAGGGAAACCTGGAGAGAGCAAACAGACCCCTGTGCTTAGTGTTCATTGTAGATAGAAAGAAACAACTTTATTGATTAGCATAAGCAAGAGGCAACTTGGGGCTGCTGGGCTGGCCTGGGACAGGAGTTGGACTTTTCTAAGCACTTCTCATGTGCTAGATCTTGTGTGAGGTCATTGTCACAGAAGCCCTGTGAGGAAACCATTATTATCTCACTTCCATAAAGGTTATGATGGGCTGGACATGTTATCACACGCCTGTGACCATTCTAGTTCTTGTGAGGAGCCGAAGGAGAATCATGAGTTCAAGGCTAGCCTGGACTACACAGTGAGACTGTTTCTCAGAAAAGAAAGTTGCTGGGTGCATATAGTCCTACCTACTCAGGAGGCTGAGATTTGAGGATCTAGGATCAAAGTCAACCCAGCAGAAAAGTCAGTCAGACTCTTACCTCCAACAACTCCCCCAAAGCTGGAAGTGGGGCTGTAGCTCAAGTGATAAAAAGAACACCAGCCTTCAGAGAAAAGGCTAAGTGAGAGTGCCCAGGCCCTGAGTTCAAGTCCCGGAACCTCTCTGTCTCTCTCAGTCTCTCTGTCTCTATATCTGTTTCTCACTATAGTGGAAGACCCAAGTTCTAGCACTTGCTCAAATTCCACAGCCAGCAAATGGCAGAGCTAGACTCTGAACCAAGGCTGGTCTGAATTCAGGCAGGAAGCAGAGGGTGTCATTAAGCGTAGGCTAACTCCTTGGTAAGAAGAAAAATGTTTTTTCCAAATGGGCAAACAACGCATACTTGCTTTCTCCCTGAACCTTGAATGAAGAATTGGTTCCTTTGCAGAATCTGGGGTGCTTTGATTGGTTTGTGGGAACTAAGACTCTCTTGCCCAACAGGACTTCAAAATTCTCACCTGGGAGGGTATTACCAGCTCAGAGAGGGGCTTCTCTTTTTTCCATATCTCTGTACCTTCACTGGGCCTCCAGAAAACACCAACTAGCTATGCTGGGGCTCAGAAGAGGAGAGATGCTGGAGCCCAGAGTTTTTGTTTTCCACATCTTCAGTCCCATCTCCATGCTCGAAGCATCCTCAAAGGCCCCGTAATGGTCCTGACCACCCCTCAGCTGTGAGCTGGCCCCAGCCCCTTCCTTCTGCCTCCACTGAGCCTCTGCCTTGTGGAAGGGAGGCAGGCAGGCAGGCAGACCCGAGAGAATATGTATGTCAGTTAAGGTTTGTCGTTTACACGTGGAGATCATTAACGAGACTTATTTTTAAATTGTAATTGCAAAATGTAAATGCTCCCCAAACTGATGTGTAATTGCTACCCCCTCCACCCCAGCCCTTCCCCTCTGGTGCCAGCCTTGCAAGGAGAGAATTAGAAAATAAAAAAAGGGGGTGGATTATGTAAGCAAAACGAGTTTTTTAAAAAGAGAGAGAGAGAGCGCTAAGAATTGAAGTGAGACAGCTGGCGGCTTCTCTGATTGCCACACTTCCAGCATTAGCTGCAAAAATTGTCCTTGCCAGTTGCATCCATCCATCCATCCAAGGAATAGTGTCAGCTGTACTAAGTCCCCAGGACAGACATGCTGCTTGCCACTCACTTTGAACCACAGCCCACGGTCAGTGGGTGTGTACATGTCGTGGAGTGCAGCGCGCCACAGGTGGGGATAATATTTGATTTTGCTTCTGTCTAACCCATAAAACCATTCTATTCTCCAGAGAGACACACCCAGTATGGAAGGCAGCAGTTGTCCACCCCAGTCTACCCCTTAGGTAATAGTGGGGTGGGGGGGACCCAGAAACCACAGTCTTTACCTGGAGAGAGTAAGGTTCTCCTGAAAAGGCCATAGGATGAGAATTGGTTCCTCTCCACTGCCCTTGAACATACTCGGTACTGGTTGTGCAATTGTGGAAGCCTTGCCCATACTTTCTTGTTTTACTTGCTTTCCCAGCCTGCCACATGGGCAGTGAACTGCCTGCAGTATCATTGTGCACAGGCTCCAAATGATTAAGGTCATCCTGTCCCTGGGGTGGAGTGGTCCAATCAACAATGGATGGCTTTCCTTCAAGGAGGAGGAGCCAGCCTAACCTTTACTACAGTGATGACACACAGCTCCCCAGACAGGAAGTGACTCTACCAGCTACCTGCTTTGGAAAGCTGGAGTGGAACTTTCACCTGTGTTGCTCTCTCTCCCTCTCCCTCTCTGCAAGGATTATGAAGAATTTGGCAACGATTACTGCCGATTTCCTGTAAGGTCACCCTGTCCCAAAGACATCAAGGACATTTACAAAATCCTGGACATGGTCCTTCGAGTTGGGGCTTGATCTCTTTGTAAGAGATCCAACCCTTACAATAGCATTAAAAAAGAAAAGACAAAAACAAAAAGCAAAATAAAACAACAACCACAGGGAGTGAGGTGCTGGGTGGCTCCTAGCTAATCAGGAAGCTGAGACCTGAGGATCATGTTTGAAGCCAGCCTGGACATGAAAAATCCTGAGACACTTGTCTCAGCAAAGAGCCGGAACTGTGATTCAAGTGGTAGAGTGCAAGCCTTGAGCAAAAAAGCCAAGCAAGAGTACAAGGCCCTGAGTTCAAGCTCGAGTACCAGCACAGAGAGAGAGAGAGAGAGGAAAAAAACAGAGTTGATACAGCACTAGCTTTGAGCTGAAGAGCTGAGGGACAGTGCCCAGGCCCAGTGTTCAAGTCCCACGACCGACAACCAAAAAAAAAAGAAAAAAGTTGTTTCTAAAAATTACGTATCTAAATTGCTGCCATACAGGTACTTGCCCCTATGACATAATGAAGTTACTTAAGAGAATTACAGAGAATTACAAAAGCCAACAAGCCCGTTGAGCATGATGGCTTAGAGCTCTAATCATAGTGGTGGTGGAAATCAGGAGGGCTGAGGTACGAGGCCACAACAAGCAAACTAAAAACACCAAAAACTAAAACAACAACGGCAACAAAAACAAGGAGGCCTCATCTCAACCTATAAAAGGCTGGGCTTAGTGGGACAAGCCTCTCATCACTGCTAAACATAAATAAGAGGATCACAATCCAGGCCATTCAGGCACAAAGCAAAGACCCTGTTTAAAAAATAGCAAAGCAAAAAGGGTTAGGGATGTGGTTCAAATGGTAGAACACCTGCTTAGCAAGCCTGGGCCCTGAGTTCAATCCCTAGAACTGCTAAAAATCCAACCAACTACCCAAATGTGATAGAGTCATATGAGATTCTCTGCTCCTCTAGTTAACACTCAGGTGAGAACAATTGTTCTAGAGAGTTGTGATCATCATCACAAATGTACATAATACCCTTCTCTCCATACCAACAACTCCTTGCTCACAGAACACGTGAAAGCTGAGTACACAGGGACAAAACACAGCCCTTGTCCCTAAGCTAAGAATGTAACACAAAGACATGAAAAACCCACATGGCATTTGCTGTCTCAGGCCGTCTATGCTGCGCTGATACAGCACAGGTGGTCAGCAAACCCTCAAGGCAAAAGGCGTACTGCCCAGGGGATTGGCCTAAGGTGTTCAAGAACAGAAAAGCAAGCAGTCCTTACTGTTGGGTGATCCCGTTGTCTCTGGGATCCTCTTCGTGGGGGGGGGGCTTATACCCCTTTTCTCACTTCCAGCTGAACTAGAAAGGCTTCCTGTCCCTGGGAGCCAGAGCACCTGCGTGGAAAGGAAGAGCAGTTCTCAGCAGGGACATCAGACACAAAGGACTCCGGCTCTGTTCACCTACTCTTCTCTTCCTCCCTGGGATATATTCTATTCTAGAAGGGATGGGTGCTATTTCCTCTACACCTATCCCTACCATATTTACCATTCAACTCTGTCTCCTCAGTGTGGTTGCTGAGGCTTCTCCCCCCTCTCCCCCCCGCCCCCACCCCTCCCTGCCCCAGGTTCCTCTGGAGCCCAAATCTCATCACAGGTTGAAGAATTCTGCTGTTGCCTGCATGCTCTCCTGGGTCCAAGTGTGCTGCGGCCTGTCTCTTGGAGTGATCATGGGCCCTAGGAAAAGCGGCAGACACCTGTTCCAGGACTCTGGGGAAGTTAGAGGAAGGGACAGCGGCTGATGCGGATGACAGGCTTGGCTAGGGGGTCTGCAGGGACAGTATTGGGGGGGGGATCAGAAGCCACCTGTGGGCAGCAGGGGAGAAGAGCCAGGAAAGGAAGGGATCAAAAAGCAGGGAAAGACAACCTGCAGCCTAACAGTGGTTTTGACCACATGACATTTGGATTGAGCTTTAGGTTAAAGGGTATTAATTTTATTTTCTCAGTATTTGAAAAGAGTCAAGGTATGTGCACCTACAGTCCGAGTGGCCAGCCCTGGTATGAGAGCCAAAGCCACATACCTCCTAACAGTCCCTCCCTTTCTCCTTGAGGATGTGTTGCTAATTTGACTCCAACAAGTCAGGATGGCAGGGTGGCAGGAATAGGGGTCTGCTCCCCATCTCAGTTGTACTTTGGGGGGCAGCATTGGACAACATCACCAGCCAAGAGTCCCAGCCCTGCACCAGAGGGAAATGCATCTTTAACATTAACAGCTCCTTCCTAGTTAACACCATCTTACTCTCCTTGTAAAAACACATTTACACCTTAGTAAAGAATGTAATTAACTAGTGACATGACAACAGGAGGAGCTAAGCAGTAGCCAGGGTAGGAGTGGCACGGAAGAGGTGAAATATAGATGTTTGCCTGAGCCTCAAGTGTGCATGTGAGCACACGTGTGTGTGTGTGTGTGTCTGTGTGTGCAAACTGCTGCAGAGGTGAGGGTGGTAGAAAGTTAGTATCTGAGGGCCTAAGGAAGGTCTAAATTCCCAGCAGCAGGACTGAGGAAGCTGGGGTACACTAGCATTAGCTGAAAGACTTTCCAGGGGTGGACAGGTAGCTATGAGCAAATGCTCTCTGGATTGTCCGATCTGGGACAGCCACACAGAGGAACCCAAGAGATCAAACCAATGGAATGAGTACCGGGTTATTCCTGTGTCATTTCTCCTTGTACACTGCTCCCCCTTCATGATGACTTTGTCCTTAAACTCTGTGACAATTCACAGGTCTCTGGCCATGCAGACTGCAGCAAACTCAGGACATGTTTCTGATCTCTCCTTCCTCCAAGCCCCCACCTAATTTTTACCACCACTGTCTCTTTTCTCCTTCCTTCCTTCCTTCCTTCCTTCCTTCCTTCCTTCCTTCCTTCCTTCCTTCCTTCTTTCCTCCTTCCCTCCCTCCCCCCTCCCTCTTTCTCTCAGAGGGCCTGGGTGCTATCTCTGAGCTCTTTTTGTTCAAGGTTAGTGCTCTACCACTCCAGCCACAGTGTCACTTCTGTCTTTTCTGAGTAGTTTATTGTCACGGACTTTTCTGCTTGGGTGGGCTTCCAACGTTGATCCTCAGATCTCAGCCTCCTGGGTAGCTAGGATTACAGGCGTGAGCCACCAGTACCTGGCTTTCCTCTCTTTCTAGTCAGAGCTGAAGAGGTCTTTCTTTTCTTTTTTTTTCTTTCTTTTTTTTGGGGGGGGTCTGGTCGTGGGGCCTGAACTCTGGGCCTGGGCTAGCACTCTACCACTTGAGCCACAGCACCACTTCTGGCTTTTTTCTTTTTGCTTATGTGGTGCTGAGGAATCGAACCCAGGGCCTCATGCATGCAAGGCAAGCGCTCTACCACTGAGCCACCTTCCCAGCCCAAGAGGTCTTTCTTTTCCATCCCCTTGAAACAACCTAACCAGGGATCCTAGCAGTCAGGATCTCAGTTCTTCTTTATCCATCCCATCGACCCCTCAGTGTATCTGAGCAGGGGACTTTATCCCCACTCACTGAGGACCCTGGTGCCTGCCAGATGCAGCCAGAACAGCAACAGCACTCACTGCACTTCACCAGCTCACAGTGGGCTCACCACCTTCTCCAGGACTTTCAGGAACTCGTTGCTCACAGAAGGTACTCACCAAACATTGTTAACTGTCTTAGAGCAAGTACAACTTTCTGGATGTCTCTCAGTCTTTCTAGACTTATCTTCCACTGTACTTCTTTAATGAAAACACACTTTTTCCTTTCCATTCTCCATACCTGGCCACAGCTTCCCACTAAGGCTCCAATTCTGCCTTCCTACCTGACAAGACCTTAGTAGCCCTTCTTCACTATTCAGCTTCAATGACCTGGCAGGGCTACCTTCATAGCCAGAAGTCATTTTTTCCCCCATTTCTGTGTTTCCAAGCAAGTGCTGTTTGTCATTCTCTGGATGTTTGTGTCACCTTGTATCTGGAGCTATGGTTATCTTAGATGTCTGCCTTCTCTTTTCTAAATGCAACCTCCTCCTGGGCAGAGACTCTGGATCTTTGTAAATTTGGGGTTCACAGAGGACCGGCATATGTAGGAGGCTTGGGGAAGTCAAGCGCCCGCTGGGATTATGATCAAGTGGTAGAGCTCTAGCCTAGCATGCCGAGAATTCCTGGGATCGATCTTTAGTACCACAAAAAGAAGCAAGTGTGGGGCTTGCTTAGGAAAACAGCAGCAAGTGCTATATCCTCTGACTCCAGCTATTGTATTTTTCTACCCTCCTCCTCCTTTGCTCTCTCTTTTTTTTCTTGTATTTCTTATCAATTCAGACACTTGCCATTGTAAGCACTAGACCGCGGCTGGACACATTGAGGTTGACGTGTCTGGAGAAGCATCTAGGCCCATTCCTGGAAGTCTTATAGTGCCAGCCTCAGCCACTTCATTTTCCCAGTGCTTAAGGCCCAGGATGTGGCAGGTAAGAGGGCTGTTTGGTGTGTGGTACTCATAGTCCAGTTGGAAGATATTGAGGGGGACTTGCTTGTCACCAGCAGTGTCAGTATGGTGCTGCTACAGGCTGTTGGTCTCAACACCCCTTCTTTTGTCAGAGCCCACAAGGACAAGGCCAGAGTCAAGGCTGAGAAGGGAGGAAGTGTGACCCATTTTATGTGGCCTTCACTTCCCATCCTTCCTGTGGCCCTAGGGCACTAAAGCGTCTTCCAAGGGCCCGCAGCATCCACAGATCCCATCTTTCTGCTCTGGTTGCATCTTTGCCCATCCCCATCCTCGGATGGCCTGGTACAGAGGGCCAACCAGCTTTCCACTCAGGGATTAATAAAAATGCACATCAGCAAGAGGAAGGACGATCAGAGGTGACACCAGCATGCCACACAGGGCGTTGCTTCAGGCCTACAATAGACATAGATTTCTCTTTTCCCAGAACTGACAACTAGCTAGTTCCACTTGTTTCCTGACAGCCTGAGGAAAGCTTGGAGGCAGAAATGTAGCCTGTAATCTCCTTTCTGTCACTGGCAGAGATTCCTTTGGGTATCATGAGGGCAACTCATATGTCAGAAAGAATGGAGGAGGAGGAAAGATAGTCCAGGGTAGACGGAGAGGAGACTGCCAATGGATGATGGTTCTCTTTCTTACCTCAGCCACCATACAGTCTACCCCCTTGCTGTGCATCTGTAGTTCATGTCTATAATCCTAGCTACTCAGGAGGCTGCGATCTGAGGATCGCAATTCAAAGCCAGGCCAGGTAAGAAAGTCTATAAGACTCCAGTTAACCACACACATACACACACACACACACACACACACACACACACACACACGCTCAAGTGGAGTTATGGCTCAAATGGTTAAAGTACAATCCTTGAGCCATAAAAACTAAGGAACAAGCTGGGTGCTAGTGGCTCAGGTTTCTAATCCTAGCTATTCAGGAGGCTGAGATCTGAGGAAGATGGCTCAAAGCCAGCTCAGGTAGGAAAGTCTGTGGACTCTTATCTCCAATGAACCACCAAAAAAGCTACAAGTAGAGCTGTGGCTCAAGTGGTACAGTGCTAGCCTTGAGCACAAAAGCTCAGGGACAGTGTTTAAGTTGCAAGATGGGAATCAAATAATGAAAAAGACAATTAATGGGTGGCAATGGGAGGGGAAAACTGGGAGAGTATGAGGGGAGGGGTGACATTGTCCAAAAAGAAATGTACACCCTACCTGACTTATGAATCTGTAACCCCTCTGAATGTCACCTTTAATAATTAAAAATTTAAACACATACACACAAAGAAGAGACAGTGCCCCAGGACTGGCACTAAAAAAAAAAAGAAAGGAGGGGCTAGGATGGTGGCTCCGTGGTAGGGTGCTTGCCTTGCATGCTTGAGGCCCTGGGTTTGATTCATCAGCAACACATAAGCAGAAAAAGCCAGAAGTGGCGCTGTGGCTCAAGTGGTAGAGCGCTAACCTTGAGCTGAAGAACTGAGGGACAGCATCCAAGCCCCACAATGGACAAAAAAAAAGAAAAAGAAAAGAAAAGAAAATGTCCCTTTTACTCCTATTACCTTCCCAAGAAGATAAGGAGCTGGGGGTGAAGTCACTCTGCCCAGCCCTCACTATCTGCCCACATGTATGTTACCTGGACCATGCTGATGGGCATAAGCAGAGAAGCCTGAGCCTGGTTTGCCAGCTTGCACTTAGACCTTGTGCAGATGAGTAGGACAGTGGGAAGATCGATTTTCTAGACTCTCTAGACACAAAGACCTGTCTTCTCCATATTGGAATACTCACCCCACCTCCCACCCCAAATAAAAAGTGCCAAGGTCCCTGTCATGAATGGTTCAAAAGCTATACGAGAGCGCTCATTCTGGAGTCCTCTGAGATGCCCCTGCTCAGTGCAGTGATGGTCTGCCTGCAAGAACCTTCCGGCATTTCCTCAACAGTGGGCATCTGTGACTATCTTTAGTCTCCTCTTGCCTGTCTCTTGGGGTGGGCAAGCTAAGCAGGAATGGCAGCCAGTGCCAGTTCTGCCACCAGGGTGCTTGGTGATGCCAGACAAAATCCCCTGCCAATCTTAAATCTATTTTGTCGTCATCCTATCATTGATCTTTGCCATCATCATCTGTAAACACAAAACTGGGCCTGAAACTGATGTTTCCAATTCTATTCTTGGACAAGTCTTGCACCTCATCGTTGTCTCAGAGGAAGCCTAGAATTTCAACAGTGAGGAGACTGACCTCCAAGAGGCCGGACTCCATTCCTCTGGGAGGAGAGAGGGTCCATGGAAGCTCAAATAATGCACAGACTTGCATAGACTATTTCTCCCACGGGGAAAAGCCTGGAAAGACTTGTTAGAGCCTAAGAAGATGAAAATCCAAATTTCTGAGCTTCCACTCTTGTACTTCGTCATCAGCCTGGACCTCTTCTTGCCAGACTTGCTGCTTCCACATCTGAACCTCTTCCTGCAGCTGAGCTAGGCTGCCATTGCCCTGACAGACATCTGAACCCCCTATGTCCTGCTGGAGGGTCTGTGCCTGCCTTCTTGCCTCTCTGCCTTCAGCTCCAGTTCACTCCCCAGTGCCAGTGCTGATCCTACCTCTCTGCAGCTGAAAGATCTGCTTCTTGCACTTCCATCCATCAT
This sequence comes from Dipodomys ordii, assembly GCF_000151885.1. Classification (NCBI taxonomy): domain Eukaryota; kingdom Metazoa; phylum Chordata; class Mammalia; order Rodentia; family Heteromyidae; genus Dipodomys; species Dipodomys ordii. The sequence continues at coordinate 10,694,778 of NW_012267226.1, forward strand.
TGCCCCTAATCTCGCTCTCTTTTCTGAGCTTCTGCTCTTTTTGCCAAGCTAAATCTCCTCAATGCCATTGTAAACCCGGAAAGACAGACCTGTGTTTTAATTTTCTTATTTCCTCCACATAAACCTAGGTTAGCTCAGGGCCACGTGGATTCCCGTCGCATGGAGAGGGGCCACTTCTACCAAATATGAACTCAGATCAATGCTGAATCCATGCAGTTGAGAGTTTGCCTGCTTAGTTACTTCTTATTTGTTGCTGAAGGCATTGTAATTCTCTATACTTTAGTGTGTCCCTAAGTTAGGAGCTTTTGATTGAACTGAGGATTATTTCATGTGTACTGATGTTAAGCAGGTGTGGCGAAAATAGTACAGTGGATAATGTCAGTTAAAGTTGGATTTAAGTGTTAAGATCTTCCTCTTTTTTGGGGGGTTGTGGGGGGTGGGGGGGTGTGTTTGTGTCTGTACTGGGGCTTGAACTCAGAGTCTGAGCATTGTCCCTGAGCTTCATTTTCTCAAGGATAGCACTCTAACACTTGAGCCATAGCTCCATATCTGGCGTGTGTGTGTGTGTGTGTGTGTGTGTGTGTGTGTGTGTGTGTGTGTGTGATTAATTAGCAATAAGAATCTCATGAATGTTTCTGCCTGAGCTGGCTTTGAACCACATCCTCAGATCTCAGCCTCCTGAGTAGCTAGGATTACAGGAATGAGACACAGGTACACAGCCTTTGTGTAAGTCTTACAGTAATTGTTTCCCTATTTCTGTAACATAGGAATAGAAATACCTAACTTACAGGCTTTCTTAGGATTCAATGATATTAACATCATACACAGGATGTGCTTAGTGAGTTGTATAGGGCTATATAGTGTCATCAATCAAACCTTTTTTTATTGTGAAAATACTGTACAGAGGGGTTACAATTACATGGGCAAGGTAATGAGTACATTTCTTATCAAGCATAGCAATCAAACCTTTAATAATGGTGACCACTGTCATTAATGATAATATCACATTAATAGTATGTTTAGCTCCTACGTGGTAAAAATTCTGCTTCAAGATTTTGTTTTCTGAAATTTTCTCCCAAGGCCCCCTCCCCCATAAAGGGTTATTTCTTCCCTCTTCTCTGCTCCCCCAATAACTGGGACCATAGCTCCAAGAGAAAGTCTGAAGGTCTTGGCCATGAACTGTAGGCTGTATCGGGGAATCATTCCCATCTGTTCCCATCTGTGTTCTTATTTGAAATTCCGAGCTTCAGAAAGCAGCGACTCAGTTGTCTCTAATTTGGGCTTCCATCTCTGGCCTAGCATCCGGCTCAATGTGTGTTTCTGAAATGAGGGAATGGATGGATGAGCAGAAATGCCCAAAGCAGTCAAGAGACCTGGGCAGAGTTTGACCAGGCACAAATTTTATGTCTGGAGAAATGGACTAGAGGAAGAGACTGGCGATTAAAGCATGTTCTGTGAGAGAATGTATGAACTTTTTAAGTTGGCCAGGAGCAGTCCCTCACTTAAAAAAAAAAGTTTTCTTTCTTCAATCATCAGACTTAGACATTAAAAATCTATAAAGTCCTATTTATTTCTACCCCTCCTTGCCAGGGCCTCCTTCTTCACTCCTACACATAATTTCTTTCCCTTCTGCTCTCTGGGCCCCTGTTCCCTGCTCGCTCTTATATCCTCTGGATGACCTTGGTTCGGAGGCAGCTTTCTCCAGAGGCAGAAAAAGATAAACTGCATCTTGATACCAATTTACCACTATTTTCTGCTCTGACCTCAGCTACATTTCCTTCCTTTCTGTTTCCACCACACCTTAGCTCAGCAGTAGCCTTTCACTGGTCTCTTTTTAGCCTACTCCATCTTTGAGGATGGTGCTAGTAGCTTAGAGCCTCCTTACTTTAAATGTCATTAGATTATATAATCCTAAATAAAACCTCCCACTCATATATCTCCCCAGAGTCCAGTATATTATATTTCATATATATTAGGTGTATAATAAATAATTGTTGGATAAGGTACAAGTAAGTAAGATTCACATAATAGGAGACTTGGCTAGGGACCAGTGGTTCACACCTGTCATGCTAACTACTCAGGAGGCTGAGATCTGAGGATCACAGCTCAAAGCCAATCTGGGCAAGAAATTATCTCTAAGGATCTCTAATTAACCAGAAAAAGGCCAGAAGTGGAAGTACAGCTCCAACAATAGAGTACCAGGCGTGAGTGCAAAAGTTAAGAGGCATGTAGGGCCCAAGTGCCAGCCCTAGTGTCAGCACAAAAACAAGCAAACAAACAAGAGTGGGAGACATTAGCACTCCAATCTCACCAAAAGACTTGCCACCCAGAATTTTTTTTTTTTGGGTCCGGTTGTGGGGCCCGAACTCTGGGCCTGGGCGCTGTCCCTCAGCTCTTCAGCTCAAGGCTAGCGCTCTACCACGTGAGCCACAGCGCCACTTCCGGGTTTTTTCTTTTTGCTTATGTGGTGCTGAGGAATCGAACCCAGGGCCTCGAGTATGCAAGGCAAGCGCTCTACCACTGAGCCACCTTCCCAGCCCTGCACAATGCATTGTTAAATGACCAGTGGGGTCACCAAAGAAATAGAAGGGAAATTTAAGGCATTAGTAGAGCCAAGTGAAAATGAAAACACAACTTACCAGAAGCTCTGGGATACAGGAAAGGCAATGCTAAAAGAAGAGTTTATGTCTATGAGCACCTACATCAAAAAGAGAGATTTCAATTAAATAGCCCAAATTATGCACCTCCAGGTCCTAGAAAACAAGAATAAGCTAAACCTCAAATTAGCAGGCAGAGAGAAATAATGAAGATTAGGTTAGGACTGAATGGATTCACTGCCAAATTCTACCAGAACTTTAAAGAACATCAGTACTCCTCAGTCTATTTCATCAAATAGAAAAGGAAAGAAGGCTAACAAAGTTATTCTAGGAAGCCAGCAGAACTCAGCAAAACCAGATAAAGGCACCACAAAACAAGAAAATTAAAGACCAATTTCTTGATGAGTAGAGACAAAATTTCTCAATAAAATATCTTCAAGTCGAGTTCAACACATACAAAATATATAATACACACATGCTATTTACAAGGAACTGTATTGTGCAACTTCATGTTTATTTCTTGTAAAAGCTTTTTGAAGTAGCTACTATTCATCTCTGTTTTAGAAAGGGGAAACTGAGGCTAGAAAAGTTACATAGTCTGATTGCTGGCAGTGATGGTACATGCCTATAATCCCAGCCACTTTATATTTGTGCCTCTTTTGGCTTTTTCTGTTTATGTGGTACTGAGGAATAGAACCCAGGGCTTCATGCATGCTAGGCAAGCACTCTACCTATCCCAGTCACTTTAAAGGCTGAATTCTATTTCAAAAGGTGGGGTGGGGGGGTGGGGGGATGTGGATGTAGACTGAATGGTAGATCACCTTCCTAGAATGTGTGAGGCCCTGAGTTCAGATCTTAGCATTGGGGAATTGAACAAAGTGTTATTGTTAAAGGGGAAGTGAAAGAGCAGAGACCTTCCCAACCCCAAGGGTTTCATTGTGGCTTCCTTGGTTTCAGATCCTTGGCACCTGCCCACCTGCCATCCCCTTCTCCTGCCCACCTGTCTGCCTAGCCAGAGAAAAGATGTTCAGAGGCCGAGCAGCCTCTCTTCTGCCTCGCTTGGGAAATAAACAAGAAGAATTTTCCTTCTCATCATCTGGTAAGTCAGTGACATTTCGTTTGACAAAGAATCGAGGAAAAGCCTCTCCTGGGACTAGTTGGGGGCCCAGCCTCTGATAATATTGCTTTATTGAAAAGCCACGCTAGGAATTGAGCTCCGGATGGCCTTTTTACATGAAGTAAATTATGCGGGAAATGAGAAATATATATAGACTTTAAAGAAACACCCAACGATCTATACCTAGTCATAGAGATGGCTGTGAGGACAGCACACACACACACACACACACACACACACACACACTGCCACAAACACACAAAGGCACAGATTCCCCCTCATGTTCACACTCGTAAGCATAGATCCAGTAAGATGCACAACAGCCACAGACTGATAGCCTCGACTTTCCCCTGCATGTCTTCCATGGGAAATTGCAATTTTCCCCACACATGTAAATTTCAGTCATTAAGGAATGCACAGGAAGCGTGGCATTGAAGAAATTAATCTCTTAGTGCCTCCCTGCTCCTCTCAGGGCCCTGCTCCCTCTCCTGAGGTCACACTTCACAGAGACACGGTGCCAACCCAATGACCTGCTGCCCCGGGCCCAACTCCCACTCAGGAAGATTTATATCTTGTGCCCTACGGAGGCTCAGTTGTCACCCGCTCTGTGGATGGCAGAGGAGGGATAACAAAAAAAGGGAAATGAAATGCCTATAGAACTCATTCAGATGCTGCTCAGAAACAGACCTCTGAAATGGAAGGGATGGAGAAAGGATTTCATTTAAAATGCCTCCCCCCTTTTCTCCTCAGGCTGCTGGTGAAGGGTTGGAATTTGCAAGGATGTCTGAGAGTCAGGAATTCCCTTCCAGCCACAGTGATTTTGATCAGGGATCAAAGCAAGAGCCCAGGACTCCTGTGCTTAGGGAATCTGGCACCTGAAAAACTCAGAAGCTACACTATGGGCCAGGAAAGCTGTCTCCTATCCTGAATTCCCTTGTGTCAGTTTTTCTTCCTGCAAAGGAGAAAGTTAGGACTGGATGGTCTATATCAGAGGTGACCTTGCTCTGCCCCTGCCCAGTGTTAGTAAGATTTTACATATTTCTGCAGACCTTATACATCACAAAATGTGTTGAGACACAGCCATTAGCTTTTTGATTAAGCTGTACCATAATCATATAGTGCTGATAATGCTGGAATCCATATACCCCATGTACAGACAGAAAAATCCAGCCAGATTTAGATGTCTTGGGTAAGGTGACAAAAAGAGTCACTATTGGCCAGGTAGTGGTAGCTCACACTAGTAATCTTAGCTGCTGAGGAAGCTGAGATCTAAGGATCAATGGTCAAAAAGCTAGCTCAAGCCGGCTGCTGGTGGCTCATGCCTATAATCCAAGCTACTCAGGAGGCTGAGATCTGAAGATCTCGGTTCAAAGCCAGCCCAGGCAGGAAAGTCTGTGAGATTCCTATCTCCAATAAACCACTAGAAAACTGGAAGTGGCACTGTGGCTTAAGCGGTAGAGCACTCGTCTGGAGCTGAAGAGCTGAGGGACAGCACCCAGGCCCACAGCTCAAGCCTACAACCGACAAAAAGAGAGAGAGAGAAAGAAAGAAAGAAAGAAAGAAAGAAAGAAAGAAAGAAAGAAAGAAAGAAAGAAAGAAAGAAAGAAAGAAAGAGCCACAAGTATCACTGTGAGCAGGAAAGTCCATGAAACTCTTATCTCCAATAAACCACCAGAAAACCGAAGTGGCGCTGTAGCTAAAGTGGTAGAGCGCTAGCCTTGAGCTGGAGAGCTGAGGGACAGCGCTCAGGCCCAGAGTTCAAGCCCCATGACGGACAAAAAAAAAAAAAAAAAAAAAAAAAAGCTAGCTCAGGCAGACAAATCCAAGACTCCTATCTCCAATTAAACAGCAAAATGCTGGAAGTGGAGGGTGGCTCAAGTGGCAGAGTACCAGCCTTGAGCAAAAAAGCCAAATGATGAGTGCATAAGATTCTGAATTTAAGTTCTAGGACTGAAAACACACACACACACACACACACACAACCAAACACACATACACACATTATTATTGACTCAGGTTACATGGAATTACTCCTCTTTTGTGTGGTTACATGTGGAAGCTCAATGAAGATTTCCTTTCATTAAGGAAAAAGATTGAACTTTCTTTAGGGGTATTAAAATATAGAGGACTAGTATGAGAGGGGAAAGAGGAAAGAAAAGGGATACAAACAGAAATTCATTCAATCATCAAGTATTTTTGAGTGTCTTCTATGTATCAAGAACTGTCCACGATTGGGAACAGAAGTTATACAAATCCTACCATTTGTGAGGTTTATATTCTGGTGGGGAGCGGGGAAGGTAGGGAGCAATGAAGACAATTACAAGACAATGAACAGGTACTTAGATAAAATACCAGCCTTTATCTGTGGCTCACACCTATAATCCTAGCTACTGTGGAGGTTGAGATCTGAGGATCATGGTTCAAAGCAACCAGAGCAGGAAAGTCTATGAGGCTCTCTTCTCCAATTAAGCACCAAAAAAAGCTGTAAGTGGAGCTGTGATTCAGGTGGTACAGCACTAGCCTTGTGCAAAACAGCTCAGAGACAGTGCCCAGGCCCTGAATTCAAGCCCCAGGACAGGCACAAAAGAAGAAGAAGGAGAAGGAGGAGGAGGAGGAGGAGGAGGAGGGGAGGAAGAAGAAGGGAAGGAAGGAAGGAAGGAGAAAGAAAAAAATACTGGTTGTCTCATGATGACAAGAATGAAGGAGAAAAGGTTAATTAATAGAAAGTTAAAGTTCTGACTAGCTTTAAAATAGAAAAATAGGGGCTGGGAAGGTGGCTCAGTGGTAGAGCGCATGCCTTGCATGCCAGAGGCCCTGGGTTCGATTCCTCAGTACCACATAAGCAAAAAGAAAAAAGCCGGAAGTGGCGCTGTGGCTCAAATGGTAGAGCGCTAGCCTTGAGCTGAAGAGCTGAGGGACAGTGCCCAGGCCCAGAGTTCAGGCCCCACGACTGGACCCAAAAAAAAAAAAATAGAAAAATAGACTATGGGATCCGAAACTCAGAGCAGAAAGGTTTCCCTCCAGCAACAAACTGGTCCTGAAACTATGAGGAGGCCAAGAGGGCATTTGCTTCAATGCAAAGCATAAGGGGCATTAGAAACCCCAGGAATGGAGCCCAAACCAGCAATAGTGACAGTGCCTTGCTGAGTCAGTGGAGCCCATGTATCAAAACATCACATTGTACCCCATAAGTATGTGCAAATACTATGTGCCAAACATTTGTAACGTTTCTCTTTAATATTTTGTATAGCATGCATTTTTTAGTAGTTTTTATTTTAAAAACTATTGCATCAAAGTATTTTTTTCACTTGATCACTGAGGTTTGGAGGTCATCTCCTTCAATTTTGGGCCTGAGGTCTCCTAGCAGACCTTGGTTGGCATACTCAGTAAACATGTACACAGGGAACGGCTTTGTTAGGAAAATGAAGACGGCCACAGCCATGAATGGGGAAAGCCACAGCGAACAAGTTAGGGAAGTCCCACGTGGTAAGACAGAAGAAAAAGGAATAGGATGTCTGCTTGGGACAGAATCCTAGAACCAGAAGTTCACTGAAAGAAAGAAGCTAAGTACCTTTCCTCTCCAAGTTGATCTATTGGGATGTTGCATGGATAGATGCCCACTCACGCTAGTGGGTTTGAGAGACAAGAGGGTGAATATAGAGATGGTCAGTTAACTCTTGTTGAAATGAAAGAAGGATTGTTTCTGGACAGAAGCTAGATACTGTGTTTTCTTGAAGAGGAGGAAGCTGAAATGCCAAAGGTGGGAGGAGCCATAGGTTTAGTGGAGACTAGGTAATCCACCATATTCTTCCCCTGGCCCTGCCCATCCATTCTCTCAGCTGCCTGTCCCCCTCACATCTGGTCTAACAAGGCTGGAGTGTGTCTCCTGGTATAAAGGCTCCCCTCCTCATCAAAATGTTGGCATCCTAATGACTGGGGGTGGGGTAGGGTTGGTGTCAACCTGAACTGGCTCCTGACTTAGGAAAAGAGCCAGTTCAAGGATGATAAGTTTATTTTTGTGAGTTCTCAACTAACACTGAAGACCAGATGATGAGAATTTAGATAAGTACCTCCCTTCATAAGGCTCCAGAACATTCTATAGATTTGAGCACCCTAAAGAATGAGATAGGGAACAGCCAGGGACAGATGACCCATTTAACACACCCCACTAGACAGCCAGACCATTTTAAAATGCAAATCTCATCGTAACACCCCCCCCCCACACACACATACCTCCCGTGTCTCTAACATGTTATTGGTTTCCCATTCCTTTTGAGATCAGCACCAAAATCCTTAGGATGGTCATAAGATTGGATGCAGTCTGGTCCTCTTCAGCCTCACCTAGCTGGACCCCTTTGGATGTGTTTCTCCAACCACAGAGTCTTTGCATAAATGGGTCTGTCATGCTGGCAGATTCGCTTTCCTCATCCACTTTCTTTTTTTTTTTTTTTGAGTTTTAAATTTTATTTTGTTGTAAAGGTGCTGTACAGAGGGGTTACAGTTACATCCGTAAGGCAATGAGTACATTTCTTGTCAAAACCCCATCCACTTTCAACTAGTTACAGCCTGCTTTGTTTCTACTTCTTGGGCTTAAGACTCACTTCAACAAGGGAGCTATGGTAACTTCTCAGAGCCAGGAAGGATCCTTTGTTACACTGCATTGAGCCAGGAAGGATCCTTTGTTACACTGCATTTCCTTGCTCAGAGTTTGAGCAATCAGTGAAGTTTATAATTGCACATTCAATTGAGATTGAGACATGTCGGATTTCTTCGTTAGGCTCTAAGCATCCCGGGATGGGGACCCAGGTTTGTTCTACTTTCCTTGAATCTCTAGTACTCAGTAATATTACAGATATTAGTAGAAAAATCATCTTCACTAATCTAAGTCAAAGGTTGGGAAGGCAACCTCTGACCTTTCCTCCAAGTGGCAAGAAAGAGCTAGGTGGTACTCTACCAGTTGAGCTACACCTCCACTTCTAGTTTCATTGTTTTGCTGGTAAATTGGAGATAAGAGTTTCATGGACTTTCCCACCTGGACTGGCTTTGGACCATGATCCTCAGATCTGTCTCCTGAGTAGCTATGATTATATGCATAAACCACTGGCACCTCTTTTTTTTTTTCTGGCCGTGGGGCTTGAACTCTGGATATAGGCACTGTTCCTCAGCTCTTCAGCTCAAGGCAAGCTCTCTACCACTTGAGCTCCAGCACCACTTCAGGCTTTTTCTGCTTATGTGGTGCTGAGGAATCGAACCCAGGGCCTCATGCATGCAAGGCAAGCACTCTACCACTGAGCTACCTTCCCAGCCCCAGAACCTGACTCTTCTCATCCTTCTTGCAAAGCTATCTTCAAGCCTTCAACACAGAAAGCCATATAGTAGAGTCTGTAGAATTGCATTGTCTGTAGAATCACAGATTGAGACAGGTAACAGATATGGGCAGAACCATAGGAGAGCAGGTAGACCACTCACCTGGGAGCAAGCAATCTCAGTACCAGCCCTCCCAACCCACCTCAGACTCCCAGAGGACATAGAGAAGCCTCTTCCCTTCCTTAGGCTCTCTCTCCCTCCTCCCTCCCTCTGCACTCCCTCCCTCTCCTTCTGGCTATGATTTGAATGTTCTCCTCAAAAACTCATACAAAAACTAAATTGCCATTGTTAACAGTAAGCTGGGTAGCAGTGGCTCACACCTGTTATCCTAGCTGAGGCTGAGATCTGCAGAAGAGGGGTTCCAAGCCAGCTTGCATAGAAAAGCCCACAAGATTCTATTTGTAAAATTACCAGCAAAAAGCAGGGCTGGAAGAATGGCTTAAGTGGTTTAAGAGTCCATGAGACTCTTACTGCCAATTAGAGTGTCAGCTGAGCAAGACAAGAGAGCTTGAGGCTCTGAGTTCAAAACCAAGCACTGCCAAAGAAAGAAAAAAAATGAAAGGGAGAGGGGGGAAGGACGGAAGGAAGGAAGGAAGGAAACAAAAAGGAAGGAAGAAAAGGATGGAGGGAAAGGAAGGGCAGGGCAGGGCAGGGCAGGGAAGGGAAGGGAAGGGAAGGGAAAGGAAGGGAAGGGGAGTCGTCTTGGCCCCAACATTAAGGCCTTCTCAATCACTGGATTGAGAAGTAACTGACTCCTAGCTCCTTGCTGGCTAAGGTGAAGTGGGGAGCAGTTCAGCTCACCTCTCTGATCGCGAGAAAGATCCACAATTCCTGTTCACTTAGCCTTCTTCACTCCAGCACAGGGGTGGCCTCGTTACTGCACTTCAGGGTGAGGCTGGGCAGAGGGGCTCCCAGCAGGCTCCAGGCATATGGGAAAGCCAAAACAGCTGACCCAGTGATTGCACCAAGCCTTTGCCCCATGAGGAGCTAGGCCAATAAATAATAGAAAGTCCAAGAGCCGGAGAAGACATCATCCTCCATGTGGCTGGGCCTCAGGCAAGATGGTAGAACAGGCCCACCAGGTCAAGAGCACAAGGATTAATAATGCATCAATTTTAATGCAGGAAGAGGATTTTTTTCCCCCTGCTTCACAAACAGCAAAGTGAATGTTTGAGCATCCCGGCAGGGGGTTAATGAGGACTCTGATTAGTTATTCGGATTTCTCCACACTGCCTCCATCCATCCTACTGGGGAGGATAACTGGAAGGCAGGGCGAAGGGGAGGGCTGCACGGAGGGGCTGGGATGAGCTTTCAGGCCCGGGGAAATCAAAGCCCAGCCCCCACTTTCACCCCGAAGCCCACCCTGAACATACTGTGGTGGAACTGGTAACCAGAAGGGCAAAAGTGGCACCTGGGGGTTCCAACTACCTCCAATTCCCTCCCCCTCTCTCCCTTATCCCCCCAACCTAAGTACATCTTTCTTTTAGGGAAGCTGCGGATCAGGACCAATCCAATATTCACCCAGGATACTGCCCTGGGTGAAGGGACTAAAAAGTATTCCCATTCAAAAATCACTCTGGCCCCTGGGGCTGGGAGAGGGGGGCTGGGGTGAGGGGGGAGCGTTGCTTGGTGAATCAGTGCAGAGCAGGGAGGCTCTAGGGAAGGCAGAGGTTTTTGTGACTACCTCTGAGAGCATCCCAGAGCTGTGAGCTCTCAGAGCACCTCAGGGCGATAGAGGCTCTGGCTCTTCTGTTACCAGTTCTGGTCATCTAGCCTAGCTAGACACCCCACACCTCCTGCAACCATCTTTGTCCCCTCTTACTGTGTGCAGGGAGGTGATAGATCCTGCTCATTTGGCCCCTGACATACAGGGCGCAAAAGCATGGGGACAAACAGCATGGTCTCAGGGACAGAAGCTGCCGGGCCATCTGGATGCAAGTGCCAAATCTTCCCCATCTTATGTCACAGATGGACTTGTAAACAAGAATTCTACCACCCCTGCCCACCCTAGTTCCCAGGCCATCTGCCACAGCCCAGGCCCCAGAACCAGAACCGCCGCCACTTGGTGATGTCACCAAGAAGCAACGTCACAGTGAGGTCATCCTCCTACAAATGCTGGGAGATCATCTCAGGGTTGTTGATGTCCCCGGATGCCTCTCTCCGGAATTTCCCAAAGACCTGCCCATCGACCAACCCCAGATTCTCACACTTCAATGTGGGGGTCCTTTATCAGGCCCCACCCTGATCTCAGTGCAGGACTCTTCATACCCACAGGCTCCTGTAGTCCTGAGCCCTCTGGGAAGTTATTAACGATGCTGTGTTCCTCAGCCTCCTATCTTTTCTTATCCATTCAGAACAGTGCTGCTGAGGTTTTCCTTGCGCTGGCCATCTTGCCCAGTGTTCTTTTACCCTCCCCCGCCCCCGGCCCCGTCAACACTCATGGATCTCAGTGGCCATCACTCTGCCTTGTGAAGCAGGTACCTGTGCACATCTACATTTTAGCCCAGCATTGTTCCAGTGAGATTTTTCTAAGATGAGGTAAGTATTCTCTGTCTGCCTTTTGACAATACTACAGACCCCATGTAGCTACAGGACACTTAAATTGTGCTGGACATGACTGTGTTTAATTTTCATTTTAATGTATAAGTGAAAATACCTAAGTGGTTAGTGGCTTCTGTATAGGACAGCATGGATTTAGCGGCAGGTGATGTACTCAGTACCACCCAGGCCTGTGCACACCTGCCTCAAGCCACTTGCTATGCTGAGTGTCCCCTGTCTAATGGCGCTATTCGAGGTCAGATGCTAGTTTGGTTTTCTCTAGTCTCTAGGTACCCATGTTGGGACACAGGCTAGGGAGGGTGTATACAACTGCGTTCTCAATCACTTTCTGCCCCTGCCTCCCCTCACTCCACTTCTGTTTGGGCAAGGCAGGTGCTGAGCCACGTTCTGGATTCCCCTCACACCTTGCAGGAGAATTCTCATTGAAGCTGGTGTGTGGTGTAGATTAAGATGGCATCCAAGATGGTCTCAAAAATACTTTGGATGGGACCCCATGAGTCCCAACCAAAATCAGTTTGCAGGTCTATGACCTCAAAGTGGCCTCTTCCTTTTACCTCTGGCCTTCCCAATCCTGACCTCCACTAGGCACTTACTTTAAAAAGTGACTGTCAGGTGCTGGCCCCAGGAAACGATCAGAAGGTGTTCACTGTGTGGTGCGCAGGTCTAGGATCCAGATCATATCAATATCAAGCTTACTGGCTCCACATCATACCTGGCCAGTTACAAAGCAATACTTCTTCACATCCTCAGCTGCTCCACATCTCTCTCCAGTGTGTGCAGGGAGGTTAGGACTACTCCCCGGCTTACAGACGGAGAGAGAGAGAGGTACAGAGAGGTGAAGGCGCTCATTCAAGCTAAAGTGCTTGATCTTTTATTAAATCCTATATTAAAAGTCAGATCTTTTGATTTTAAGCTCAGTGTTCAATGTACTGGGAAGACAGTGATGCCAACCCCCCCCCCTCAAAAAAACCTTATACTCCTAGCACTCAGGAGATTGAGACAGAAAAACTATGAGTTCAAATCTGGCCTGGAGTACATAGTGAGACTGTCTCAAGAAAGAAGAAAATGATAGGCACCTATAGCTGATGCCTGTAATCTTAGCAACTGATGAAGTTGAGATCTGAGGATCATGGTTTGAAGCCAGCCTGGGCAGAAAGGTATGTGAGACTTTTATGTCCAAAGAAGCACCAAAAAAAGCTAGAAGAGGAGCTTTGACTCAAGTGGTTGAATGCTAGCCTTGAGCAAAAAAGCTCAGGGGCAGTGCTCAAGCCTGAATTCAAGATGCAAAATCAGCACCCCCCAAAAAATCAGCACCCCCAAAAAATTGAAGAAAAGGAGAAGAAAGAACATGAGGAGAAGGAGGTGGAGGAAGAGGAGGAGGAGGAAGAAGAAAGAAAGTAAGAAAGACAGACAGAAAGAAAGAAAGAAAGAAAGGAAGGAAGAAAGAAAGGAAGGAAGAAAAGGAAAGAAAGAAAAAAGGAAGGAAGGAAAGAAGGAAGAGGAAGGAAGGAAGGAAATTAAGGAAAGAAGGAAAGAAATATCCCTAAAAATTCTTTTTTTTTCTTCTTGTTTCTATTTCCTGGAGTTCATTTCGATAATAGTAATTAATCATCATAATAATTATTAATTATGATGATTAATTGTTATTATTATTTTTGCCAGTCCCGAGGCTGAATTCAGGGCTTGGGCACTATCCCTGATTTTCTTTTGCTCAAGGCTAGCACTCCATCACTTGAGCCACAGTGCCACTTTCGGCTTTTCTGCTTATGTGGTCCTGAGGAATGGCACCCAGGGCTTCATGCATGCTAGGCAAGCATTCTATCACTAAGCCACATTCCCAGCCCCTCAATAAATAATACTTTTATATGAACAGAGGCACATAGACAATAGGCCTTTGTGTTCCACCCCTAAGAGTATTCTCTTTTGGTCTCACTGGGTGAATTCTTATAAAAAGGATTACAGTTGATGAATAGGTTTGCAGAGGATGCTGATGGGTTTATTTGAAGGTGCATCGTGTTGAAGGTTTTTGTGGATAGGGGAAAATAGCTTGAAATGAGTATCTGGGACTATATTCTAATTGCAGTCTACCGTGTGATCTAGCATCGTATTATCTACTTTCCCCCGCCGTCTTGTGTCCATCTATATTTTCTGATGTTCAGTTCAGGTACTACGTCCTTCATGAATCTGGTCTGGATCTTCAGGGCAGATACAGTCTCTTCTCCCATTTGGTTCCCACAGCACTTCATATATTATTCTAGTATTCTATCATTCTGCCTAGGGATAGAGTAAGCTGCGTGTGTACAACCTCCACGGAGTCTAAAGAAGGGGCAACTCCAGTTTACTTTTGTATCACTCACAATATCTTGGCGCTATGCCTTGGGCATTAGAGCAGATCAAAAAATATTGGTTGGGTTGAAATTCATTGTAATCTGGTTCTAAGAAATGTTGGTGAAGAGGGTAAGGTTTAACCCCTGCCTTCCTAATGGTGGATGTGAAATGTAGTGGACCTCATACCTTCTTCTGAATCTTCATCTTCAAATCTGAATTCTGTAAGGATTTAAAAGCACATGTGCAAAAGCTAGAAAAGGGATTTAAAACTAAGAGACCACAGAAAAGGGTAGCTGGAACTTGTTGGAAGTTTAGAGAGAAAGTCAAAGACCAGAATAAATTGGAATCTGAAAGCACTTCTACTGCTAACGCCACACATTCCCTCATTCTTCTCTCCCTGAAAAAACTATACTTGGAAAAAAGGAGATAATTTTTTTTAGAGAGAAAAAAATGAATGCTAAGGGATGGAGACTGCTACAGCCCAAGGCAGATAGATGAGGTTAGCAGATGACAGAAAGAAAGCAAATGATTTACCTCCCATTTTGCTGCCCGCTTTTTCAAGGACATTGGTCATCCAAACAGAGAGATAGTTTTTTTTTTTTTTTAAGAGTTCAAGTATGAGATAGGCAAAGGGGTGGGAAACTGCAGCTCTCATCCCCAAATCAACTCAAGGCTGAGGACCAGCAAATTGCATCTTATTGTGGAAAGAATTAAAGGTAAGTCTATAGAACTAGATATGATTCACTGTCAGTGAACTAAGGGAGAAAGATTACATTTAGAGACCAGAATAAACCAAAGTTGTCCCTAGTTTCATAACATGACAAACATCAGACTCAGGAACTATCTGATAGTGTTCAACATTAATTGCTAACAAAAAGTTTTAGATTGGAAGCCAGGTGCCTGCAGGTTTACAGATCCCTTAGTGGGGACCACAGCTCAAAGCCAGCCAAAGAAGAAAAGTCTGTGAGATTCCAATCTTCAATTAACCAGGTAAAGCTGCAAGAATCAAGAGGTAGAGTACCAACCTTGGGCAAAAATGCTGAGGGACAGAACCTAGGCATTGAGTTCAAGCTTTAATACTAGCGTAAAAAGAATTCGATTTGTT
This sequence comes from Dipodomys ordii, assembly GCF_000151885.1. Taxonomy (NCBI): domain Eukaryota; kingdom Metazoa; phylum Chordata; class Mammalia; order Rodentia; family Heteromyidae; genus Dipodomys; species Dipodomys ordii. Next base: position 10,709,851 of record NW_012267226.1, read on the forward strand.
TAGGAAGAGAGAAGGAATGGCCAAGATCAAAATAGTTTCACTGAAGGTCAATTAGGTTAAACTAACTTTATTGCCCTTTTGAGAGGAAAAGAAACAAGAAAACAATACAAACACACGTATGACGTGGGCATGGTGACTAGACCTTCACTCCCAGATACTCAGGAGGTGGAGATAGGAGGATCTTGAATTCGAGGATAGCTAGGGTGAAAGCCTATCTTGAAAACAAACCAAAAAGAAAAGTGTAGCTGGCAGCATAGTGCAAGTGGTAACGTTAGCAAGTGTGACGCTCTAGATTCATTCCCAAGTGCCACACAGGAAGGGGAAAAAAGTCTTCACAAAATTCCATGGTTAGTAGATTAAGAAATTACTAAGGAGTAACTTGATTTCAGTGGGGAATATGAGCAATCAGTATGGAGGAGATTTCGGTCTGGAGGAAGGTTTTCATATTCAAGCAACCAGCTATATACCTTGGAGTAATGACCTGCATAAACTTGGAAGTCTGCTTATCATTCCACACACTAGAGGGGACAGTTAATACGTCTAAGGAGAAAAAAAAAAAGACTGAGAATAAGCTTGGGAGTCAGGAATAATGGGGATATGGTAGTGAGTAAAGATGAATGAATTCACATTGTTAATTAAAGTAAAACACAAAATATACAAGTGAAGAGATAGAGCTTAAAAGCATTTGGGGCAGAAAAAAATAACAGCAAATCTGACTAAAAATTCAGCAGGTACCAGTTGAACACTATTTGGGATGTACTTGCCAAACACACACACACACACACACACACACACACACACAAACATACACACACAAGATAAGAAGGGTAATTGCAGTCTTCAAAGCTGGTATCCAATGAAGAAGGCCATCGTTCAGGTCATAATAGATACAACTTTCATTTTTGTTTTTAGTTTTTGAAACTACAGTATACTCACACTTCTTTTTTTGGTGCTGGAAATGGAGCTTGAACTAAGGGCTGAGCTTTTCCACTCAAGGCTGGTGCTCTTCCACTTGAGCCACAGCTCCACTTCTGGCTTTTTGGTACTTAATTGGAGATATGAGTCTTATGGACTTCCCTGCCCAGGCTGACTTCCAACTGTGATTCTCAAATCTCAGTCTTCTGAGTAGGATTACAGGCATAAGTCACTGGTGCCTGACTATAGTTATACATGTTTTGTTTTTGTTTTTTTGGGTCTGGTCGTGGGGCCTGAGCTCTGGGCATGGGCACTGGTCCCTCAGCTCTTCCACGCAAGGCTAACGCTCTACCACTGAGTCACCTTCCCAGCCCTACTTATACATGTTTTTAAAGTGAGACATAGTAATGTACATATTTACAGGGTACCATATGACATTTAAATGCATCATTATACTTTGTATAATGTTAACCAGGTTAAGTGTGCCTATCTTCCCAAATATTTAATGTTTATTTATGGTAAAACATTCAGAAGACTTTCTTCTTGCTTTTTGAAATACACAGCACATGATTATTACCTAGTCATCTTACTTTGCAATAGCACAACAGTCAGACTGGCTTACTCTGACCATCACTCAGAATTCATTGGTCCACCTTTCCCCATCCTTCTGGCTCCTCAGAGGAATGGTTTACTTCATTGGCAGAACACTGAGAGGACAGGTGGAGTGTATCTGGGGAGGAAGACTGGGGTGTTGGAGGAAGGGATCTGTGTGCAGAACAGAAGTCCTGGGGAGAGAAGGACTGCCATTTTCAATACTTAGAGTGCAAGAGAGACTTAGAACATGACAGAGAGGCAAATGTTCCCTTTGTATGAAGGAGTAAGAATGGCCCCGGAATGGAAGAGCTGCCTGCACCGGGAGCCATATAAAAAGGGAAAGAAAGCTGTCTGTTGGACACATCTTCCCAGCATGGAAGGTCAAACTAGTTGACCCCCAAGGTCCCTACCAGCTCTAGGATATTACGAGACCCCTGAGTGAGGAAGATGTTTCTGATTGTTGAAGAGCTTCCCCTAGAGTCCTTTGAATACATCACAGAGGTCGCCATCTCCTTCACCATATGCATAAATTTCATGCCGCGTTTTGGGGGAACTGCTCTTGGGAGACATAGCAGTGGCCCTGACATGTGGCATGAAGAAAAGAGCCAACTTTTTCCCTCTAGCTATTCACAGGGATTTTTTTTTCTTAAATTTTGGGTCTTAGCATTTTCTGGAGGAATGTGGCTCCCACTTAATCTTCTCTTATATTCAGCCCAAGCACAATCCAAAAGAGCTAACCCTGTGGTCCAACACACTTTCCACGAAGAAAAAGCAAGAAGCAGAAGAAGGAGCAATGGGGAACATCTGGGGAACATCATCCCACGGCCCTCAGAATCCTACCCTCAACATCCACTAAGACAGTATGTAGCTGTGAGGGCTTCTGTTTCCGTTAATTCTGTGCCTTTGCCCACATGGCCCCTCTATTTCAAATGTTCCCTTTCTCTCCACAGTTGTGTTTTTGAGTCTTCTTCTTCCTCCCAGGCTTATAACCTTTGTGCTAGAGCTTTATGACTCTCTAAGTTGAAGTCATTTTCTCCTATAGCACCAACGTGTTCTGTCTTGAACTATGGTGAGATGTGTTTGTGCTTGATTTGTTTCCTCTGCTGTGGAGGAAACTCCTGGAGAGTGGAAAAGCATCCTGTTGCATATTATTAGCATATTTGTATATTAGTGACAATGTGGTAGCCGACAGAGCGTCAAGATGGCAGTCCAGAGTTAGTCACCAACCCCTTTAGGCCTTTTCTTTCATAAGAAGAAAATGAATACAACAGCCTTAGATCCCTAAGGGCCACTCAGGCTCACAGACTTATGGTTTTAATTAATAAATATTGTCATAAGGTATTTTCCTCATCCTGTTTATCTTATGTTCTACTTTCATTTCTGGATCTTTTCTGTCCATCCATCCCATCATCCATCCATCTATTCATCCAACTATATATTCTCCATCTACCCATCCACTCATCCAACTATCTAACCAACCAACCATTAACCGGTCCAATCATCCAGCTACATACATCCTTACTTCTAATCAGCATTTATTGAATATCGACTTTGGGCTAGGTCATCAAAGAGACTAAGATGTTCATATGACATGACAAAAATAATAATAACAGTACAAGGTGGTAAGTGCTATAGTAGGATCGAATGTAAACCATGCTGGAACCACAGGGAGGGAAGAATGGGGAGAAGGATGCTGGCTGAACTACCAAAGCTTTTCATCATCCTTTCAGCCCAGGTCTTGAATCCTTTCTCTTGGCAAATTCTCCCAATATAGCAAGATAGCAGAAAGACAGACTTTCTGTGAAATAGAAGCAGAGGAGCAGAGAGGTCTAGTGTTGTGGACCCCAAAGACTCCACACCAAGATGGGGTCTCTAAGGTCCCAAGTCTGCATTTTCAAGCTATTCGCCTGTCCTCCACTGCAGCTGCACACTCGGCAAGTCATTTATTCCTCCATAACATTTGCTCGAAGGCACGTTACCGCTGAATTATAGCTGGGACCATTATCTCACAATAACTGTCTGGGAAATGTTAATGTTAATGCATGGATCATGCAGAATGCCACATTAGGGGTTTTATGGTGGACATAACATTTTTATGAACTTTTTCTCTGGTAGCACCAGCCTTTGATGGAAAGAGAAAAAGAAGAAAAAAGAAGAAGAAAGTACAGAAAGGAAGAAAGAAAAGCCAGCCCAGGAGAAGTGGTCCTGGGATCCGTAATGGCATATGATTGCCTCACAGGCCCAGACATCGAGTGCCACTCCCCACCCCTCTGAGGGGGGTGGGCAGGCCCCCCTGGCAGGGCTCCAGTGGGTTGAATATCTTTAGCGTTAGGTATTTGTGAGAGGGGAGCAATCGGCCAAATTGGCAACCAGTGGGAGACAGGGTCTGCTGGGGCAGACCCATAAAACTTTCCAGCCACCTGCTACCAGGGAGAGCATTCAGTGCCAGTGGGGGCCAAAGCGGGGTGAGGAAGGGTGTAGGAGGCTTGGTGGGGGACCACATCTCCATAGTGAGAGGAGAGGGTCCCTGGCAAAGCTACTTTCGGGGATCACCTCGGGGAGTGGTGGCTAATGGCTTAAGGAGATTTTAATTTTTGCCACTAAAGAGAGAAAAAAAGGAAAAACACAATCTTGGGAATGGCAGTATTTTATACCTGGCTTTTAAAAAGGACCAATAAAGGAAGTGTTTAGCATTTTATATCCTTGCTTAAAAATAACGATCTTTGGTTCTCATCTCAGACATATTTTAAGCGAGCTTGTGTCTCCTACCTCCAGAATATTCTTTGAGGAAGCTGGATTTATAGCTCTGTTCTTTACCTGCCCTAGGCTCCAATTTAAGTCTCATAACCGCCACATTTCGGTCAGCTGGCCTCTTCCCTCCCCCTCCCTTCCACCTTTGCAGTCGCCCCCAGTGCTGTCACTGACATTTTTCGTCCTGACAGGGTGCTGTTTAGCTCCTGACCTGCAAGACACCTATTTACAGCCATTCTTCTGAGCTCAGTAAAGTGTAGTTAGCTAGAGGTAGGTAGATGGTGGTGCTGTTCAGTGGCTCCTTCTAGAACAAAGGTGTGTGTGTATGTTGGGAGAGGGAGGGAGATCCAGGAGTCAGGTATTGTCCAGAAAACAAAGACTTTGGGAGGGGGGGTGTCGATCCTGGAGCTTGAACTCTGGGCCTGGGCTGGGCATTGTCCTTGAGCTCTTCAGCTCAAGACTGGCACTCTACCACTTGAGCCACAGCTCCACTTCTGGTTTTCTGAGTGGTTTATTGGAGATAAGAGTCTCATGGATTTTCCTGCCGGGGCTGGCTTTGAACCATGATCCTCAGATCTTAGCCTCCTGAGTAGCTAGGATTACAAGCGTGAGCCCCTGGCACCTGGCTGACTTTTTCTTTTCTTTTCTTTTTTTTTTTTTGGTCAGTGGTGGGGCTTGAACTCAGGCCTGGGTGCTGTCCCTGAGCTTTTGTGCTCAAGGCTAGTGTTCTACCGCTTTGAGCCATAGCACTATTTCTGGTTTTTGAGTGGTTAATTGGAGATAAGAGTCTCAGGAGGACTTTTCTGCCCTGGCTGGCTTCAAACCATGATCCTCAGATCTCAGCCACCTGAGTAGCCAGGATTATAGGTGTGAGCCACTGGCAACTGGTTAAAACAAAGACTTCTCACCTTGGACATGAGAAGGATGTCCAGGGTGTATCTGGGCTCTGAGGCACAGAAGGGCACAGAGTTGGAGGAGTCTGGCTCTTTCTATGAGCACCGTCTGGGCTTGCTGGGAAGACACAAGCAAATTAGTGTAGCTTGGTAGACACCTGGACGCCAGAGTTCCAGGTTCCAGTTATCAGATCTCCAGTAAAAGGCAATTTCTAAAGCTCCTTCTATCCGGGGGATCTCCAGTTGGTTACCACGCAGACTCCCAGAAGCCCAGAAAGAGCCTTGCCTATCTTCAAAGCCAGGTGAGTGTGACCAGCTGGGTTTAGATATAGAGTCTACTAGTTATAAAACCTTCTACCTCACAGAACCTTGGCTCACTTTCTAAAAACTCTTTTGGCTTCTATTATCTTGGCATAAGAAAAGGCAACTACAATACTACCAGGTATAAGAATGACCATCCTCAGTCTGAAAATACAGAATGCAAGATCCAAAATACTAAAGTCTGAAATGCTAGATATCCATGCTCACATGATGATAGGACAAGTAGAAATTTCCACATCTGAACTCATGCAACATCTGTATACAGGTACAATAAGAATAGTATATAAATTTCAGGCTATGTGCATACAATGTAAATGAAACATGAAAGGTTTTTGTGGGTTTTTTTTCAACTTGAGTCCCATCCCCAAGATTTCCCTTTAGGTATATGCAAATATTATAAAGCAAGGCCACAGTAAAGCTTACCAGCACAGCTATGTTCCTTGCAGCATTGTTTACCATAGCCAAGATATGGAATCAATCCAGATGCCCCTCAGTGAATAAATGGATCAAGAAAATGTGGTGTATCTACACAATAGAATTCTATTCCTCTATCACAAAATGATATTATACCATTTGTAATGAAATGAAAAGACTTGGAAAAAATTATATTAAGTGAGGTAAGCCAGATCCAAAGAAACAGGCTGCACGAGTTCCCTCATTTGTGGTAACTAGAATGTGTGTATAAATAATACAAGTAAACACACTGGATGGTAAAAGACAAAAAATATACCAGGACATGATAAATTATACAGGTCTCTAGATATTCATACACTGAGACCAAGGGAGGATCTTCGTAGGAGAGGATCACAAAAGCTCAATATCTATGTGCATATGATCATATAAAATAATATTTATCAAAATGAACTCCCGGAAATAGAAATGAGGTTTTTTTCTATTCAGTTGCTGTTTTTTTTTTCTGTACTTTTTGTCTTGTAAGTTTATCTGTTTGGGGGCAGGTAACGGGGTGCACAGAAATGGAGAGACAAAGGGTGAACGAATGCAGCAATGTTACTCACTAGACATTATGTTGAAAATAAACTACACAACTTGTGGGTGGGGACAGGAGGGAAAAACTGCGAAACAGTGAGGGAAGGGGTAACACTGTTCAAAAAGAAATGTACTCATGAACTGACTTAAGAGGCTGTGACCCCTCTGTACAGCAGCACCATTAAAATAACAACAAATATATATGCATATATATAATATTTTTAAAAGCTGAAACACTTGTGATCCCAAAGCATTTCAGATAAAAGAAGATGTGTCTCCTGACACCTGTAGCAGTTTGTTTTTATGAATTCACAGATGGACCTGTAATACCAAGGACAGCACGTGGCACATAGTAGGACTTTAGTTGCCATTTATGAGTAGAATGAGCAATCAAAAATACCTCGATATTAGTTATTAGTTAGCACATATATATGTATATATGTTCCTATATATTAGTTCTTCAGTATTCCCACCCTCACTCTGCATGATATTCCCTGAAACTCTCTAGAGAAGATACTGTCCAAGCTTATGGGGCTTTTCAAGCCTCTAGACATTTAAAGGATGACTTACAGCATACTTAATACATTCACAACCTGAAATGCACATGGAGTTTGCACCAGTGCTCAATATTAAGAGCAGGTGTGGTTGGACCAGGCAGCAGGCTCAGAGGCTGCCTTTACAAACACCACTCCCCACCCCTTCCATACGTCCCAGGCTGCTCCTCTTCTTCTTGGGCTGCCACACACTGGCTCCTGGGGACCCCTGCCATATGTTCCATTCCAGTTCTAAACTGCATGCTAATTGTTCTGAACGAACAGCTCCAGCTGGAAAAGCAGGCAGGCCGTTTACAGACCTTAAGATAACACCCAGCTTCCCGTAAGCCAGGCAAGGGGAACGGAAAGTCTTCCTTTCAAGGCCAGAGCTAAGCAAGATGGGTCCCTGGTGCTGGGGTTGCTATTCAGAGCATCTCCTTTGCTTGGGCTCTACCCAAGTGGACTCATTTCAAAGTGGCTCCACCTGAGCAGCCCTCTCTACGGAGGCCTTGGGGGCATTTGCTGGATCTGGCAGGCTGCGGGGGCTCCTCGATTATGGAGGGCCCCCCTGAGAGGTCTGAGCTCTAAAGCAGTATGCCCTCCCTGATATGTCTCTGTGGGTGAGGGTGGGAGGATCAGGAAAGGACAGACAGCAAAATATCCATTGGTGTAGCCTGAGCTGGGGTCTCAGATCCCAGTTGCCCTGCAGGGTGCTGGGCTGCACTGGTGGGTTCTACCTGGCTTCTCACAAATTCAGACATTCCCTGCTTTTCTGACTTCCCAGGCTATGCTGGGTATTGAGGGGGTCTGGAAGGGAGTATCTAGCCAGAACAGGAAACGTTGTGTGGGCTGTCAGCCATCTATCAGCCCATGAAGACCCAGGCAGGCAGCGAGGCCTCTGCTTCCCCATCAGGTACTTGGATGTGCATGAAACCAAAAGCTCCTAGCAATGAGGTATTGCTGGAGACAGTCTTGTCCTAAGTACCCTGACCTTCTCCGAGGCCTGATTCAACATCCCAGGTCTCAAACGCCTACCAGTACATGGGGTTGGCCAACAGCTCCCAACAGCTAGCCTCTCTCCAGCCAAGGCAGGGCAGCAGGGCAGTGAAGCCAGGGCCCAGACTCCTCTGTGGAGGCCTGCAAGCCCAGCTGCAGCACTGGCCAGCTCACTGATGTTGTAAGAGGAAAACCATCCATGAGAGCTTCACAGGAGGACAGCCATACCTCTGTTAGCATCAGGGAAGAGTATGGACTAAGGATTTCTCACTGGACACAGCCTTGGGGCTGGGACAGATCAGGGATCGAGAAATGACTCAGGTCCTCTCCATTGCTCCAGGTGCAGTGGCTGAATGTGACCTTTGGACTTGTGTCATGCATGCCATTCTCTTTGTCTGCTGTGCTTTTGGTCTCAACCATAGTGTGTCTACTCATCCTTCAAGGTCCAGCTCCAATGTCATCTTCTCTGTGAGGTCTCCCTAGACTTTCTCTAGGCAGTAGAGACACCCACATCTCTGAATTCTTCAGGCAGGCACAAGGTGAGGATGAAGCTCCAAGACATTAGACAAACACTGGGCTCCCAGCTCTTTGCAGGAAAGTGCTTGCTAACACATATTGACCTCTCAGAGCACAGAACTTGCACATAGTAGGTTCAAGTAAGTGCAATCTTGGCCAAGTAAGTAATTACATGCTTTTTCTGGCTTCGATGCCACTTGTGAAATCAACACCTAGCAAAGGAGATCTGGAGAGGCGCTGGGCCTCCTGAAGTCTGACCTGGAAAACTACTATCTTCTTCCAATAGTTCCCCACTGCTGTCTCAGGCTTGATCCCTGAGCCCACCAAAAACCCAAACTGTTTTCTTATCAACGATGAGACAATAGATGATCTTTTGACATTTCCAGGGCTGCTTGGAAGAGGGAAAGATAATATGTAATAAATTCATATACTTCTGTGTGTTTCTTGGCTCCAGCAGCTAAAATTTCCATCTCTTTATGCAGGAGTCCTGGGGAGCCGAAATCCTTGATAATGCCAAACAATTCAACACTTTATTCTCTTTACTCTGCCTGCACCGCAGAAAAATATCAACGTGATGCTGCCAACTGTGGGGAATGAGATCAGATGCTACACTTTTTTTTTTCTTTTTGCATACAGAAGTCCAGCCTGTTCGAAAGGCCCTGGCTCTACCCAAGGGTCTTTGGGGGGGGGTGTGTGTAAGAGTTTAGGATCCTAGGTCTGATCTACTTGATGCAAAGAGCAATCTAGTTCTACTTGCAACCAGGGTTATAGGCTAGTTGAATCACACACCTAAGACACTTTCTTTCTGCCCTCTGGCTCCTTCTACTGCCCCAGCCTTTCTCAGATAGTCCCAGTAGTGGACTGGTAGCCTCTGATCTCAGCCACAAACAATGCTTCTAGGCCAGAGCCAGCTCAGGACCCTGGAGGTTACAAAGCAGAGACACCTTCAAGCTCAGACTGTCAGCTCCCAGAGCACATTCCAGCCTGGGGCTGAAACAAGTCTGTATTACATACAGCACCTTTATTCCTGGGAGAGAGGACTGAGGATAGAGGCCAAGGTTTGCCTGAGGCCACACACTGCAGTCTTATGAGAGCTTGAAATTCTATCTTCTAACCCCTAGGCCAGAATTTATCTATTTGTCTATTCATCCCTGAAGTCTGTAAAAATATTAAGTGCTTGCAATATAACAAGTATTGTGTCTAGATCCCAAATAGCTTTCCCTGGGTCTGGGAAGCTCAGCTTTCAGACTTCCCCAAGAAGACAAAATTCAGGTAGGTTCTACTGTGATAAATAATACCAGATATAATAATATCTGGCTTCAGTAAGCATTTTCAGCTGCACTCTCTCTTTCTCTCATCTGTCTTTCCCTCTCATATACGCATACACACACACATACACACACACACACACACACACACACACACACACACACCTGCATCCTAGCTTTCCTAAAACACACTGAGCACAGAGGCTCTGTTACATTCATGATCATTCCTTCACTTCCTTTAATAATGGCTAAGAGTATGGTCCTGAGCCAGGCACTAGTAGCTCACACCTGTAATCCTAGCTACTCAGGAGTCTGAGATCTGAGAACTGCAGCTCAAACTCAGCCCCGCTAGAAAAGTCTGTAGGACTCTTATCTTCAGTTGAGCACCCCAAAAAAGGCTGGAAGTGGAGCTGTGGCTCAAGTGGTGGAGTGCTAGCCTTGAGCAAAAAAAAGCTCAGGGACAACACCCAGTCCCTGAGTTCCACACCCCAGGACACACACACCCACACACACACACACACACACACACACACAAAGAGTGTGGGTTCTAATCTGGGTTCTATTACTTGTTATCTGAGGAATTATGGGGAATTGCTTCACCCTCTGTGACTGTAAAATGGAGATAGTAGCAATCATAACATCCCTAGATGTGATTAAAAAGGGACAGTTTATTGATGTGTCTGTCTAGCACAGTATGCAGCACATAGGATTCAAAAACTTTAGTTTTTGTTGCTATTATTCTTATTGTAACATCATCATCATCATCATTATCATCATCATCATCATCATCATTATCATCATCATCATTCTGGGGATTGAACCCAGGGGTTATACAAGCAATGCAAGTTTACTACCAATGAGCTGCACCGAAGCCTTATAATAATTATGTTAGTAAATGGCTACAAGAGGAATCGACAATGATAAATGCCCTGCCTTGAATTTGGCTAGGTTTTCTCCCTCCAAAGATGCCCCTATTTGCTCAGGGTATAAGTCACTTATCCCACCTTAACCTCCCCCCCCACACACACACTATTGTGTGGGAGTCCTCATAGCTCAGACTTCTGCTCCAGCAATCTTTCTCTAAGACCCTGGAGTCAGAACAAGGCAGAGGCAGAGGGTGGTACCATGCATGCCCCAGGACAGTCAGTGCAGTGCAGGTCCGAGGAGTGTTAGTCCTTCCTAGAGAAGGAATCATCCATCTTCCAGGTTCCAAGCCAGCTCATCCCCAGGGAAGCACTGTCATGAAGAAAGTAGCGGGGAGGGTCAGAAACAAATGGAGACACAGGAAGAGACCAGAGGTTTCTGGACGTCTTGGGTTGGTGCCACAGATTTTGGGGAGTTCTGTGGTTGCTTCTGGCTCAGAACTTGAGCCCTATAAGGAGAGAGTCCAGGTAGGAGGAGGTGCTCTGCACTCTTAGGTGAGGGAATCAGGAGGTAGTTACTTCAGATTTCGCTCAGTGGCATTTGTAAAAACATACACCATTTTATTGCTCTCAACAATCCTTTGAGATCAATATAGCAGATACTATTGGCTGCACTTAATTGATAAATAGATTGAAGCCCAGGGATACTGAATGGCTTGCCCAAGGTGGTATTGCCAGGATCATCCTGATTCCTAGTTAAGTCTACCTGCTCCCTACTGCTCTGCCCTTCCTCTGGCCCTTGGTCAGTTCTTCATTTCCCCCTGAGAGCTGAGGGCCTCATCCAAACTGGTTCTCTCCTCTTGCATCCAATGAGGGAAGGTAGACAATCAGGGCTGTGTTTAGAGCATAACACTGAGAATGCTGACAGCAGTCTCTTAGATGCTGACGTGATAGCCAATGAACAGACAGGGTCTGAGAAAGGGACCAATAGGATTGACCCACACAGACATGACACTCGGGCTAAGGAGACTCTGGGAATATGTGGAAGGACCCCAATCAGAGATCCATAGTTGGCTTTTTCTGACAGCCTGGAAACTTAGCTTTCATCTATTCATCCATTCTAAGTGTTTTAGTCTTGTATCTGACACTGGGCTTTCTCCTTAAGCTGTTCAGGGCCTGGAGTTCTGCCTGTTCCTGGCCCAGGCTCCACACCCCAAAGGGAGCTGAGGGAACCTGAGAAGGACCCGTGTCTGGGCATTGTCCACCCTTCTCACTCTTGCTCAGCCCACTTTTAGGAAGAGCCCTCCATTCAGGTGCACACCTGAATGGAGAGATAAGCCAGTCCTGATGTGCAGGGAGGGTGGCCCTATCATAAACCTGAAACTCTGTGGCCGGTCTGCTGCTCCTGAGAAAACCATGTGGCCTCCAGCCCAGAGGACTCATATACAGGATAACCCACAAGCATGTCTGCCAACAGGATGCTATGTTTCTCTAGATCTCCAGATATCCAGAGCCTGCCACCTGCCCCTGCCTGGACTTGCCCTGCCCAGTGCAGTGCTCTGCTACCTCCTTCCTTACCCCCATCTTCAGAGTTGGACTGAGCCACCATTCACTGCACTGCTCCCCCAAGGCTCTGACTATGGATTTTTCCAAGCCTAAAAGCCTTCTCCTCCTCTCGTTTAGTACAGGCTCAGTTCCATCCAACAATCGTATGTCTTGTGTCCACTTTGTAATAGGTCCCCTGGTGTCACACACCAGCAAGAACAGAGGCGATTAAGACTGTCCGCGGAGGGGTGATGGTTTGCAGGGAGCTCTGGAAATGTGCTGATGAGCTGATCTAGGGGAAAGGTAACGTGGGGCTCAAGGACAGGCACAAGGTTCATCCTGGGGGAGGAAGTGACTCTGAGCTGAACCTCGAAGAGTAAAAAGTGTGTGGGGAAAGTAGAGAGTGTTCCAGACAGAGGAAACAGCATTTGCAAGGGCAGGAAATAGCATTGTATAGCAGGACATAATAAGTTTGTGTTTATGGTGATAAAGGCAGCACTAAATAGGGAAGGGGAGGTTGGTGCAGGGCTTCATATGCCGAAGGGCTTGTTTTCGTCTTTACCCAGGAACAGACACTTTTAAAATAGGCATAGTACTCATTCATAAAGAGTCATCTCAAAGTTATCTCTGAACACTTATATCCCATGCCCTGGCTTCTTTGATTTTTTTAAGTGCTGGGACTTGAACCCAGGCCTCCCGTAGGCTAGACAAATATATTACCACTGACCCGCATCCCCAGTCCCTTAGCTGAGCTGGTAAGTTCATACTCTAGTCTAACAATTTTTTCCATTGCTCCAAGAATTTGCTTAAATGGCTGCTTCCATCACTAGAATGGAAATTTCGAGTTGTTCTCTATCCAGTTTTAAACCCTCAGAAACTAGTGAAGGGCTGGACACAGATGTTACACAAATAGTCTGTGGATGAGCCAAATGCTCGTGGCTCACACCTACAATCCCAGCCACTCAGGAAGCTGAGATCTGAGAACTGAGTTTCAAAACCAGCCTGGGCAAAAAGCCTGTGAGAATCTTATCTCTGTTTAACTACCACAAAGCTGGCAGTGGAGCTGTGGCTCAGGTGGTAGAGCACCAACCTTGAGCAAAAACTCCAAATGAGGAGCATGAAGCCCTGATTTCAAACCCCAGTACCTACGTATATACACACATACATACGTAGTGTATGTAATGAGAGTAAACTGGTGTCATTGACCTGTTCATTCCCTGCTATCTGCTTCCATTCTGAACCCTGAGTTTAAATAAATAAATATTGACCTATATTTCTATTTATCCGATTCCTCATCTACATTATGAGAAGGATAATACAGCCAACCTTCTGCATCAACATAGATTCAATTAGTGATGGATCAAAAGTTGTGACGCTGTGGTTGATGTGTGCTTCCTTGCAAGTTCAGCCTGGATGTGTTTGTACTGAGCATGCACAGATTGTGTTCTTGTCATTATTCCCTAAACAATACAACAGAACAACTACTTACATAGCATTTGCATTGTATTAGGCATTACAAGTAATCTGGAGATGACTTAAAGTATATGGGAGGGTATGTGTAGGTTATATGCAAATGCCATTCCACTTTACACAAGGGACTGGAGCATCTGCAGATCTTAGTATCTGAAGCAGGTCCTGAAACTGATCCCTCAGGAATACTGGGGGACAACTGTGTTTTCAGGATTGTTGTGAGGGAAAAATGATATAAATGAAGACATGAAGGTACAACTTAGCATACAATAAAACCCTATACATGTTAGCTTCCCTTGTCTTCATTCAGCCATGTTTATTAAATCACCTACTGTGTAACAGGCAACCTCCTAAGGCACTGGATTCGAAAGTAAGCAAACTCATATCTTCATTAGACATGCTTCTAATTGGGTGAGGTAGGTCATAAGTAAATGTACAATATGCCAACTGCAGAGAAGAGCCATAGAGAAAAAATAAGGCAGGACAGAGGGCAGTGGCAGAAGTCAGGGCAAGGTGAAGCTTGCTCTTCCATAGAAGGCAGTTAGGGTATCTTGCTGGTTAGATGACAACTGAGCAGAGACTTGATGTGACCTCTGCATGTACCTGGAGGAAGCAAACTAAGGCAGGGGCACCACAAAGTGTGGCTGGAGTACTGCATGCTGAGAAGTGGAAAAGCAGGCAGGAATCTGGATCACAGGGCCAGGGGCTTTTGAGCAGCAGAGTGACATGATCCAGACTGTCATTTTAAATGGAGACTGGAGGCTGGGCTGAGCCTGGACTGACAAGGAAAGAGGAGAAACAGGCAAAAGGTTGGGAGGTTACTGCAGTAATCCAGGCAGGGGCTCTGGCTAGTATGAAAGCAGGGGAAATGGAGGGAAGTCATGTCTGGTGAGCTTTCTGAAGTCACGAGTGGAGGTTGTGAGGAAAAGAGGAGTCAGATGACCCCAACAGCTCCAACCTCAACAACTGGAAGCATGGATTTGCCCTTTGTTGAGATGGTGAAGGTTGCCTCCCAAGCACTGACCAGTGTGGAAGTGGAAAAAACAAAACCAAACAAAAGGACATTTTCTAAGAGTGTTGAAGCATATTAGGCAGGGAGAAAGGTACACATGGTACATACTGGGGGCATACTGAAGACAGCCAACTAGGAAACCCACACACCAACACCCTGCAGACAAGAGGATACTGTGCTCAGGCACAGCTCAGTAGTAGAGCATGGACTTAGTGTGTGAAGACTTGGGTTTGTCTCCCAGCACTGCTGAGAAAGTGAGACAGACAGACATAGAGATGGAGAGACAGATGGAGAGACAGAGAGACACAGAGGGACAGAGAAAGGCAGAGACAGACACACAGAGATAGAGACAGACATACAAGGAGGGAAGAGAGATAGAAAGACACAGCAAGACACAGAGAGATCAGCCATTAGGAACAAGAGTCATTCATCAATTTATGTAGGCTCAATCTCTGAAACCTCCCCCTTTGAAGGCCACCTTCTTGCCAAATCCAGTGACCTTACCTCAAACCTCATTTTCCTTTAGCTCATTGTCACATCTGACACGAGGAGCTGACTTGTTCCATATGAATGATTCTCGAAGCTTTCCTGCTGCTGCCTCCTCTTTAACCACATCCTCCAGTGCATGATGTCTTTGTCCCCTTACCACTGCGTCACCAAAGACCTGTCCTGACCCTCACTCAGCTCTGGGACTTATGTGTGTGTGCACACACACCACACCCACTGCAAACCAATACATATGCACACACAGATCTGATCCATGTGATAGTTGACTCTGAACTCTATATCTCTAGGGCTGACTGCTTTCCTGAGGATTTTTATCTCACCTGGACATTTTCTTTGATATTTAGCTGTCACCTCCTACTTGGGCTGTGCCCATTCTTTCCACCATCATTTTCACCTTGCTTCTTTTTGTTGGTGGCATGAAGATAGTCACGAATCTGGCTCCAAGTCCTGCATTCATCTGTAGCATGGTCCTATACCTCATGATGAGTTATCTGTACCCTTGTGGTCTTGCCTCTGGCTAGGGGTGAAAGCCACAGTCAGATTGATCTAATGCATGACCTTTCCCATTTCACTTTTCTGCTCAAACACTCAAAATTCCAAGTGGGTTCTCGTACCTAACCAGGAAGAGTTCCAGCTCTTTTACTCCAAAATAATCCTCTCACTTCTCATTACTAGAGGACCCCAGTTCTCCACCTAAGGCTGATGATAGAATGAACAAGCAACTCTTGGGCATCGAGTGTATGCCAGGCCTCCTCTCGTATAACTCACAAGGCAACCTTGTGCTCTAGACTGAGACATGCTTATTTTGCACATGAAGAGGCAGACTTAGTAAGAATGATACCTTGGAAGTCACAGGGCTGTAAGCAGACCAGGAAATGATCCTCAGGCCTATGCTATTGTCTGTCTGTCTTTCTCTTTCTTTCTTTCTTTCTTTCTTTCTTTCTTTCTTTCTTTCTTTCTTTCTTTCTCTCTCTTTCTCTTTCTCTCTCTCTTTCTCTCTCTCTCTCTTTCTTTCTTTCTGTCATGGAGCTTGAACTCAGGTCCTGGGTGCTGTCCTTGAGCTTTTTCGCTCAAGGCTAGCACTTTACCACTTTAAGCCACAATGCCACTTATGGTTTTCTGGTGATTAATTGGAGATAGAAGTCTCATGGCCTTTCCTGCCTGGGTTGGCTTTGAGTCACGATCCATAGATCTCAGCCTCCTGAGTAGCAGGGATTATAGGTGTGAGCCACTGGTACTCAGCTGTACTTTCAAGCTCATACTTTTTCCTATCTCAGTGCACAGTGTCCTTTATGCACATTCATGTCTTTCCATAGAGGAGGGCTATTGCTCATGGTTCTGTGCTCCCTCATTGTAGTTCTTCCAGGCTACTATCTCTCCATCTCACTTCATCCTGGACCTCTTTTCTACATCCTTTATGGTCCAGCTCCTAGGTCTTTTTGTTTGTTTGTTTCTACCATGCTCAATTTCTCCCAGCTTCTTTCTCGACTCAGCCCTGACTTCTTCCTTTCCATTTACATGTTAGTTCTTTCTTTCTTGTATCTCTCTGCCAGCCACCTAGGAAGGCTGAGGCTCAAGCCTTTCAGTTTTGTTCTTGGGGATCATAAGCTCTAGAAGATCAAGGGGTTTATCACAGGCTTCTGAGTACCTTACACTTGACTGATAGCCCTAAGTAGACAATCCTAATGTCTCCTGGCAACAAAAATATGCTACAAGTAGTTCTTTAACAGGAATATTCCAAACAGCTTTAAGCGGGAATCATTTGTATTTGTGTTTAATGTGTTGATTTCCTCAAGTTAACATGGAAATAATTGCCTGGAATTACAAGTTAGTAGAATAGGGAGGTTAGGAAGCTTTGTGATTTAAGAAAAATATTATTGCAACATTAGTGGCAGGGAGCTTCAGAGTTCGGCTGAGGGGGCAGCTTCCTTCCTAACGCACAGTTTTTCCATTGCTCAGAGTGTTCTGGAACATTTGGATTTCCCTCTCCTTTAACCAGGAATAATGAGACTAAAGGTAATAGCCACAGCCAACTTGAAGAGTTTTGAGTAAAAGGTAAGGCTGGAGAGGTGGGCAGGGAGGTAAGAGATAAGAGAGATTACAAGTCCTTATTTCCCCAACAGGCCCAGATGCCCACAGGGTAAGGTTAAGAGGGAGAAGCTAGAGGATGCAAGGCCCTAGGCGTTTGTCTAGGAAAACAAGGAAATAGATTGTTTTAAAAGGAAGATCTCTCCCAAGAAAGAAATTCACGGAAGACCTAACATTTGGCTGAGTGCCCCAGGGGCAGAAGGGTCTCTCCCTCTCCCTCTCCCACCACCCCCTTGGTCTCTAATCGCCTGAAAAAATAGTCTGAGAAATCAGGCGAGTGAGCTCCTGTCACTCACCTGAGCACTTTTAACACTGTGGAGTTAAGCTAAAAAAAAAAAAAAAATTACATAAAATGGGCTTTTGTAATTTGGTCTTTAAAAACAGAGTTTTATTCTTTGTTGCTGTTGTTTTTAATGTGCTATTTGATTTTTGTTGTTTCTTTTGTATGTTTTCCCCCCATGGTATAACCCCTGTTGTCACTGTACTTGATTGCACTGCCCTGCATCTTGTATATACATTTTTCTAACTTGAAGAGGGGAAGGGAAATAAAAAAATGCTGAAACAAGGATACATCCCATGTAACAATGAGATGTCCAAAACACTCTGTTAAAAATGAACTTTACAACGTTAGGGGAGGGAGGAGGTGGGGAAGTGGGGAGGGAAAGGATGGTAGGGGAAAAACAAAGGAGGGGGATAGGAAGGATAGGAAATATACTCATTGCCTTACTCATGTAACTGTAACCCCTCTGTACAGTATCTTTATAATAGAAAAATATATACATATAAAAGAAAAAAGAAAAAAAACACAATGTGCTCAGGAGGCTGAGATATGAGGATTGAGGTTTGAAACCAACTAGGAAGAAAAGTTGGTGAGACTCTTATCTCTCATTAATCACCAAAAAGCTTGGAGTGGAGGTGTGGCTCAAGTGGTAGAGCATAGCTTTGAGTGAAAAATCTAAGTGAGAGTGAGAAGCCCCGAGTTCAAGTCCTAGTGCTGATGTGCACATGTGCATGTACACACTCACAGAACTTAAGCAGCACAAAATTATATAATGTGTAATAGGTACGTGTGAATCTATTTATGTGTATGTGTAAGTATGTGTGTATATACTGTATATGTAAGAAAAAGAATCACCTGTATGTATGTGTTATGTATGTTGTGTCTCTCCTACTTTTGACTCACTCCCCCAATCTTCCTCTTCACTCCCAGAGGCAATTACTGTTATAATTTTTATGTCTATTTGTGGGGATATTTTATGCATATATAAACACATGTTTTTATGATAAATGGTAGCACAGTTTATTGCTGTGTTCTGCATCTTACTTTTTCCCTTTGGTATCATAAACAAGCTTAGGAGGTCTGGGGTAAGTTCACCTCCCTCAACCCACCACCAGAAACCAAGCCAAGTAACACTCATTCTATTGCTGTCTGCTCTAGCTCACCCCTGAACCTTTATTTCCACATTGTACTTCAAGAGCCAACATATGCCTCAGCTCTGTGTGTGTGTGGGGGGGGGGAGATCCTGGGGCTTGAACCCAAGGCTTCATGCATACAGAGCACGTGTCCTGTGGCTGAGGACATCTTGGCGGAGTGTCCTCATTCCTGAGCTGATGCATGTCTCTCCTTTAGAGTAAGCATTGCTCAGCTCTACAATACCCCTGAGAACTGCAAACCTCCTGATAGATAGCAAGGAGAAGACAGAAAGAGGGCCACAGCCACCAACCTCATGAATGAAAGCTGCCTTCCCTCTCATGCTAAGTCTATTAATCAGGACTGGAGTGCCTGCTACGTGTCAGCCTGTAGTTGGAGCTGAGATTTCACAATGAATCCCATCTTTAATGAATGCAGAACTAGAGTCCCCCCGCACCCCCCCCAATCCAAGACCACCATCATTTTCAGAAAGAAGTCCTTGAACCTGGATCAGATAGGATCAGCCCCTCACCCTCACCTGGCTCCCGAGCACCACACACACCAGAAGGGGCCCAGTGGGGGCTGGCACTCACTCATCTCCTGCTGCCACCACTGCCACCCCCAAAGCGCCTGTCATTAAAGCTTTGTCCCAGGCTCTCTGATTTACATGTACAAATAATCACTGTCAGGGGCACGAGCCCCAGAGAGCAATAATAGATTCTGCTGGTAGCAGATGCAGATGCAGGAAATAAAAACAAAAATGAAACACACCAGCCTGGCAGAACTCAACACTGAGAGGAGTCCTTGGTGGGGGAGCACAGCCTGCTGGGGAGGGGGGCTGCAGGGGGAGGGGCATTAGGAAAAGTATTAACTGCTGTGTCTTTGGCAAAAGCCAGCGAGGCTTTAAATTGCAGTAGTGTAGACACCTCAAATACATTTAGCCATTTTCACATGTACAATTTACAATCATAGTGTTGTGCAAATACCTCCACTCTGTTCTTCAAACTTCTCCATCAGAGCCAGGTGCTGGTGGTTCACGCCTGTAATCCTAGCTACATCTGAGGAGCATGGTTCAAAGCCTGCCCAGGCAGGAAAATCCATGAGTCTTTCCTCCAATTAACCACCAGAAAACTGGAAGTGGAACAATGACTCAGAGTGGTAGAGTGCTAGCCTTAAGCAGAAAAGCTTCAGGACCAGTGCCTAGGCCCTGAGTTCAAGCCCTACAACCAACCAACAAAACAAAACAAAAATTTTCCCATCACCCCAAACAGAAACTCTCTACCCTTTAAAGCAGTAACCCCATCTGTACTGACGCCCAGCCCCTGATAACTCTAATCTATTTCCTGCTGAAATCATTAGCTATTAGAGAGTAGAATCATACAATATTGGTCTTTTTAGTTTAGTTTATTTCTCTTAGCATACTATTTCTGAAGTTACTCAGAATGTAGACACAACTTTATTCCTTTTATGGTAGAATAATAGTCCATTGCATAGTATGCTATGTTTGGTTTTTCCCTTCATCAATAGATGGACATTGGTTATTTCTACTTTTTGGATTGTGTGTAATGCTGCTGTGAATCTGGGTATATAAGTATTCATATGAATCCCTGTCAAACTCTGAGGTTTATATGTAGACATGGAATGTCTGGTTCAAATGGTAATTCTATGTTGGGTGTGTGTGTGCGCGCACACGCGCATGAGCACATGCAAACACAGACACAGACACACAAGCATGCTGTCACTAAGGCTTGAATTCAGCATAGGTGCTATTCCTTACCTTTTTTGCTGGTGCTCTACCACTTAAGCCAAAACTCCACTTCGATATTTTTTTTGTTAATTTGGAGGTAGTTGTCTCACGGCTTTCCTGCCTAGGCTGCCTTTGATCTTTGATCCCCAGATCTCAGCCTCCTGAGTTGCTAGGACTAAAAAAATGTGAGTCACTGTTGCCTGGGTTATGTTTAATTTTTGAGGAACCATGAAATTATTCTCTGCAGTGGCCAGCCAAAGATTTAAGAGTACGACTCAGTCCCCGCTCAGTAGACAGAGCTCCCTATATTTTGGTCCTAGAAGGTCCACACATCACACGTGGGGTTGGCTTTCCTAACCAGGAGTGGGTAGAAAGACAATGAGTTGATACTCAGGGTATCAGAGGAAAGTAATTGGCCTGGAACCCTCAATCTCCTTCCAACATGGTCAGCCAGCTCCTGAGAGCAGGCCCCTCAGGTTCTCTGTCCCACACTTCAGGGGAGCAAAGAACCTGAGGATCCACCCATGTCTCTGATGAGTGGGCCCAGGTTGCTAGTAAGTCCTGATCTAAGTCTCCTAACTCTAGCCTTTGTTCTTTGCAGTGTACCATCTTGACAGAGCTGGGCAGGGAAGAATAAAACCATTCAAGGCAGGAAGAGACTCAACGCTTCACCTCAACAACTGTAGGGCACTGGTGTTAGAGCTTTTGTCCTGGGTCTGCCTTGTTGCTCTCTCCCAGAAATCTCCTCCTCCCGCCTCTTCTCCTGGCTTACTCCTACATACCCTTCTGGGCTCAGCTTAGACATATGTCATCATCCCTCCACACTGTCTCCCACTGTCTCCTTAGGAGAATTGGATGCTTCCTGAGGTCCCCACTGGGCCTCAGGAATTCTCTTTTGAGGCTATAACCCAGTTCTTGCTGTTTCCCCACCACACTGTGAGTGTCTTGAGGGCAAAGAATGACTATCTTATTCTGTATCCACAGCTCTAGAACAAGGCCAGCACCTAGTGTTTGTTGAAGAAATGCGTGAATGAGAATAAAGAAGAAATAATACCAGGCTCTGGTTGCTTGCACCTGTAAGCTATTCAGTAGGCTAAGATCTGAGGTGCATAACTAGGAAGAAAATCTATGAGACTTTTACCTCCAGTTAACTTGCAAATGCTAGAAGTGGTAAAGCAACAGCCTTGGGTAAAAAAAGCCAAGCAAGGGTGTTAGGCCCTGAGTTCAACCCCCAGCACTGGCAGAAAGAAGAAAGAAAAAAGAAAGAAAGAAAGAAAGAGAGAGAGAGAGAGAGAGAAAGAAAGAAAGAAAGAAAGAAAGAAAGAAAGAAAGAAAGAGAAATAAAGGAGGGAGGGAAGGGAAGGAAGGGAAGGAAGGAAAGGAAGGAAGGAAAGAAAGAAAGAAAGAGAGAGAGAAAGAAAGAAGGGAGGGAGGGAAGGAAGGGAAGGAAGGAAAGGAAGGAAGGAAGGAAGGAAGGAAGGAAGGAAAGAAAGAAAGAAAAAGAAAGAAAGAAAGAGGAAAGGAAGGAAGGAAGTCATTTAATGAATGAATGAGTGAGAGAATGAATGGGATCCCAAGGACTGAGATAAGCCTGGAAAGGAGACTCTTGGCCTGTAGCCAAGCCCTCTCTCACTGATTCTTTTATTCTTTGGTTTAATATAGCATTGCTATGTGTCCAGTTATATTAGGTACTGGGTGGGGAGGAGCCGGCTTCAGATGCAATTAAGACTCAGAAAGTCCATTGAAGAGCAGACAGAAGTAAACCAAAAATGTGCTCCAAGCTACTCCATCTCCCCCAGACGCACACAAGGGCTTGCATCGCATCAAAAGCCCAACCAGGGAGGGCTGTCTGGATTCCACCAGTTGCTGGGCACAGCTGGCTGTGAGGGGAGTGGCCGATTAGCATGCCACACACACCTGTTCGAGGCTGCGCCAAAGATCCAGGGGCTGGAGAATTAACGACCAAGAGGTTTTGTGTGTGGTGTGTGTGTGTGTGTGTGTGTGTGTGTGTGTGTGTGGTGGGGGCGCTCCCAGAACCCAGCCCAGCTCACTTCAGAGACCTCATTCTCCTTCAGGGATTCATTCGCTCTGCACAGCTGGTTAATTTTTCATCAAGGGGCAGGAGGGGTGGAGGTTGGGAGAGCTCTGATCCTCTACTCTTTCATGCTAGAGGTGGGAGAGAAACACAACATCCTAGCCATTTTATTTTATTTTATTTTATTGATGAAATAGGAACAGATTGTGGTTGCCAGGCAAGACCCAGCCCTCACAAGACTTGGGCTGCTGTTGCTGCTGCTGCTGCTGCAGGCTGATTAATGGTTATTGGGTAGAGGATAAAGCATCCAGACGGCACAGGCCTTCGGTGAAGGTGCTTACACATGTAATGAGCACCAGGTGACACACTAGTAGTGAGCAGTAATTGTTTTAGGAAAGTGATTGAGGGTTCCGGTCTTCTGTCCCACCTTCCTTCCTTATTCCAGTAGAGTCTGGCTAGGCTGAGTCTGGCTAGGCTATGTCCCTGCTCTGGGTAACATATCCCATGAGCTAATTTTTTTGTTTGTTTTTGTCCATCATGGGGCTTGAACTAAGGGCCTGGGCACTTTCCTTGAGCTCATGTGCTTAAGGTAGTACTCTACCACTTTAAGCTACAGTTCCACTTATGGTTTTTAGGTAGTTAATTGAGGATGAGAGTCCCCACAGCCTGTCCTACCTGGGCTGGCTTCAGACCACGATCCTCAGATCCCAGCCTCCTGTGTAGCTAGGATTACAGGGGTGAGCCACCAGTGCTCAGCTCCCATGTGCTTCTTTATGAGCCTAGGCTTCCTCTTGGAAGACCCCAGTGGTAGCACCAAGGCCATTCAGTTCTGCTCAGATCGGACCCAGAGCCTGAAGGCTCAGAGCTAAGAATAAAGTCCCGGTTTGTTCATCCAGAAAATGGGATAGGGAAAAATCAAGAAAACCATGTGTGTTAAGGAGATTCAATTAGGTGTCAAAGAGTTTTCACATTTAGGATCTCACCGGACCCTCAGTCCAAGCACTTACTGCATG
The DNA here is from genome assembly GCF_000151885.1 of Dipodomys ordii. Classification (NCBI taxonomy): domain Eukaryota; kingdom Metazoa; phylum Chordata; class Mammalia; order Rodentia; family Heteromyidae; genus Dipodomys; species Dipodomys ordii. The sequence goes on from NW_012267226.1 coordinate 10,733,316, forward strand.
TTTTCTAGGGGGATCCCACATGGAAAGTGACCCCAAAAGATAGGGGAGGACATACTATTATTCCCATTCAAGAGAAAAAGGGAATGGAAGAACCAAGTTTTACTATGTGCCCAGATCACAGGGTGTCAGTGGCTGGGCTGGGAAGAGGGTAGCAACCCAGTACAGGCCCAGAGCAGAGCTGGCCATTAGGAGACATTCACCTCCTTCTCATTTCCAGGCTCTCTGTACTGCAGTGTCCAGACTGGCAGCTGAGATTTCTTCTGCTCAACAGAGGCTACTAAGGGATCAGCTGGAGTTGCTGAGGACTTCCTGACTTTCCATTCTCCTGGGATCGCTGCACCCTGGATAGCTGGAAAAGGATGGCTCCAGTTCAACAAAAACATCAAGGGCACCTAATCTGTGCCTTGCACTGTGCCATGTCATTACATGATATATATGTAAGATACCTAAGACACAGTCCCCATTCACAGTCCCCAAGGAAAGCAATTTCATTGTTGGTTGAATCTGCACCAATGAATCTTATTCTCTGTGTGTGTGTGTGTGTGTGTGTGTGTGTGTCTGTCTGTCTGTCTGTCTGTCTGTTTGTCTGTTTGTCTCTCTGTCTATTTCTGTCTGTGTCTGTGTGCATGCCAGTCTTGGGGCTGAACTGGGCACTGTCCCTGAACTTCTTTTGCTCAAGGTTAGTACTCTACCACTTGAGCCACAACTCCATTTCCAGCTTTTTAGTGGTTCATTGGAGATAAAAGTCTCATGGATTTTCCTGCTTCGGCTGGTTTCCAACTTTGATCCTCAGAGCTCAGCCTCCTGAGTAGCTAGGATTACAGGCATGAGCCACCAGTGCCTGACTTTGATGCTGTATCTGAAACAACCACCACCTAGAAATCACCTGGGGGTTCTTGCTAAAAGGCAGGCTCAGGTTCAGCAGGTCTGGACTAAGTAGAGTCACATGAAGGTGTTTCTCACAACTTTCCAGTCAAAGTAGATGCCATTGGTCCTCAGACCACAGGCTGAGTAGCAACCTGCGGATGGACCACATCCTGAGACCTCACAGGGGCAAGGAAGGTCTGGCAGTCCAAGAAATGCATGTATACATAGTGTGGAGGAAGGGAGGGACATAAAGTAGTGAATGAAACAAGCGATGTAGAAGACAAAAGGTGACTGCCATCCTCTACAGGCACTCTGCAGGGCTGGGGGGTCTCAGGGACACAGGAGAGAAAAACCATCATGGGATGAAAAAACAAACTCTGGGCAGAGATCAGGAGACAGGAGTCACTGGTCCTGAACAGCGTGGCTACTTTCTCAATCTGGAAGTGTTTATAAAGGAGGAGTCCAGCTGATCTCAACCTGGGGCAGCACATGAGAACATCTGGGAAGCTTTTAAAATAAAATAGCGCCTGGCCTTCTGCCCAAAGAAGTTTTATATAGTGATCTGGGGCAGGGCTCCGACCCAGGTACCTTTAAAAAGTTCATGTGCAGCCTGGGCTAAGAATCATCATTGTGGGTGACCTCTACGTCCTGTCTTACTTCCTCATTTTTTTTTTCATCTGGATAAACCAGGGCCAGGACTCTCGGCTTCTGTTCCTGGGCATGGGGCCTGAAGCAAACACCAGGATCAGAGAAGTCCAAAGAAAAGGGTCAGAACTCCGTGCCAGAACTTCGAGTGGTTCTGTGGAAGAAGCCATTGGTCCTCAGACCATCTGGTTCCCATTATCCCAAGGCATGTTTCACATCCCCAGCAGGTACTTGGAGCTGAGAACAGCCCCCTGGGTGGCCTGCGGCGGGGGGTCTTTCAAGCCAAGCCCTGCTGACAGGCTACAGAGCTCTGTGGGGGCCCTCCTGGCTTCCAGTCACTTGTTTCCTCTTGGGAGTAAAATCCCCCAACAAATAAGAAACCAAACCAAAGGAGGCAGACGCAGAAGCCTGGCCTTCCTTTCATTAGCAGTCTGTCACAGAGCGTGAAGGACTCCCATAAATTCTGTAGCTCGGCAGCTGCCAAGGAGATTGGGGGGAAGAAGATTCATTTGTTTCCCCCTGAAGACTGAGTACTCAGGAATTTCCAGCCCCTCTCCTCCCCCACCCACTCGGCCAGAAACCAAACCCAAAAGCCACATGTTGCTCCAGGCTTTGCCTGGTGATGCTCTGGCTTTGTAGGGAGGTTCCCCGACAGAGAAGGGGAGGGAGGAGGTCAGGACCTGGACGCCCTTTACCCTGCAGATCTGAGGTGGAGGAGTCAGGCGTTGTTGCACTATAACCCCAGAGCATTTGACTGTTCAAATGTCCCTTTCCCAGGTAGCCACTGTGGCAGGTCTGCACAAGGGACTGGGCTTTGCTGTGCAAGCCATCTATCCAATCCTAGTTAAGCTGGTGGTGTTAATGTTAGCATTATCCCCACCTCTGGTCCTCAGCTCCACGCAGACCTGAGCTCCTCCCTGACCTAGACTTCCAGCCTTACAGCTGGCCACGCCCTCTCTCCGCCCAGACCCACCTGAGCTCACACCTACCTCTACCTGTACCCAGACCCTCCTGCCACTTGGATAGGGACTGAAGCCATGTGCTCCCTCTCCTGGGAAATATGGCCTCTCTAATAAGCCTTATAATAATCTTTCTCCTGTGCCTGCCTGCCTCTGTGTGGTCCCCTGAAATGGTGGTGAAGGATTACAGTTAAGGCTACATAGGTGCCCTGAATAGCGACTGCCTTGTATACTATGCCCACACCGGAATCCACCCCAAGGCCTTGCTGCTTCCCTACCAAGCATGGGCTGCTACCAAAAGGAGCACAATGTTGTGGTTAGATCTGGGCTCAGGGTCACATAACCCTGGAACTGAGTTCCAGTGTCACCACTTACTGGTTCCTTGAGCAAGCTAATCAGCCCCTGCATGCTTTTGTTTTTTCCATCACTAAAATGGAGATAAACTATGTCCTTCATGAGGATTAAGGGGTACCTGAGAGGACTTCCTCTCAGCTTGGTACTAGTGACTCAGACCTGTAATCCTAGCTACTCAGGAGACTGTGATCTGAGGATCAGGGTTCAACACCAGCCTGGGTAGAAAAGCTTGTGAGGAACTTATCTTCATTAACCACCAAAAAAGCTGAAAGTGGAGGTGTGATTCAAGAGGTAGAGTACCAGCCTTCAGTGAAATAGCTAAAGTTAAGGGACAGTACAAGGCCCTGAGTTCAAACCCCCATACCATCACACACACATACACACAAGCAAGGGCCTTCTCTTATTGTCTGGCAAGTTCACAAGTGGGGGAGGAACAATTCCTAAGTGCTTGCTCAGCAAGAGCCCACACACAGAACATGAGTTCCAGGATGAAAGGAGCAACACCACCCTCCCTTTCCAGAAGGGACAAGAAGAAGCCGGGCTGTGCTTTGCCTCACTCAGCACATGCTGTCCTTCCTGCCTGTTCTGATCAAGTCTTCCCTGGGAAATTCTGGCTCAACAGCAACACCAGCCCCTGGAACAGTGAGAGGCTAAGCTGCATGGTTACAGATGTCCCACAGTTGGAACTCAAGGTTAGAAATGGAAGAAAGGGAGGAGGAGGAGGATGGATGGATGCAAAGCACTGTCCTGGTCAGTTATCTGCCCAGCCCAGTAATCCAAAGCTGGGAAGTTTGGCAGATTTCAGGCAGGCAATTCAAGCCCAGCAGTGGAAAGCCAGAGGCTCAGCATCCCTCCTCCCCACAACTCCACTTTGATGAGAAATTATGCCCCTAAAAGATTCTTTCCTGTACTACACTCTTTACTAGAGGACTTTGCAATGACACATTTCCTAAATACCTTTAAGATATGCTTTGACCATTTAAAACTTAGTTCCTTTTTTCAAATGCAAGTGTGTTTTCTGGGGGCACTGTGGATCATGTCTGTCATCCTAGCTACTCAGAAGGCTAAGATCCAGAGGATTGTAGTTTGAGGCCAGCCCAGGCAGAGAAGTTCAAAAGACTCCATCTCCAAAAACAGCCGACAAAAAGCAGGTCTGGAGGCACTGACAGTTGAACAACTAGCTCTTACAGGTAGGCGGTGACTATCTGCAGCAGCCCCACAGCTGGGGCTTGACTGCGGCTGGTGTATGGAACAATGTCGGGCTTAGCATGAGAAATACAGATTTTCATTTATAGCTCACAGCAAACATACAGGTTGGGTCATTTATTACACACACACACACACACACACACACACCATCCTATAGTAGAGGACCCTTGATGAGGCTACCCTGAAACTTAGAGATCTGATCATTTACAATCCAATATTAGATCAGATCTAAACACCTTAGTCTGTCAAGACTGTATGAAATTTCTCTACATAGTTAGTTCCATATTTAGCTTTTTATTCATTTATTTGGGTCTTGGAGGTACTGAAGTTGTGACTCAGGGCCTCATGTTTGCTAGAAAAGTGTTCTACCACTTGAACCACATACTCAGCCATTATTCAGTTGCATTTGTGACACTTCCGATGCTCTTATCCACAACGAGGCATCAGGAGAGAACTGGGAATCTCGGTATGATTTCCCAATATTCCTTCTTGGACAAGTAGAAGAGCAAGCATAGGAGCACCAAGTAAGTCCTCATTTTGACTTCATCTCTGAGATTGTGGACAAACCACCTCCCTGGGCCTCAGGCCCTCAGCTGCAGAGTAAATGGAACAACAGTCTCCACGTTTGTGGGTGTGTGTCTGAGACCAGGACTCAAACTTGTATCTAATTATGCCCACTGGCAGGCGCCTTACCACTTGAGTCATTCCTCCAACCCAGTCTCTACTCTTGATGACTCACTCCAGACTTTACTCATTGGTCCACAGAAGGACAAGGGGGAGCCATGACTCTATTTTCTTCTCTGTTTCTAGCTTGCTCTCAGGCAGGACTGTTTCTATTGTTGTTAAATGTGTGCATATATCCAGTACAGCCAGTCCCCAAGCAGAAGCACATGGGTACCTACACAGCTGGACCAAAAAGTACCTTCACAGAAGTAAGAGAAGGTGACCTTAGACGTGAAACAAGCCAGAGATGAGGAATGGTCTGGGGAAGGCTGCTCAGAGCAAAGGGTAGAGGCTGGCAGGGAAGCTGATGACCTTTAGGAGTCCCAAGGGTAGAGGCTGGCCTTGTGGGTTTCCTGAGCTAGATTGATTCCAGGCCTAGAATCTATCATTTCCTTCATAATACAAATAATCACCAAATGCGCTCAAGCACTCGGTAGCCTGGATATTCACTCTAGCAATTCTCTATGTGGACGGTGATTAGACCATCATTATCTTAATGCTTCTTAATTTATCTTTCTGATTAGCAACTTACCATTTTATTTGCAAAAAATAGCCTTCTGGTGGGTGGAAGCCAGCCGAGCACAGCAGCTGTCATTTTCTCTGTACTAAATCAGGACAGGCTTAAGTTGGTTTTCTGGTGATGCTATTTCTTGTGTCTTGGTGCTATTGAGGACCACAATTCATCATGGCTGTTATTGTGTAGCAAAATTACAACACTCTGGAGGGGGGATACAAGTAGAGAGGTCACCTCTACCTAGAATAAGACACACTTAGGAAAGAGGATCTAGAATCTGAGCCTTTGTACTAACCCTATGCAACAACCCAGAGTTCTCTGCCCGCAGAGAAGAGAGGAGAGGTCAGGTGTGGAGGTAACATAGTAATAGCTGCCTTCTAAAAAGCACTTGCCATTCTACACAGGCATTGCGTAGAGTACTTGAGATCTAATATCTCATTTACTTTTCAAAACAGCCCTACAGGTGTGTGCCATTATTATTTCCATTAACAGATGGGGAGATGGAGGCTAGAGAGGTTGCATAATTTGCTTATGGTCTTTCAGCTCACAAACAGCAGAGCTAGTTTTGAGCCACATCTTTATGATTCTCAGAATCAGTGATCTCGACTTGTCATGTTATGCCACTTTTTCCAGCACAGTAGATACAACATGAAATGAGAGATGCTAGGGTAAACACTGTCAGGGTGACTTGAATAGTATAACATTTCCACTGCTTCCTACACATAGAAATGTCTTCTGTTGACAGACCCTTCTCCATCCTGACCACAGATAATCATTTTCTTCTTTCCCATTCTCTGCCACCATGAGGAATAAATTAGTTCCTCTCTTTCCATTTGTTACTAGCTGTCTTGCCTTGGGTCACATAGGGTTTTCCTTCTAACCAACCCTCCTGTTTTCCATCATCTAACCCTGACCAGATGACACTCCTTTCAGATTCCTACTTTCTTCTGGAAAGTGCCTTTAATTTATTCTCTCCTGAAACACCTTTGAACGAGGAGATATCACTGTCCCCAAAATGTCCATGTATATTTATCCCAACTGCCCATTCAGACCCTCCATTTCTATATTTCCATCATTCCCATCTCAAGCATATCTAGCTATTCAAGTCTGTGAGCCAAGATGAAGTTTCAAGGGTCTGTGCCTAAGGACTTAAGAAGGTCAGAGAATACACTGATGGAGTGGGTGGCTGCAATGGTGTGTCTTGATCCCAAGCTCAGTTCTGAAGATGACATCCACTTAAAACCATTTGTTTCCCTGGTTAAGAGCTGCCCCTTCACTTAGCTATGCCTATGAGATTGTGCATTGTCCAGTGGAGTCAATATTAGCTGCATGTACCTATTTACATTTAAATGTGAAGTACAGATGCTCAGTCACCTGGCTTCATTTCAAATGTTCAGTCAAAGCATGTGGCCAGCAACTAATAAAGTGGCCAGCACCGAGAACGTTTCCATCACCATGGAAATCTCTCTTGAACAGCACGAATCTGAATTCCACCACTTAGAAACTTTCATAAACAAATATGGATACCTACCAGGTATCAAAGCAAATGGATCATGGTCAAATATTTTCCTCATTGTATTGTAGAGGCTAGTGTTTTTCACAGTGTGGTATCTGGACCAGTAAGGTCATTTGGAAACTTGTTCAAAATGCAAATGTGTATTGAAAGAGCCCCTTCCAGTGACTCTGGTGCCTGCCACACCCTGGTATAGACAGAGTCCTGGTGTTTCTCCTATGATTGGGACTGATCAATCATCACATCATGGTATTATCTCATTTAACCCCAGCAGTAACAGTGTGAGATAAACAGTTTCTTTGCATTTTATAGATTAGGAACTGAGGATCTGTCCTAAGTGAAGAAATGAGCTGGACTTGGGTAACTTAAAGGCCATGACCTCTCTGAGGGCTGCAGTATTTTCCAAGTTTTTCCTCGTCTAGTCAGGCACATGGGCATCTTGTTTTAAGGATACAGGGCTGATTTTCACTAAAAATAAAATTCTCCCTTGGATAACTGTAGATTTGCTTTTCTTAAGAGTTCAGAAAACCTCCAGTGATTGTACTAGGGAATTAGAGAAAGAAATTGCTGTTGCTTCTTTAATCTCTGCAGTGGTCCCTAGGCTGGCAGGCTGGATTTCACAGAAAAGGAAACACATACTTTGTTTTATATAAAAGTCGTGTTTCTAAAATAGTCAACAAACATCAATTGAGCACCTATATTATCCAGCCATTTCCCCTGGGTCATTTCACTTAATCTTCAGAACAACTCTCTAAGGACCTAGGATTTAAGACAATAGCTCTTATTCTTCCCCACCAGATAGATTAGCAAAGAGAGGCATTCAATGGGTAGGTGGCCAGCCAGAATTCAAACCCATGTCTGCCTATGGCATAAGCTCTCCCTGTTTACTGTACCATGCAGGCCTACCTTGACTAGCACTGAGGGGAATTCCAAGAAAATGCTGGAGTTAGGGATCAGAAAAAAGAAAGAAGCATGCCATGTGTTTACATGCCAACCACCAGAATGGTGTTGAGGGGACATTTTTGAAAGTGTTTGTACAAGCTAGGTCTGCTTTACACATCGCCAGAATCAGGTGGCTACATCACAGGTCTATAATCCAGGATTCCAATCCTTCTCTCCCCTGTAGTTTTAAGCTGGTGCTGATAAAACTCTTATGGGCTCAAGGGGAGGCATAGTCCCCACAAATGAATGGCCTGAGCACCAAAGGAAACTGAACCTGGAGACCCTGGAGTGGTCAGCCCTGGCCAGTAAGGTTTGAATGAACTCTGAAATGCAGTTTCAGAGAAGATGTCTAGGAAGCCAGAGAGTCCTGATTACTTCTCTCTGTCTCTGTCTCTGTCTGTCTATCTGTCTGTCTCTTTCTTCTCTCAAAATTCTGGTACTGGGGCTGGAACTCAGGGCCTGGACACTATCTCTTAGCTTTTTGCTCAAGGATGAAGTTCTACCACTTAAGTCACAGCTACTTTGAGCTATTTGGTGGTTAATTGGAGATAAGAGTTGCATAGACTTTCCTTCCCAGGCTGGCTTCAAACTGTGATCCACAGATTTCAGTCTCCTGAGTAAGTAGGATTACAGCGTGAGCCACTGGCACCCAGTGGGGCTCATCTCTTAACCTTCTGCTTGGTAACTCTCAGTCTCCTGGCCTGCTATACAGTCCTATCCTTTTGTCCTCCTCAAAAGCAGGTGGGTGACAGAAAGGAGCCAGGAACATTCCTTGTACAACTCAGCCAGATATCCATCTGCACTTGGGCAAATACCCATATAGGATCATGCTAGGCTCTGTCTAAAGCCTCGACTTTCTGTCTTGGGGGACTCTGGACAGGCTTATTATAGACATCCCTATATAGAAACACATATTGGCCCTCAGATTGCTTCTACCTTTCCCAAAGGAATCCCGTTTTTAACTTACATCTAGCAAGGGTTTCATTGGGATACTTTGGTCCTCTCCAAATCACGGGGAGAGCTGGAGAAGACCCATCCCACTCTGTTTCTCAGTTGGACTATCTCATGCTTGTCATTTCCAGGAAGTCCAGTGGAGAACTCCTAAATTCCAGGATATGTGGCCTCTCCTATCTCTGTGTAGAGCCCTGGTCCTACCTCCTCCAGCCTTGGTTTCCCATTGGAGATCCCCATGGGCATCCCCCAGATGAATTCAGGTTAAGGGGGGCAGCAGTTATAAGCTGAGCTTCAAGAGGCCCCAGGAGTCTGGGTGCAGGTTCAGGCTGTCACGAGGTGCATATCAAAGCCGGAGTTTAAAAACTGTACTGGGAATAGTGCAATTATCTCGCTTCACCACATTTCTCAGCCCCGACTGAGGTTTAATTAAAGCCAAGTAAAAACACAAAGTCGCCATTTCAGATATCACCCCACTGCATGCTGGTTAAAAAAAAAAAAAAAAAGAAAGGAAAGGGGAAAAAAAACCCTTTATCAGGGACTTAAATTTTTTTCTGTGGGTATCTTCCAGCTCAGTTGGATATTATTCCCTCATAACAGTTCCTTTAAAGAAAAAAATATATATTTAATATATATGTATAAAATGAGTTAATCCTCCATAATCTCCTTGAGTTGTACCTAAAACACAGTTTCTTGCAGGTGACCTTTTCAGAAGAGGCTGTTGCTATGGCAACTGCATTGTTTGATTCTGTCAAGAGAAAAATACTGCATGGAAATGTATTTAATTTTGCTTAATTTGATGCTGTATTTAACACTTGCACAGGCTGAAAGGAGACAGGGGCTGAAAAGTAGGAGCTGGCTCATCCTGGCTATGCTCACTGGGATCCTATCCCAAAAGCCCTTCCAGACACCTTCATTCATTGGGTACCTGCCCCTCCTGTTATACATCTGAGATGTTTGGCAGGAAAGAAATGGGTGACAGCCCCTCAGTTTCAGGAAACCCTTTGGAGGGCTGTATAAAAAGGTAGCACACCTCTGTGATGTAGCTTGGACCAAGAATTTGAAGGCCTGAGTAGAGCTCTATTCTGTTGCTCCCATTTACTCTTCATTTGAATATGAAGTAATGGAACTTAAAGAGCTCTATCACTAAGCCCATGAGTCCTGGGCACAAGTGTGGAGTCCTCATAGATTTTGATCTCCATGGAAGCAGTGCTGGGTTCAGGATACTCAGTTAATGATTTATTTATTTGGTCAGACAAGAGGCCACTCCAGGGGACATGATAGTCCAGGCCTGAAAAGTCTGGGTACAGCCTTACCCACTGCACTTCACAGGCCACCGCCTTTCCATGTTGCTACGCAGGAATACCCACAACCATACATATGGAGATCCTAAAGCCAGATGAGCTAGGGCACTTGACCAACGAGTCACAGGAGGTGACAGGAACAGAACAAGTATGCTTCTCAATGGCCCTTCTAAGCCAAGTTCTTGTTCCATTGGGATCAAGCATGTTGTACACAGAAGAGAGAGAGAGAGAAATCTAGCCAGGCAGTATTCTCCTGGCTCAACCAGTCTGGAGAGGCTGACTTCCCTATGATGCTTGCCCCATCTATCCTGTCACGTACAATCACAGGTACATGTAGACACCTCTGTTCTAAACAAACTTAGTAGCCTGAAGAACCAAGACAGATTATTTGATCTCTCTGGGTTGTATTTGCTTCCTCTGAAAAATAAAAGAGTTGGCTGAAGATATCTACAATGACTTTCTGATAATTCTAACATTCCATTACATATACGAATGCCTAACATACTTCCAGGGTTGAGACACCCGCATCTTCAGTCACCAGATCATACTCACTCTAATGGGTCGCCTTTTCCCAGGTCTTCAACTGAAGGCCCTACATCTCTATCATAAGCCATGACCAGCCAACCAAGTGTTCTCAGCCACAGACTGTTGTGCCTTTAAGAATGTGCTCTGTTGTGTCTCTACTTCCTACTCTTCCGAGTTGCCATCAGGAGTCTCAACTTCCCAGATTATGCACTCTTTGAGTCTCTGCCTCTCTGTCTGTCTGTCTTCTGTCTGCCTGTCTGTCTCTCTGTCTCTCTGTTTCTCTCCCTCTCTCTCTAGATGAAACATAGCTTCCCTCACAAGACATATATCTTCAGAAACCCTTTCCAGTGGAAGCAATTTTTTTCCCTTGCATGCCAGATACATCAGAACCAGGAGATATGTGTCTTCCTTCCTCCCCACTGCAGTTTCTAAACTATCTCTCTTCTTTCAAAGCCCAAACTTCCCTGAAGCATGTAACATCAGATCTCATGACCCTCCTACATATATATAATGCGGCCATTCACTGGACAACCTTCCTAGGTGTCCCCATTATTCATGGATTTCTTTAGCACCTAGATCATGGCCCCTCTCCACTATTATTCCTGGGATCATTGTTGGAGATTTCAATATCGATGATTTGGATCCGTCTGATTTCCTGGCTTCCAGTAAGCTTTTGCCCCACCTACCTGCTCATTCCCTAGACTTAGCCACACCAATGACTAAATCACCTCCAAAAAGTAGATTTCCAACATCTCCCTTTCTGACCATTACTACCTGCCTTAGACCTAGCTTACACCAACCTCATTTCATATACAAATCACCTGTTAACCATTTCTATCATCCCCTTTACTTCCTTCCTTAATCCACCCCTGAATGCATAATTCAACACAAAACTACCCTCTTGCAGCTCTGCCTCCATGATCTTAGCCCAGAAATTCCAGCTTTGCTCTTCTACCAACTTATTCTGTGCCTGCACCAGAGAAGCCAAACACCACTAGCGAAAAATGACACAAATTTGCTGAGTAGACTCACTACACCCATGACCACAAATCTTACTCAACAGTGTCAGAAAAACCTACTAGTTCTCTAGAAAATTCAATTTCCCAATCTCTGGGGGGGGGGAACTATCATACTTCCTTCTTTCTTCCTCCAGTCTCCAGCACTCCCTCCCTAACCCCATTCCCAGCTGATGACCTTGCAGTATATTTTATAGACAAAATAGATTTCTATGAGATGGGAACTACCTGATCTTCCCATCAATAAGTTCTTTATTATATTTGCTTCAGAACCAATATACTCCAGCCAGTTCACCCCCCCCTGCCATTACAATAGAAAAAGAATTCTGGCTCCTATCCAAGGTCAGCCCCTTCACTGGGCTCTGAACCCATTCTTCTTGCTATTTTGAAGGTCTTTTTTTCCCTGTTGCTACTGTTCTATTTCTTCTTGCATTATCTTTACTGGATCTTCCACTTGAATATGAAACATCCTCCACATAGTCTTCTTTTACATATGCCCTTCTTTGACCCCATTGCTCTTACCCCAATTTTTCCAACTCTTCTTAAGCTCTCCTTCCCAGCGAGTCTGTTTAAAGGAGTTGTCTATATGCACCATGCTCACTTCCTCATCTTTTATCTCCTCAGCCCATCCCGATCAGCCATCATATCCACCACTTTATTTACAACCAAAATGATGAGCAACTACCCCATGCTGGAGCAAATGGTCAATTTTCTATCTTCATCTTCAGTCTCAGCAGCATTTGGCACTGTTTGGTCAATTGCTGCTTCTCAAAAAACAAAACAAAAAAACTTTCTCCTCCAGATTCTGACACCTCTGATTTTTCTCATCCTTCACTGGCACTTCTTCTCAAACTCCTGTTGGCATTTTCTAAAAATACTGGAGCACTCTTCCCCCTCTTCATTATCTCTCCCCATGTGATCTTATCTAGTCCCATAGTGTTAAATGCCTTCTCACACGCTCAGGTCTCTCAGATTGACATCTAGTTCTTCTCCTTCCCAGGTCCCCAGACATCTGTATTCACCTGTCTAGGCAACAACTCCACTTGAGTGTCTCAGAGGCATCCTAGATTTAACATATTCAGGACAGATCTTTTAATTTTCCTCCTCAAGCCTGTACTCCCAGTCCCACCAAGCCTTCCCTAACCAACTCAGAAGTGCATTCTCCACCCTGTTAGTAAAAGCCAGTCTTGGTTCCTTCCACCTCCTACCACATCCACCTCTTCAGAAGGTTCTCTGGTTCTACTCCTATAATAAATAGGACCCAACAGCCATCTTCACTGCAATGGGCCAACGTCAAGCCACCAGAGGCTGCTGGCAAGTCTAGATGCACATGGCAGCCAGAGTGGAGTTTCTAAACCATACCTAGCTTTCCTTACCTTCTCTCTGATAGCTCTCCATTAGCTTCCCACTGCAAGTAAGATAAGCTCCAAGGTTTATCTCCTCTCACTTCCTGGCCTCAGTTCTTTTAGTTTCCCTCTTACATGCTAATTCCCCAGACAGGCTGGTTTGGGCCTATTCTAGGCACTTTGCTCTTTTCCTTCTGTTTGAGATACTCTCCCCTCGTGTTTACACATGGCTGTCACTTCCTCATCCATCAATTTGAATCTAAAATCCCACTGTCAGACTTCCATCCACCCTGAGGCCAAGTACTCTTCCAGAACACACTTTTGAATACAAACTTCCAAACAGCAGCAATACTCTTCAGCAGTATTTCCTGTTCCTACAAGAAAGACTTGTACATGGTAGGCACTTAGTCATTCTTGATTGAAGGAAGCAATTTTTGGCTACCTGTGCTGCTTTGCTTGTCTCTGTGCCCCAGGAATGGACTCTGCCTATGGTCGGCACCCAACAAATACTCATGGATCTACATGATCCTAGAAGCTGAGAGAGAAGCCAAGGACTATGGCCTATAGGGTTCAGGCATATCAACAAGTCAAGGCAGCCTAGCTGCAGACCACTGCCTATTCTCACTGGTCCCTTGTCTGTATGTCCTTGTCTATCTTTTTGATAGGTTGTTGCACAGCTTGGTCTTTAGTTGGCTGGTTTACTGGGATACAGGGGGTTGAATCCACAGTGTCTTGAATTTTTGGTGAGTACTCTAACACATGAATTATGCCTCCAGCTTGTTCTCTAGTTTATTCAAGAATTGAAAAAGGCCATAGCCTCATGAATAGTTGCCCTATATAAAGTGACAGCATTCCAGTGTTCAGGGCCAATACAACAGAGAGGAAGAAGCCCAGCGTTCTGTACTTTGGGGAGAGACAAGACTGACCCCTAGGAGGAATAATATGGGGGTTCTAGCCTACTACCCCTCCTAGGTGGAATCTGGGCCCCATCCTTCAGATCTAAGTTAGATGATCATACATAAGTCACCTGAGTTCACTGAGGTTCATGCGGAGGTACAGGCAATAATAGAGGCATACTCCACTTTCTCGTTTTCCTTTCTCTCAACCGACTCCATTATTCACACTGCACTGATGGCCAATTACCAAAATGGCACAAAAGATTCCTACAAAAGTAAATGAGATAATGAATGCAAAGTGCCCAGCCTATCTCTGGGTACAGGGAAAACACTAAGTAAATTATAACTCTCATAAATATTAGGACCCCATGCTCTAATGCATGGCCCCAAAGCCAGCTTAACATTACCTGTGAAGGTAGCTGTCAGTGAAGGAAGGAAGCCATCCCTTATTTGGCCCTGCTGTAATATCCATGAAGGCTCATAAAATCTATAAAGACTTTATTCTGCTGGTTCCTGCTCATACTGCTGCCATATCACCCGTGTGTCTCAGCAGACACAAAAGATGTTAGCACAGTCCGACAAGTAGTAAAATGAGCAGCATAGTCTTTACCAATGATGCAAAGCAAAAACTACAGTGTTTGACCTGAAAGAGTCACTCCCCATTCCCCCAAAGCCACCTAGACCAATCTTCTCATTTTGCTAATCAGGAATCTAACAGCACCCAAATAAGAAATCTAAACATGGTCACATGTAACAACTGGGTCAGGAACTCAGCCCTCCTAACTCAGGAAGACACAGGACCCAGGCCAACCCTCACTCCTGTTCTAGAAAATAGTAGGTAAAACACCAGCTCATAAGACCAGTGTCTTCCTGTCTGACTCAAAGCAGAGAAACACTTTTCTTTACTCTGTTTTCCTCAACTGCTACAGAGGTAGAAGACAGAGAGGGAATCTCCCAAATAGACCACACTGGGAGCCATGCTGTCTCCACCTACCTTCCTTCCCCTCCGCCCATCCGTGGCCCTCTTTTCACTGCCCCCCTCACCCCGACTCTTCTTGTTTTGCCTCCCTGTCTTCCTTTTCTGCTGTTTGCTTAGAAGCTGGGCTCTGTTTGCTGATCCTTTTCTTCATTTTCACATTTCCTGGGATATTTTCAGCTGCTCCTCTGGGTTTTTAGGAGAACTTCATGTGGTGAGAAGCACATTGGGCAGCCAAGGTAAACATCTGTCCCGACCTATGCCCTGCCCAGGGAATTCATTCACCTTGTCAGCTGTCCTCCTGACCCACAGCCACTCCTCCTGACCAGCATGCAGTCTCTCCTGGACTTCTTGGGGAGCTGAGCACGCTTTAGGCAGATGACTTTTTTGAAGTATTTTCACATTTAAGACTGATGCGGCAGGCTGTCTTGTTTGCTTTTGAGGGAGAGGCAAAGATCTGAGACCTTTTGCCCTCTCTCTCCTTGCAGTTTTCCTCTGCTATGTGGTTAGAGCACAGACAGCACTTCTCAACAGTGCTTCTGTCTCCCCCCAGAAACAAGGATCAGAAGCCAGCTTTCAGAAATCATTGATTCCTCACTACTTCTTTCCTATGCTAAAGATATTGGAAATCAGCACCTTGAAGAAGATTGTTCCTATTCTGATAGCCAAGGAGCTGTCTCCATGTCCTCTTTATTTAACGCCATCAGAACCTAAAGCACATCTCTTGAATGCTCACTCCACCTCCAGAGGAAAACAAAGAAGGCCTGGATCCTCTCCACATTGAGAAGAGGCCACTGGAGGGGAACAGAAAGGCATGGAAATACAAGGTGTAGAATCTAAGTCTGAGCCTGAACTTTGCATGACTCATCCATCAGCCAAGTGACTTTGGCAATCACTTAAACTCTATGTCTCAGCCATCTCCATTGTAAAACTAGGACAACAGAATCCAGATTAACTTAGTAGTTAATTGATGATTAATGGCTTCTTAGATGGCTTATCATTATTACTCACCAGATCAGACATTCTTTTGGTGGCTCAATCACAATGGACCCAGTATCCAGAAAAGTACTGGAAGGTGGGCATGGTGTCACTTCTTGCAATCTCAGCACTCAGAAGGCTGAGGTAAGAGGCTGTCAGTTTTGAGGGTAGTCTAGGGTTGCCACAGCAAGTTTAAGGTTAGCCTGAGCTCCATAGTAAGTCAAAAGAGGGAGAGAAGGAAGGAAGGAAGGAAGGAAGGAAGGAAGGAAGGAAGGAAGGAAGGAAGGAAGGGAAAGAGGGAGGGAAGGAGGGCGGAAGGGAGGAAGGAAAGGAGGAAGGAAAAAGGAAAGGAAAGAAGAAAGGGGAAAAGAGAAGGGAGGGGTGAGGAGGGGAGGGGAGGAGAAGAGAGGAGAGGAGAGGGAAAAAGAGAAAGAACAAGAAAGACTTGGAGAGCTGTCCTCACCCCACTGCTCCTGAGGCCCAGAGGCACCCATTACCAGCCCTTCTCCCCATCTGAACTGCTCCTCATCCAAGCTTCCATGTAATTTATGCCAAATGTTCTAGGAGAGCAGGCAAGAAGCCTGGGTTATTGGATATTTGTCAGGTTCAATAAATGGCACTTCGTGGCTCCAGGCTTGTCGTGTTCTCTGGTTTGTCACTGTAGCACTTATGGGCCATGGCTCTGCCACTGCAGGCCCTGGACATTAGGAAAACAAGAGCAGGTTTTATTAACCAAGGAAAAGCATCCTAGGGTGTGTTTGTCACTGGGGGAGGGGGGGGGTGGGCAGATGTGGCTTTCCCATCTGAGGTCAGGCTTCGCCAGGGCTCCTACTGGAGTCATGTCATTTCTGGGCTCTGTGGGCTGATCAGAGCCAGGAAATGGCTCTGGGTGATGAGCTGCAGTGAAGCCCACAGAGGAAATGTTTCTTTACCAAGCTTGTGGGATTATTTTTTACTTCTTCTTGAGTCATCAATTTGCTGTCATTCCTCCCTTAGCTCTGCTATTTTCACAACAGGATTCCTTTTAGCTAAAGAACTAAGCAGAACTGAAACCAGAGCTTTCTAGAAGACAGGGACTGAGCCTCCACTGCAATTCAGACACAATCTGAACAATCCTGAGTGAAAGAAGGTAGCAGTGGAACTGAGAGCTGAGCTACAGATGAGCTCTGACTTGGATGGAGGCAGGAGCTGGAAAGCAATCTAAGAGCAAATATGGAAACTCAGCTCAGGAGAGAAGAGCATGGAACGTGGTATCGAGTCAGTATTCAGCTGTGGAGAAGGCCAGAAATGAACTCAGAGTGCTCATGAGATTGGATATCATGCACAAATGGGTGCTTGGGCTTAAAAGTAAGCCAAAGTCCATTTTCTGAAAACAGGGGCAAGTGACCAAGTTGAACCTACAACAGTGTGTGAAGACTAATCCAGAGCTCCTGAGTCTAGGAATAAATCCTAGATCCTAGGTAGGACCAGTTATGTGGCAATCTCTACAGAGAGGAAAGGATGTTAAAGGCAGGGAACTAAAAGGTCCTTCAACAACCTTGCTCTAAATCCCCAGACAGGATCATCCCCTATGAAAGATGTAGAGATGAGTCACAGAGATTTGTTTGTATACAACCTTCTGTGTCATTTCCCCAAGGCAGTAGTGGCTGATCCTGTTTGGTACCAGCCAAGTAAGAAGGTTCCCAACCTCCAGGTATAAGCCTTAATCTAGGATACCAAGTCAGGGTGGGAGGGTGGGTTGCCAGTTATGATTTCCATGTTTCTTCCCACCATCCTATTTTGAGAGACCTGAAACTCAGATAGCATCAGTGTCTCTCTGGAATGGTGGGCAGGGAGCCAGTACCATTTGTTTTAATTTTATCCTCAGTGAAGTTATGGGCTGAGGAGACCACATTGGTGTTCTGAATGAAAAGTGGCAAAGTACTAATTGCCAAAGAAAGATTTTTTTTTTCCAGGGTGCAAGTCTTCCCTTCGTTAGTTTCAATTTCCTGAAAGAATTCATAAGAGTCTATACCATCAGTGAATAGAAGGTTTTTAACTTGAAAATCCACACTGAATGACATCAGGCTTGGGGACAATTATAGAAGATATTCAATGGGGGAAAAGCTAACACATTTCAGCTCACATTAAGGCTGAAATTAAAACCCCGCGGCTTCCGTTAAAAGTCACCTTGAGGTAACACATGGCATGCCCTAGTATGTCATGACAAGATCAGCAGTTTCCTAAAAGAATGTTTCCTCTAGCTGCAGAAGGAGGACCACACTGGAGCCAGGAGAGGTGGATGTTGATGCCAGTCCATTCAGCTTTGGACCTTATCAGAAGATGGTGGTGGTCATTTCCATCTTATTTGCAAGGTTGTGCTAAACCCATTGGAATCCATAAGGCCAGACACTATCTGTGATTCTCTTAATACTTGGGAATGGAGCCTCTATGATTGATTCCTTAAGAAAGCCAGAAAGTAGCTGGGCACCTGTAATCCTAGCCACTCAGGAGGCTGAGATCTGAAGATTCCAGTTCAAAGCCAGCCTGGACAGGAAAATCTGTCAGATTCTTATCTCCAATCAGTCTCCACAAAAGGCCAGAAGTGGTGCTGTGGTTCAAGTGGTAGAGTGCAAGCCTTATGCAAAAAACAAAAAAAATAAACAAATAGGGCTGGGAAGGTGTCTCAGTGGTAGAAAGCTTGCCTTACATGCATGAGGCCCTGGGTCCAATTCCTCAGCACCACATAAGCAGAAAAAGCCAGAAGTGGCACTGTGGCTCCAGTGGTAGAGCACTAGCCTTGAGCTGAAGAGCTGAGGGACAGTGCCCAGGCCGAGAGTTCAGGCCCCATGACCGGCAAAAAAAACAAAACAACAACAAAAAAAACACTCAGGGACAGCTCACAGGCCCTGAATTCAAGCCCCAGGACTGGCACAAAAATAAGCAAATAAATACCCCAGAAAGCTTACTGAGGGGAAGAGGAATGAATAGAAACAATGGTAGAATATGGATGGAGATATTCTCATTTCCAACCCCTATCTTATTTGGCGTTGTGTCTCCAATGCCCACTACAATGTCCAGCACATGTAGAATACTCAAGACATAGTTGTTAAATAAATGCATATCTGAAACGTGACCTTTAAGAAACTGTGTGTTTCCATGCCCCCAAGCCAGTCCTTTGTGAGCACTCACTAGAATTCCAGGGACAATGGCCATCATCAACTCTCCCATGAGATGTAACAAATGGCTCCTGTCTGGAAGTCCTAGCAGTTTTTTGGATGCATGTTACAAATGTACTTGAAGGGGCCTAGAACACCCTGTATCTCTTTCTGTGGAAGAAAGAAGTGTTTCCTGTCTAGTTTCCAGACTCACTTCTAGCCCCCACTGGACAGCAGACGCCATCTGCCTCCATCAATCAAATGCACACAAATAACAAATGGCCAAAGACCCAAGGAAGCATCAGTGTGAGAGACCCTGTCTCTAAGTGTTAGAAGTGAGGCTGGATTCCTGGGCCCTGGAATTAATTGTAGCCTGTGTGCTATGATTGGAATTAAATGACATGCCAAATTAAAGAGTTATTTTTTCTAATAAATATTTTGCATAGGATGTGTTTATAATGGCATTAATTATTTATGCTGCCATATAGAGAAAGCATAAATATAAAGAGAGCGAGGGAGAGAGAAAAAGAGATCAGACGGTTCCTGTAGGAGAAATAAAATGAAAATTTCCATCAGGATGATGAATACCTGCATTCTAACTTTGGGACTGAGCCCGGGGAGGTGGGGGTTGGGGGGCCGGGAGAAAACAGAGAGACAGGGACATCTTGAGAACAAATCTGACAAGCATTATTGAGGCTTTTGAGGGAGGAATATGTTAAAAATGAAAGTGAGTACAGAAAGTTTAAATATTTAATACCTGCATTAATTCTAATTCACACTTTCTTTATTTTTCAGATTAAAAATTTACGAGAATTCCCATCTCTTTCATCCTTCTTCCCCCCCCACCCCACCCCCACCTACCCATGGGGGGCACTTGGCGGTCACTGTACCAAGAGCTACTTTTAGCAGTGTTTGTGTCGCACAGAACAGGAGAATAGGAGCTGCCCCTCCTCCCCTACTACTACCTCCAGACCTCGTTCCTGAAAATTGTCCCCTTCCCCCACCTCCCTCCTTGAAACCACTATTGCTAGGCCTCTCTGATGAGACCCAGAGACTTGAAGAATCTGAGCTGTCCCAGACAAGCTCTGGGTTTAAGGCGCTCACACAGATCCAGGGCTCCTGAGTACAGGTTGGATCCATCCTAAACTGGGGTCTCCTTCAATCAAGAGGTTCCTCTACACCCACCCCTGGGGCTCCTCTGCCCCCTCAGGGTTTTAATTCTAAAGCTGCCAAATTAGCTTGATATCAGCTTTAATATCACTGCCAGTCGGCACTGACTTGGATGCAAGGGAGAACTAACTTCTTGGTTCTGACCCTCGCAAGAGTGGTTTTTGTAACCCCACCAGCCCCCAGCTTCTACCATTCTAACAGTTAGCAGGTGAGCAAGCTCCCAGATAATAGCAACAAAACTCCAACATCTGCAGTCTTTAAACTAGGTACTTTCTCACGCCATACTGGAGTCAAGGAACAATTTCCAGCATTTATTTTACATACAGGAAAAACCAGATTCCAAGAGGTCAAGGGACCAGTGTAAGAATCTTCCCTATTTCAAATGAGAATTCTTTCCACTGTTCGAATGTGGCTCCCAGAACAGTGGGCAGTGGTAGAAGAAAAAAAAACAACAACAAAAAACAGAAACTAGGCTGAGAAACGCTTCCTGACCACTTCATGGCCAGGAAGGAACACTGCCTGAGCCACACAGGCTTTGAGTGACCTGGAGGCCAGGCCCTGTCCTTGCTCCTATCTTTTCTCTGAGACCTTGGGTGACCCTCAGACCAGAGATCCTCAGAAGACCGTTGTTAACAAAGTCTAATTCGTGTCCTAAGCATTGTTTGCCCCCCCCTCCCCCATGAGCTTTAAATTACCGTGTTCTTTTCTCCCTGCTCCTTCTCAAAGAACCCCTCCCGTCACGTACTACAAATTTCTGCACAAAACACCTTCATAAATAGTGCTGATTAAGTCCTTGTTCTAATCAGGCCCCTGATGACAGACAATTCCCTGCCCCCAAGCCCACTTCTGATCCAGAGTGCTTATAAAACAATAGTGGAAGGAGAGAAGGGAGAGAGAGAGAAAGGAGAGAAAGAGGGGAGGGAGGGAAAGAGGAAGAGGGGCCGGGAGGGAGGCTTGTTCCATCAGAAACCTGGGCAGGAAATCAGGAAATGTCACCTGTGGTAGGGATCTAAAATTCAGTCTGTCTGTGGGAGATGTTTGTGGTTATTTGTTGTCTTTACTCCTGGATACCTGCTGAAGTTGGGCTGTGAATAAAGCTAAAACCTGTCCCCCTCAGAGTTGGGAGAGCAGTGAACTCAAATAGCCTCCTAGTAAAAGACTGCAGAAGAGGCTCCCGCCAGTCAGGGGAAACAACTGGGTGAACTTAAAAATCAACAACAACAACAACAAAACAATTTGGGCAACAGCACCTTTCCCACTAAGCCCTCACAGCTAGAACATTCTCTCAAACCTTCTATTTGCTCCAGGTAAGAGCATCATCCAGAAAGCTGGGTCCCATTGACTTAAGCCTGCAATCTCAGTTGCTCAAGAGACTGAGATACAAGGATTATGGTTCATAGCCAATCCAGGCAGGCAAGTCCATGAGACTCTCGTCTCCAGTTAACCACCAGAAAACTGGAACTGGAGCTATGGCTCAAAGTGGTCGAGAGCTAGCCTTTAGTGAAAAAGCACCTAGGTCTTGGGTTCAAGCTCCAGTACACACACACACCACACACACACACACACACACACACACACACACACACAACTCAAGTATCATTCAGAGTTAGATTCATACAGCACAAAGCAGGCACAAAAAGCAGATGGTTAAGGGAAAAGTAAAGGAAGGGGTAACGTTGTTTAAAAAAGAAATGTACTCATTACCTGACTTATGAAATGGTAGCCGCTCTGTACAACACCTTAATAACCATAAAATTATTTTTTAAAAAGCTCATGGAGATGTTTGTTGGACCAGTTGTTCAAGCTTTACCAAACAAGTCTATCCAGTCTCTGTGGTTGTAATATTTTCAGATGATGAAGAGAAGAAAGGAAACCAAAGGAAGGAGGGAAATTTAGCTCAATAAATGTACTAATCCACACTGTGGCTGAGACGGTGATAGACACAGGGAACTGACTCGGTGTTCATACATACAGGGGTAAAATCTCCTTGTTCCCAACAACTCTAAATGGCCTCTGTATCACCCACACAAATGCCATAAAGGAGACATAATGTTTGTAAAGGAAGAGTCCGAAGACCCTAGAACAGTGTGAGGTATATTATAGTCTCGGATTTTCTCCTCATTTCTCCCCACTCTTTTCTGGTTTCCTCGTGCTATATAACATGACTTAAAACTTGGGTGAGTGGTATAAAGAAAGCACTTAAGTCCTCTCCTGGAGATCTTGCACGTTGACTAGGTCTCCTTTTACAAGAGAAGAGGCTTAGGGTGATGATGCAATAGTCTGAAAGCAGAATGAGAAGTACTTTTAGACAGGGTCCAAGGCCCATCAGGGTAGCTAAAAACGGGGAATAGAGTGATGAACAATTCATAACGTGTGTGTGTGTGTGTGTGTGTGTGTGTGTGTTGGTACTGGGGGCTTGAACTCAGAGCCTGGGCACCGTCCTTTAGCTTTTTCACTCACGGCTGGTATTCTACCACTTGAACCACACCTCCACTTTCAGCTTTTTGGTGGTTAATTGGAGATAAGAGTCTCATGGATTTTTCTGCCTGGGCTGGCTTCAAACTAGGATCCTCAGATCTCAGCCTCCTGAGTATCTAGGATTATAGGAGGTTCTGACACTTGACACAACTCATAAGTTTTAATTCACATGCTGTTCTTAGCAGCATGATGACATTTTTGCTGCCTTGTCCTGCCCCACCCAGGTCAAGAATCATCCCTTTCTCTATTGTATCCATGCTGTATATGCTACCACCCTGTTAGTCACTTAGTTTTTAGATGGATTGTTATCACAACACAGTGCTATGTTCAAATAATCTTTATTTTAATTATTAATGGCCCCCACAGTATAAGAGCAGTGATGCTGGCAATTTCATTATAGCATATTGTTAAAATTGTCCCATTTTATTATTGCCATTAATCTCTTACTGTATATAATTATAAAATTGAATTCCATCATAAGTTTGGATGTACAGGGGGAAAGCCATAGCAAATTTAGGGTTTGGTACTGTGTGCAGTTTTAGATATCCACCGGGAGCCTTGCGATCTCCAAGGACTGGTGGTGGGTTAAGTACTGTAAGGAGAAAATGTTATCCTTTATTAGGAGGAGGAGGACTTTATATACTAAAATGAGATCATCTTAATTCACCAACCTACTATTACTTTTAAAAAATCAATTTGTGTGAGTGTGCATGTGTGTGTGTGTGTGTGCGCGCACACACAGTTAAGAGAGAAAGAATGGGTCGTAGGGCTTGAACTCCAGGTCTGGGAACTGTCCCTGAACTTTTCTTTTTGTTCAAGGCTAATGTTCTACCACTTGAGCCACAGCTCCACTTTTGGCTTTTCTGGTGGTTAATTTGAGACAAGAGTTTTTCATGGGCTTTTCTGCCCAAGCTAGCTTTGAACCTTAAATCCTCTGATTTCAGCCTCTTCAGTAGCTAGGATTACAGGTGTGAACCTGGGTAAATATCCATTTTAAAATAACTTATTCCTCTTATATCCACATATTTTGATTCGACCCCTCCAAAAGAGCAGGCCTGTTTTCCACCCCTCTCATATGAGCATTTTACTTGTTCAGGAAGGGTGAAAGTTAAGAGTAAAGGAAATCAGGGCTGTGGGTGTGCCTCGGTGGTAGAATGCTTGCCTAGCATGTCCAATACCCTGGGTTTGAAAATGAAATAGGAAATAGAAAATTACACGTGCTAAATACCTTACATGAACAGCAAGGCATACCTACTTCTGAAGCCCTGCTTGTAAATGAGATAGGAGAAGCTTTGTGCAACCTTGGACCAGAGACTTGTTTGAGCTTCGGTACTCTCCCTTCTAAAACAGAAGAAATCTTCCTCCATTTGGGGGTTTAATTCTTCTCAGCCATGCATGCTAGCCATCTTTACAGTTATCGCAATATTCAATTCAGGCGAGAACCCCATGAGGAAGGAACTGTTTGTCCTTCTAGAGGTAAGCAAATAGTGCTGGAGATGAACAGACTTGCCCAAGGACAGAGACTTGGCCAACCGTGAAGCCAGGGGCCTAGGTCTACGCCTCACCCTGGGAGTCTCTCGCCCAGATAATGGATGTGCCAGGCCTTCAGGGACTTGTAAAGGATGGCGTGTGTGTGAAAGGGTATTTCTCTGAGAGTTTGGATGGTGAGGAAGAGAGAAGTGCTTTTCCTCTTTAATTCTTCATTCAAGATCCTCTTACTGGGTGTTGGGCAACTACAGTATTCTCCTCTCTTGCTCTGGAGACCTTGGTCTCCCATAAGCCACCAGGGACAGTAGGGGTATGAGACAGAGCTGTGAGGACCATGGGGAAGAGAAAGAAGCTGCTGTTCACCAGGGTGGGTTTGTTTATAGGATTTAAATGAGGGTATCAGGGCCACCTATGATGAGGAAGCTCTTGGATGAACTGGGTTTTCTTCAGTGCTGCACTCCTTCGAGTGTTTGAGGTGGTCGTGAACCCTGGAGAGCTTCAGGAGTGGGTGTCCCTGCAGTGCTTCTAACCTTGCTTGGCTTTGAGCCCCCATCCTCTACCTCTTGGAGTCCTCTGTGCTGCAGAGTTCACTTTGGGAAATGTTCATCTTGGAGCCGGAGGAGGAGGGAAACCCACACTGCTTCCAAAATTGGCCATCTTCCCGAGTCTTCCTCATTCCTAGCGTGTGTGTGTGTGTGTGTGTGTGTGTGTATGTGTAAGAATTACTCCACACCTGTTTCCAGGGCTTAGAGAAATTGTGTCTGGCTGCAGCTGTGGTATATGGTAGAAAGGACATCTGTCCCTTCATTTTAAGAGATGGGGGTGGGGGGAGGTGGTGGTAGATGGGGTGGGGAGGAAGGAAGAATTAAGCCCCTTGAAAGTGAGGAACTATTTAAGAGACTAGAAGATCAAGACAGCTGGACAGGCCACCCCCCAAAAAAACATTGTAGCCTCCTCAGTCTTAGCAGGGACCACCCAGTTGGCATTTTAGGCAGCCAAATCCCAGCCTCAGTGCTCAACCTTGTAGTAATTAGGGCTAGTCAGGCACCGCCTTGATCTCAGTTGTCTCATTTTCTAATGGGTCCTTTCTGGACATGAAGTCCTGCCCAGTGACAAAATACCCCACATCTCAAGTTCACAGTAGCCCAACTATATTCTAAGGGAACTAGGAAGAAGATCTGGCCCAGGCCACAGCTTCCTGACACAACGAAAGTCCCTGGCCAGGAATGGATCCTGACGCCTCCATCTCCAGTCTGCAGACATCCATCATCCACTGGACATCAGTTTCCTATCCAGAAAAAGGATCAAAGTCCCTGAGGCTCCTAGAATGGATCTCATCTCTTGGTGAGAACTGACTAGAGATCCATTCCCCACCATAAGAGTGGGGAGTGGGGCAAGTGGTGTTGAAAGGGTCCTGAAGGTACTGTGTAAGGGGGTATAAAGATGGAAGCCAGGAGAAGCCCCTGCCCCAGCACTCATGCACACACACACACACACACACACACACACACACACAGAGTACACCATTCCAGCACTAAGCACTCACTCTCTCCTCCCAGCTCTGAGCTCAGCCAAGCAGCTGTTGTCCATATTCAGACAAAGACCTGAGATGTCTTCCAACCAGGCCGAGCTGGGCGGTCTGTGGATGGGTGGTGGGAGGCGGGGGTAGTACAGAAAGGAGACCAGGGACCAGCGGGATGAGTAGAGAGTGGGTCGTTTCTGCGTTTGATCCAGCCCTCATGCAAAGGAAGACAAGACAGAGATAACCACTGTCTGAGGGGGCCAAGTGGGGGTCCTGGGCGCCCTCTCCCCCTCCCGTTCAGCTCCTCAGCCACATGCCCTTGGGCTGAGCTAAGTCCAGAACCCGGCTGAGTAGGGGAATTGTTCTGAGAAAGTGGCCCGTTGGCTGGTTGCTATGGAAACCGACATACCACAGCGCTGACCCCAGAGAGGTTTAGCACGCTCCCCCAGCGGGGATGCCAGCAGCTGGACTGCAGCTGTTACTGCGTAAGTGGGGGCTGGAGCTGCAGCCAGCAGTCCCTGCTGTTTGCCTAAACTAGGCCCGGCAGCAGCAGCAGCAGCAGCGCCCCAATATGTGCTCCCACCCCCAGCTTCACACAGTCCCCAGTCCCCCTGCTCAGCCAGGAAAGGACTGCACAGGAGGCCCTAGCATGATGGGGGGGGGGGGGATTGCGCTCCACTGTCTCCTTTATCAAGTGGGGCACTTCCTTGAACGTTAGTGTGACATCTTCCCCGTTGTATCTCTGGGGAAACTGAGGACCAGAGAAATGGAGGAATTGGTTCCCAGCAGGGAGCTAGGCCTTCCCTCCCCCTCTCCAAACCAGAGCTCTGCCCACCCTTGCTGTGCTTTCGGCCCTGATGCAAACTCAGCCCTTGCTCCAGAGCCACCAGCCAGTGCATCAGACCTGAACACAACCCAAGGGAAGGAAGGGGCATCAATGAATGAGGAGAAGGAGCACCTGAAATTGAGGTGGGGGGGGGGTTTACAGAGCTGGAGAACAAGGCAGAGTTGAGACAAGGCAGAGAGAGTTAGAGAAGTGAATTAATACCAGAGAGGATGGAAGGGAGGTTGCGCCCCTTCCAGCCCAGCAAAGCCTGTGGATCTGGAAGATTGTATCAGAAAGCCCAAGCAAGGGAGACAGGGAGAGAGGAGGGGGGCAAAGATGGAGGGGCTTGGAAATCGGTTTCATGGAAGAGAGGAGGGGGGCAAAGATGGAGGGGCTTGGAAATCGGTTTCATGGAAGCACCTCCAGCCATCCCATAATGCCTTGAGCTCCCCAGGAGGCCTAATGCAAACAGCCAGCCTGCCTTCCTCACCTCTGTGTGAAGCTGCAGGATTCAGGCCTGACTAATCTGCAACAGGAGGCTAAACAAACAGCCCCTCAGCCTGAGAGGTGCAATAGCTCCCCCTCCTAGGGTTGCCCTATCAACCGGCCACCTTCCCTTCCCTCCCGCCAGAACACAAGCATCTTTTCATTTTCATCTCTTTGGTTCTGTTCTGACCCTTAACCCTACCCCTCAGGAGTCAACCACTCCTGCTCACCCAAGGAGAGATACAGTGAAGAAAGGCCCCCAGGGCTGCTACACACACACATACACACACACACACACACACACACACACACACACACACACACACACACACACTCCCTCTTTTTTGTTATCTTTTTGTCTCCCTTCCTTGTCTAGAATTGGGTCTGACGTCAAGGC
>NW_012267226.1:10760587-10782112 GCF_000151885.1 Dipodomys ordii
CCCAAGGAGAGATACAGTGAAGAAAGGCCCCCAGGGCTGCTACACACACACACACACACACACACACACACACACACACACACACACACACACACACACACACACACACACTTTCTGGCCCCCACCCTTCCTCCCTTCCTTGTCTAGAATTGGGTCTGACGTCAAGGCCTCTAGTGAGCAAGCCTGTGCTCACTGCCCATAATGAATTAACTCCCTTTTTAATTCTTCCCCTCCAGCCACCTTCAGCTAGTTAGTTACAGGAGACTGGAGGCCTGCTCAAATCCTCCTGCCTTTCTGAACCACTGGTAAGTTGTCCTAATGGAAGCTATGCCCCATGGATTCTGAGAACAGCTTTGGAATATGCCAACGCCATTACACCCCTCACTGCAATAGACCCACAGATTGTGTGTGTGTGTGTGTGTGTGTGTGTGTGTGTGTGTGAGCGCGCCCACGGGCACACACACGTGCCATTAATGGGGCTTGAACTCAATGCTATTCCATAGCTTTCCGTGCTCTACATGATCATTCTACCACGTGAGCCACAGCTCCACTTCCAGCTTTTTGCTGATTAATTGGAGATGAGAGAGTCTCATGAACTTTCCTGCCCAGGCAGGCTTTGCACCATCATCTGAAGCTCTCAGCTTGCTGAGTAGCTAAGATTACAAGCATGAGCTACTGGCACTGGACCTGCTTTTGTAATTAAACCACCTTTTGACAAAACTTTAGTGTCTCATGAGTGTTATTTCTTTTGCTTTGCCTATCTGATAAGAACAGCCTTGGAGTAGAAGCTCAGCTCCTCTAGCCAGGCACCTCTCTTTTTCCTTTGTGCAAAATCAGCTGGTCAGTTTCAAACTCTTAGCCTTGACTAGATGAAGAGATGTGTTAAGTGGAAGGATCATTGCTGCCTGTTCTCCCATCCCCACAGACTGTGAGGACATTGAAGGGTCTTGTTGAGCAAAGGATCCCCAATCCCACACCTACAAAACATGGGGTGGTAAAGAGGGGGCAAGAAGTCACCAAGGACCTCTGATGGTAAGTTAGCATTCTTAAAAGAGACACAGTAGTAACCTACCACACAGATTGAATCAGTGCTAGGCAGTGGAGATCTCAGTACTGGTAGGATCACAGTCAGGGCCTGGAGTTGTCTCAGAAAAAAAAGTTGCTCTGCCCATTTCTCAAGACAAACTGAGAAGTCATCACTTCAAGTACAATGAGGAGGTAAAGGTGGATCAAATCTATGGAACCATCCAAGGGTAAATGGTAGCCAGAACTTCCCTCTGTTGCTCCTCTTTAGAACAAAGGTCCAACCCTAGAAAGCAACAATATTCCATCCTGACAGCAAATATCTATCTACCCCTCTAAGACAAGACATGGGCTGACACCCAAGAGCAAATTGTGGATTGGATCCATGGTCCAAATTACTTTGAGACTTGGTATTGCGACAATCAGTAGCTCATTTAAATTCTTACTGTGGGGATTCTTATTCTTATGCAATAAATGAGGAACAAGAGGCCAGAAGAAGTAAGATGCTCACCTGAGCTGACACTGTACTTTACCAAGTCTGAACTTTACCAAGGGCCCCACCCTTTCCCTTTGATGCTAGGCCTCTCTGTTACTGCTTCCTAGTATGTGGCAGACTCTAGATATTACTTATTCAGCAATAGCTCTTGTACAACAGGAAGTCGCAAACTTGTCCTGAAAAATCACAACAACAAGATGTGTTCATCTCTGTGTTGTGTGTATGAAAGGGGGGCAGGAGTGGTGGGAGACACACAAAAGTCATCAATTGTGGGATGTCACCTCCCAAAATCTGAGCTGCCATTTTGAAGAGATTCTGTCAAATGCAACTGAATTAGTTTTGAGTTGATTAACTTCTAAAACATCCTCAAAAACCCCCAACCTGTGTTATACACAATGGAATTCTACTCATCTATCATAAAGAATGATATTGTACCATTTGTAAGGAAATGGAAAGACCTGAAAAAATTATATTGAGTGAAGTAAGTCAGGCCCAGAGAAACACAGGTTGCATGGTTTCCCTCATTTGTGGTAGATAGAATGTGCCTACAAATCTACAAGTAAATACATTGGGTGGTTAAAAAGAATATACTGGGACATGA
Organism: Dipodomys ordii; assembly: GCF_000151885.1. Classification (NCBI taxonomy): domain Eukaryota; kingdom Metazoa; phylum Chordata; class Mammalia; order Rodentia; family Heteromyidae; genus Dipodomys; species Dipodomys ordii. The sequence continues at coordinate 10,762,708 of NW_012267226.1, forward strand.
TAAATTATGCAAGTCTCTAGGCATTCACATACAGTGAGACCATAGGAGGATATTCTTAGGAGAGGATCATAAAGGCACAATACCGGCTGGGAAGGTGGCTCAGTGGTGGAGTGCTTGCCTTATATGCTTGAAGCCCTGGGTTCAATTCCTCAGCACCACATAAGCAGAAAAAGCCGGAAGTGGGGCTGACGCTCAAGTGGTAGAGTGCTAGCCTTGAGCTGAAGAGCTGAGGGATAGCGCCCAGGCCCAGCTTTCAGGCCCCACAACCGACCAAAAAATAAAGGCACAATACCTATGTGCATCTGATCATATGAAATAATATTTATTGAAATGAACTCCAAGAAATAGAAACAAGAGGTTTTTTTTTTCTTTTTTTCTCATTTTCTTTTCTTTTCTTTCTTCCTTTTTTTTTTTGTCAGTCCTGGGGCTGGAACTTAGGGCCTGGGCACTGTGTCTGAGCTTCTTTTGCTCAAGGCTAGCACTCTACCATCTGAGGCATAGCCCCACTTCTGGCTTCTTCTGTATATATGGTATTGAGGAATCGAGTCCAAAGCTTCATGCATGCTAGGCAAGGACTCTACCACTGAGCCAACTTCCCAGCCCCAAGAAGTGTTTTTCTTTGTTGCTTTATTTTGTTTTCTTTCCCTTTTGCCTTGTTTGTTCATATATCTGTCTTTGGGAAGGTAAGAGGGGGCAGAGAAATGGAGGGACAAAGGGTCAACAAATGCAGCAGTGGTACTCACTAGATTCTTGGTTGAAAATGAACTATGCAACTTGTGGGTGGGAACAGAAGGGAAACACTGGAAGACAGCAAGGGAAGGGTGACATTGTCAAAAGAGAAATGTACTTTTATCTGACTTAGATAACTGTAACCCCTCCATATATCACCTTTATAATTACAATAAAATTCATGAAGGGAAAAAAGTAAAAGTAAAATAAAAACATAAAAAAACTAAAAGACAAAGCTAGGCATTGGTGGCTCACATCTATAATCCTAGCTATGCAGGGGGCGAGATATGAACACCATGGTTCAGAGCCAACCCCAGCAAGAAAGTGAAACTCTTAAATAAACTACTCAACAAAAAACTGGAAGTCAAGCTATGGCTCAAGGGGTAGAGTGCTAGCTTTGAGCAAAAAGAAGCTCAGAGACAGTGTGCAGGTCCTGAGGTCAAGCCCCAGGACTGGCAATAAATAAATAAATAACAAAAATTGGAAGGGATGTGATAGGAGAGGTGAGATGGAGATCCAGAGCCACTAGCTGGAAAAGGTTAGTTGATTAGTCACTACAGGTGTGTGTGTGTGTGTGTGTGTGTGTGTGTGTGTGAGTGTGTGTGCTGGTACTGGGGCTTAAACTCGGAGCGGATGCTGTCCCTTAGCTTTGTCACTCTAGGCTGGCGCTCTTCCTCTTATGCCACAATTTCATTTCTGGATTTTTGGTGGCTAATTGGAGATGATAATCTCACGGACTTTCCTTCCCTGACTGACTCCGAACTGCAATCCTCTGGTCTCAGGCCTCCTTAGCAGCTAAGATTACAGGTGTGAGTCACCAGTGCCTGGCCAGAATATTTTTGAAACACTGGAATTGGTAGAAAATTTAAGGGCCACTTGTATGTGTCTTTGTATATGCCTAGAGGCTACATCATGCTATGTGCCCCCAAATATCCTCTCATTCTAGAGATAAGCAGAACTCTGATATATGTAATCATGTGCTAAGACCCTGAGATACTGGCAAGCCTTCTAAATCATCCAGGAGAAAATTGGCTCTGAACAGTTATCAGCTGTCTTTCAGTGCTGGCTTTGAAACAGATGCCCCAGATACAGTGGTTCCTTGTGGTCAACCTGTACTGAGATCCTACTACGCGCTGACACTGTGCATAACTTCTTCCCTCCATCCTCCACTGCAGACCTTGATGAAGAGGGCTGATGCCTTCCTGGCCTCCACTGTTTATGCTGCTATTTCAGTTCACGCTGAGGCCGCAGTAGTTCTGCTAGCCCCAGGAAGTGCTGCATCCCCTGTAGTCCTGAGCAACTCCTAGCTTGGTTAAAGAGGATCTGGATGACCCTTCCTGTCTGTTCTCCCATCCCTGGCAACCCCATGTCAGAGGGGCGGGGCGGAGAGTTTGCCACATTGCTTGTCTCCCCTGCCATTTTCTCTTCAGCTCCCTCACTGGCCCTGTTTTTCAGACCTCTAGTAATAAAAACAAGCCAATAAAATGAACATGAAAATATATTCATTAGGATTTATAATGCTCATTAAAACTGCCTGTGTACGAAAGCATGACTTAGCTTCATATAAGTGGGAAAAAAATGCAAATTATACTGCATGCAAAGAAGATATTTCCCTAATCGTCCAATCAAATGCCAGCCCAATTATCTGTGGCCAACCCAATGGGTTAAAATTATACTCTCTTTCCTTGGACACAGTGAGGCGCCTGAAAGTGTTTCATTTTAATAAAAATGAAATCTGGACCCTGCAGAAAACCAGCTTCACTAATGACGTGTTTACACAGAGAAAGACAATTTCTAGTTAATGGTGATTACTACCGAGAACAAATTAAACTTCCTGGAGTATATGGGTTAGAGATAATGGGAAGGGGGGGAGTTATGGTTTTAGTGTGTGTGTGTGGCGGCATGGGGGGACAGGGCGATAGAGGAAGAAAGAAGCTAAGGAAGTCCAGAAGGAAGTTAAGATGCAGCAAGAGAGTTACAGTGTCTTGACGGTAGTAGTGGCTGGCAGCTAGCTCTGGGCTCTCAAAATCCCAGGGTCAGCTACCTTGGATTGGGACAGGGCTGGATTCTTTCTGCATGCTCAGGCCTCCTAGCATCTGCCATTCTGTCTCCCAGCCTCGTTGGGAAGGCAGGTAACTGATTCCTACCATTAACAGTCATCAGGAGCATATGGAAAGTGCTTCTTACTCCACTCCACTGGCTCAGTGATGAGACCAGAGGCAGGGCCAGGTCTCGGAGCGCTCACACAAAACCAAGTGAGCAAGTGAGCTAGCTCCGGTGGATAACTCCAGGAGACAGAACAATGCAATGAGAATGAAGATAGCAACCCCGTCATCACTTTACTACCTGCTACGGCTTGGACATGGTTTGAATGCATCTCCCAAGAGTTCATGTGCTGGAAGTATGGATCCCCATGTGATGATATTGAGAGATGGAGGCACTCTGGAGAAGTGGAACTAAATGGACATGGTGGTTCATGCCTGTAATCCCAGCCTTGAGAACTGAGGGCTTGTCCGGGCTACAAAGTAAGTTTGAGCTCACCCTTGGGCATAGAGAGACCCTTTCTCAAGAGAGAGGGAGATTGAGAACTGAACATGAGAGAGGATTGTTCTAGTGATCCTAGCCCCTGACTCTCTTACTTTCTCTCCTACCACTACGATGACATCTGCAAGAGGGTCTCACCAGAGCCAAGCAGAGGCCAGTGCCATTCTCTTGAACATCCAAGTCTGTGATCTAAATAAGCCTGTTTTCTTTATAGAGTGGCCAGCCCCAAGTATGTGTTACAGTGCAGAAAGTCCTTTACTAAGTCCTTACCATGGGCAGCCACCTTTTGAAAATGTGACCCCTTCATCATTATCTTCATCCTCATTTTTACATCAAGGAAATTGAAACTGAGAGAAGGTATATAACTGTCCAATGTCAGAGGCCTAGTAAGTAGAGAAACTGAGCATCAACCTTTTATGTGTCTGATTCCAATGTTCAGGTTCCTAATCATTCCTAATCATGAGCATACTGTTAATATCCCACAGGCTATAAAAGCTAAAGTCTCCAGCCAGGCACTGGTGGCTCATGCCTGTAATCCTAAATACTCAGAAGACTGAGATCTGAGGATCATGGTTTGAAGCCAGCCCAGGCAGATAAATCTGAGGGATCATTATCTTCAATTCACCAGCCAAACACCAGAAGTGGAGGTGTGGTTCAAGTGGTAGTTAGCCTTGAGTAAAAAGTTAAGCAAGGCCATGAGGCCCTGGTTCAAGAAGAAAACTAAATCTCCCACGCCCTTTCCAGCCAGAGTACCAAACTGCCTTTCCACTGGTTGGGCCATTGGAAGCCAGGTGGAGGCTCTTTCAATAGGAAAAAGTACCAGATTCCTTCTGGACCTCATCTTGCCTCTCTCCCACCTACTACTTCCAGGTGAACGGAGGGCAGGGACCAGCGATTCTCCAGTGCTGAGTGTTAATGCACGTTCTTTTGTAAACAAGAACAATCATTTGTGAACAGACCCAGATGCAAACAGTCCCCAAATCAGGAATTCCAGCTCAGAGGCACAGAATAATACAGCTTTGGGGAAGATTTAATAATAGTAAAATTAAAATTGTAACTGAAGCATAATGAAGAATGTGGTACAAGCAGGCACTACAAAGGAAAAGAGAAGAAGAAAAAAACCTACACAGATACACAGATTAGCCCCTATGGAATAGTGATTGGTTGAGAGCAACAGTAAACAATGCACAGAAACGCAACTTAATTATCTCGCAATCCTTAACATTCTACCAAAGCCGCATGGAAAGCTTTGATGTTGGCAGCAGAGGCGGCTGTGGGCTGTGGCAATAGCATTTCTCTCCCTGCTCCTGGATCAAGATCTTTCTGAGAAATCTGTAGCCACAACAGCAGCTAAGCCAGAGAAGAGCAGCAGGGTCCGTCTGTTGGGAAGCCAGGAAGCGACCAACTACCTGGGAAGAAAGCATGTCTCCAGAGCTACCAAGCCAGTGAGAGGGTGGTGAATGAGGGAGTTCTGAGGATCAGGGGTCCAAGGATGAGAATATTAATAGGAGGCTCAGACCACCACCAATACTGAAAGCTAGGCAAAGAGACCTTCTTGGGGAATCTAAGGCCTATTATACTCAGCATTGGTTTAGCTAGCACCAGTACTTTCTGGGTGGAATCTGGGTGCTCTCCTTCCCTAATCTTAAACACACACACACACACAGAGTTACAGCATGGGCATGGGCGTGTTCCTGATATTCTACTCCAGAGGGACCTACCTAGGCTTGGATAATGTATAACTTGGAGCAGCAAACAAGAGACTCAGAGGAAGGCAGACACTTAGTTCTGAGTCACAGGTCTTTTTTTTAAGGATGTTCACAAAGACTTCCAGAGATGAAGAATTGATTGGATGTCAGATCCAAAATCCTAGGTCCTGAAGACTCTGTTCTCTCTTCTGAACTTCTCCAAGAAAGTGGGAACATGGTATTTCAGCCACCCATCCATTCCTTCCTCTGGGTGGGGTAATGTTAGGAAAAGGGCGATTTTCATGGTGGATGATTGGTTAGTGGGTTAAATGCAGTTCTCCCTGGAGATAAGAGGGCTGGACAAGATGATCTCTCCAAGGTTCCAGGAATGTGAGAAACAGACCTTGTAGTTCATGAAGTCCCTGAATCACAAGTTCACTCAGATCTCCCCCACTTTTATCTCTGCATGTCCAATTCCCCAGGCAGGCTCCTGGCTTTGTTCATTTGGATCTTGATGCACAATTAAGTCATTCTTGGATCTAGGAGGCCCTGGCCTCTTCCTTGTCGCGGGACTTTACGGCATCCGTCTCTGTCTGGGCCCACTCAGAGGCTCACCTGGTGAGGGGATGGGTACCAGCAGCACTGCTTGTGAGGGGAGTGATGCTTCTCCTTGCACTGGAATGGGGTTATTGCTGGAGTTCCCCAGTGGTTGCCTCTCTGCAATGAAATACGTTTTCTGACGCCTCAGGACTAGAGCATCACTGGGCACATGGGAAATTTCTGACCTCCAGATATAAGTGAAGCTGGGGTTCATGGCAATGAGGGGTCACGTGGGATCCTAGAAATGTCCCAAGGCTCTGGAAATGGTGGAAGCAGGTCTACAACTCTTGACTAGATAGTACCAGGCATGGCTTAGAACCCTGGGCATGTTGTAGTTCCTTTCCTCTGTCTAATACAGGTTTTTAATCCTGCTGAGCCCACCAACTGGCTCTACCACCTCTGACAGCCATTTTCCTTTCTGAATGGCTTTATTTTTTCATCTATAAAATGGAGACAAGCGTCCACTCATTTCGTCTGCTGGGCTACACACTTTGAAAGAATAGCACCACAGACTCATCACTGCCACAGCCTCAGTCTTTAGCTGGGCACCTGGAAGGTTCTCAATAAATATTGATAAACAAAATGCTATTTTGCTTGTTTGTTCTTGTGGTGCAGTGGATGGATCACAGGGCTTAATGCATGTGAGGCAAATGCTGTACCATTGATTGACCTATACCTCCAGCTCAACAGAGACACATGTTGTCTAGCTTCATTTTAGGGTTCTAAGACTTCTTACCCTATTCTGCCAATTACTGTGCATTAGGTGAGCCTGTTTTCCAAGTCCCTTGAGCTCAGGAGGTCTAATTTGTTGTACTGCAGAGCTCCCATGGGATTTCAGACTTAGAATTCACCTGACATTGTCCTTGGTGTTATGGAAAGCAACATTCATATGAGGGCTGAGCTCTGGAGTAGGAGGGAAAGACAGCACAGGCAAAGGACTCTGTGTCACTCACCTGCACGTACAACTCTTCCTTTCAGCTATGATCTAATCTGGAGTTTAGGTGACCCCTCTCCATTTAGGCAGGATATAACTGACTGATCGCTTCATTTGAAAGATATGATAGACAGGCTTACTAAGCTCAGGTAGGGAAAAACACTTACCCAAAGTCACACCAGTTATTTATGACCAGGCCAGGCCTCAAAACCCAGATCCCAAAGCTAGTACAATATATTTGTCCCTTGGTAGCCTGGGAGATTCATTCTAGGATTTTAGGATTCTTCATAAAATCTGTAGCTACTCTAATCTCTTATATAAATAAAATAGCATAGTATTTGCATATAACCTATGCACATTCTCCTGTCTACCTCAAATGATCTCTAGATTGCTTATAATACCTATTACAATGTAAATGCTATGTAAATAGTTGTTATACTGTTGTAGGTTATTTTTTTTTAATAATGGCAAAGAAGTCTGTGTTTGGAACCGAGACCATCTCTTTTTTTCTGAGTATTTACCATCCTTGGTTACTTAAAGCTGCAGAACTGACAGATGTCAGATACTGACTGTACTTCCTTACTCCCATCTTGTCCCTTAGCTGTTCTCACTGGGTGCCTTGGGACTGTGGCAGAGCTCTGACTCCACAAGCTCTGGAGAGAATTGTTGAAGAGGTGACTCCATCCCTCTGGAGGACAGAATCTTCCAGCTCCCCACATCAGTGTTGGAAGAATGGCAATCAGAGAGAATGATTTGAGGTTTGGGGAGACAGAAAACCCATCAGTGCTCTTTCCACTTGAGTATTTAAAGACACGATTTATTCTTTGTAAAAAAAAAAAAAAAAGCTGCTTGGAAATTGCCCCGGTGCTACATTTTTGCTGAAGACGTCAGATGTGTACACCTCTTCACTCCAGTTGTCTAATAGCGCAAGTGCTGTGTGTCTCCATCTCCATTTGTTTGTTTCCTTGGGGGTGCATTCTCTCCAGTCTCTGAGAGCCAGAGGAAGCCTGGTGTGTTACATAAGCACCTCATCAAAACAAACATCCAGCTAGACTCTGCTGCTCCAGTCCTCCCACTCAGGAGGAGCTCTTACCTTGGCTCTTAGAATTTACCAGGGTGCTGAGAGATTTTGTTCCAGATAAGTGCCCCCTGATTACTAAGCAGACCCCTTGGGGGTGGGAGTGGGGATATAGAGTCTAACCTGTAGCCTAGCTGGTCAGCTGGATTCTCTGGTGATAGAGAGTTGGGAATCTTACTTTGACCTCTAGAATCCCCCTTGAGCATCTAGGTCTCCCTGACAACATTTATTTATTCACAGAATGCCTAGTGTGTGCTAGCCCCTATGGCACCCAGGATATATAGAAGAGGCAGCCAAGCTCCCTTCCTTAAAAAGCCAAAGTATAGCAGAGGTGACAGACATGCAAAGAATTAACAGCAAGTCAGCAGGGCTCTAACTGAGCAAGGTGTATATTCGGAAACCAAGGGGAAGGAAATACTAACTGGGGAAGGGGAAAGGGTAGAGCAGGCAGAGCCTTTGCACAGCGCCTAAAGGACCTGTCTGTCAGCAAGGACACAGCCAAGTCCCTCTTCTGGGCCTCAAAGGCACCGAGGCTGGCTCTGGACTGACTAGACTCCCTCTTTCCTTTGTTCTAGGGAGGATACTGATGTCCTTGGCAGCTTGTTAATTTCTCGTTGTGCCTCAGTTTCTTCATTTTTTATGGTAGAGACAGTAATAATAACATCTGCCTGATTGGACTGAGATGAGAACTACATGAGATACTGTACATAATCACATGAAAGGCTGCCTAGAAAATAGTAGGCTTCCATCAATGGGAGACACTCGGCTGTCATTTTAATTTCTGTTATAGCTGGTGTTGGCAAGCTTCGAAGGACCCTGAAGAAAATATCCAGAGACATAAGGACACGTCTAATTGTACGGAAATTCTTCACTTCTAACATATCAAGAAGGACTTCCTTCTTCCTTCCTGCCTCTGAAGGAGGCGTGGCTAGTTTGAGCAACATTCCCAGGCCTTGGCAGAGGCCATGCTGTTCCAGATGCTCATGCCCTCACTCCCTCCCCTCCCTCCCCTCCACACTGCCATTTCTCCATCTGGGCCCCTCATACATTGACACCATGTCTATCTTCAGTCTAACCATCACTCCCTCTTGCTGTCTACAAGGTCTCTTTTTCATTGTCTTTCTCCAATTCATTGTACATACTGAAGCCATCTTTCCGAAACACAGATCTGGCCAAATCAATCCCAAGAACTCTTTCACATTCCACCACTACTCCCTCAGGATCATGGCCTTCAAGACTCTCCTTGATCTCCAGCCCTACCTCTATCCCTGACTAAGCATCTGCCAGATGGAAAATTTTGCATTTCCCTTCACCTGCCAAGCTATCTCTGGCTACCAGGACTTGATTCATGAAGTTCCTCTGCCTGAGGTTATTCCAACCATTCCTTCACTACTTGGCTAACTCCTGATCCTCCAGGTATCAGCCCAGACCACTCTGCCTCTAGGAGCCTCCCTGCATCCCACGAGACTTTCCGAGGTGCCCTCCTGGCTGCTCACAGAGTGTCTGCCTGTGCCTGATTACAGCACTTAATGTATTGTAGCGAGGTGCCTGCTTGCGAATCATCTGTCTCTATTTCTCCAAAAGGGCATATCCTCAGCCTGAATAATGCCTGAATACAGTGGGTAGGGAAAAAAAAAATAGAACCTGTGCTGAATGAACGACAAAAGGAGAAATAGACAATGAGCAAATGAATGAAGGAATAAATGAATGAACCAGGACAGAGGAACTGCAAACGACCTGATTCATACAAAATAATGCATAACAAGAGGGCATCCCCACAGTCGAATCTGAGCACATACTGCAGAAAGTAGTGACAGGATAGAGGCATGAAGAGGCTTGGGGGCGAATCCAGCATGCACTGAACAAGAGAGTAAGGGGTGGGGACTAGCAGAAAGGCAGTGGGGACTTTGGCATGGAAGGCCCTTTTTTATCCAGATTCCCTGTGCTCCATTTGCATAAGTCCTAGCAACCTAAGAACAAAGTCTCTTCAATAAGGGGACTTCTACTATTTCATAAACTTTCTTTAAATTAAAATCTAGGAGACGCACACGCGCGCGCACACACACACTCACACACATATACCCCACAGACATCTTCGTCGCTGAAAAGTTGCTCCCTATAAAATAAAAGAAGCTGTTTAAATGTCTTCCTTCCAAGCTAGCCCCACAGAGCTGGAGCTGAGAATACATTAGCCTTTAATGAAGTGAGACTCTCATCTTGCAGGAGACACCTCATTTAGCGCAATTGTTTCAGAGCCATTACAGAAAGACAATTACAAGGAAGCGGGGAGAGTAATTGGAAATGCTGGCAGGAGTTGGGCGAAATGATAATAAATAAAAATATTCAACCTAATAAGCTTCCAGGAGGGGGTGGGATGAAGAAAATCAACATAATTAGAACTGAACCTTAGCAAGGAAAAACAGACAGCAGGGTGGCAAGTGCTCAACTTGTACAGGAAGAAAGAAGTCACATGCTGCTGGTGGGGGGGGGGGACGACCTGAAGGCAGATGGCCCCTCCCAGAAGCTTCCAGAGAGTGAAAGGGAAGCCCACAGGCCAGGATGCATTGAGGGGCACAGAAATCTTTGTGCATGAAAATAAAAAAGCAGGCCCAACCTGGCACAGTCAGAGGTTCCTCATATGCTGAGAGGAGCAGAGGGAAGAGCCTTAGCCCAGGCCTATTCTGCCACTACTGGAGTTCTACTGGTACCCGAGAATCTGGGTTTGTGAGCCTCTGTTCTCTCATCTTGGCATGTTCTTGGCTCTCTCTGTTGTCCTGTCTTCCTCTCATGTTCAATCCTTTATCTGATAGGTCCCCTTCTTTGGTTCTGAAATTTCAACAAGGGAGTCTAGAAGTTAAGCTGAGCAACTTGGCCTAAACACCCCTGCTATCAAATCATTCCTGGCCTTCTCTTCTTCCCCCAGGGAGTGCTGCCCCTCCATTTCTATCTGTGCTCTAGCTGTGCCCAACGGGGACCAGCTCAGTTCCCAGACCACAAGTGCATTTTCTGAGAGGCCGGCTTCTTCCTAAGAGACTATGAGCATTGCAGCATTTGCAGAGGAAATGATATGAGGCCTGGGATTGGTTTCCAAATGACCCCATTGAACAGGGGAGGGCTGATGGTCGCCAAAGCTGAGTAATATATCCATAGAGTTCATGATACACTGTTTGTTCTAGTTTGTTTTTTTTTTTTAATCTGTTAGAAAGTTTACGTTAGGAAAATGTCTAGCCTAGTTGTTTTTTTTTGGGGGGGGAGGGGAGAAGAAGACAGAAAGAAACACAAGTAACTTGAGATCAAACTTGTTACCCCAGTACCTAAGCTGGAACACAGTATATGTGGGCATATACTTACTTACCACATGATGATTCTCTAGTAAAGTTATTAAGTGTGCTCTTTGGAAGTAAATACCGGTGGAGTACACCAAAACCGAATTTGAAAACTTTAGGAGATTTTCTAAGTTCACACCTGTAATCCTAGCTACACAGGAGGAAGAGATCTAAGAATCACAGTTTGAAGCCAGCCCAAAGCAAACAAACCCATGAGACTCTTATCTCTAATTAACCAGCAAAAGGCCAGAAGTGGAAGTGTGGCTTAAGTGGTAGAGCAAAAAAAGCTAAGCAAAAGCATGAGGCCTGGAGTTCAAGTCCTTTTTACTGGCACACATACACACCAAAAAGTAGATTCTCCAATAGTCAATGTAGATGTAGTCAAATCTGTGTCTTTCCCACCACACCTATTTGTGTCAGTCATATGCCAGACCCTGGAAAGTCAGGAATATAGGATCCCTACCTTCCCCTGAGTTCCTTTCCTTAAGGACTTCGCCATCTAGAGAGATGCTAGTTATACAGCTTCAGGCTTGAGGTGAGGTCATAATAAGAGTCATTTGCCAGAGACACTAGTCTTACTCAAAATGTAAGCATTGGACTGTCATTGGTGGCCCAGTGGTCTAAGTCCACAGTCTTCAAATATCCTTACAATTATGGCAGTAAAACAGTTTAACACCCACCTCCAATGTATACACATATAAACATCCATGTGTATGTGTACAGATACAGATGTATATTCACACATACATATATTAAACATACCAATATATGGCATATTTTTATGGAACACATTCAAAAATATTCAAAAATAGAGGGTCAAACAGGCGGGATGCTGGTAGCTTATGCCTGAAATCCTAGCTAATCAGGAGGCTGAGATCTGATTATTGCAGTTCAAAGCCAGCCTGGGCAGGAAAGTCCTTGTGAGCCTCTTATCTCCAATTAACCACTCAAAAAAACAAACAACAACAAAAGAAGTAAGTGGAGCTGTGGCTCAAAAGTGGTAGAGCAAAAGAGTTCAAGGACAATGCTTATATCCTGAGTTCAAGATCCATGACTGACAAAAATAATAAAAAAAGAGGGCCAACAGGATGTTTTTTTTAATACATATAAATAAAGTTGAGATGTTTGCTTTTCTTATTCCAATGTTCTATCTTGCTTGGTTTTAGAAGTGTATGTACACTATCAGTATCTTGGGATCTGTGAGGGTACACATGCGCGCGTGCACACACACACACACACACATACACACACGCACAAACACACAAGTAATTCCAATCTACTTGGTATAGTAAGCAGAATTTAACACCTGGTTTTCTTTTGCTGGTCAGAGTATTTTGTTTCCAGCAATTGGTAGCAAATGCACCTGCAAGTCCATTAGAAGCTTGGGGCAGAAAACTCAAAGCCAAGGAACTCAGATGCCTTCCTCTCAAATAAACTAGGAGTAGCCACCCTTCCACTAGGCAACTATGTATTGCCAATCAGAAGATGGCAGTCCATTCCATACAGGGAGGGCTAGAAAGGCATCAGCCATGGACCCTGTACTTCCCCAGTTGGGTGGGACAAGCACAGAACCACCTGGGATCAGTTGGGATTTGGGATCTGTGAAGGGAGAAATGCTTTCTGATTCTGAAAGAGGTAACAGAGTTGCTAGGAAGGATTTGGATATGAAGAGAGAGAAGAAAGGCTCTGGAAAAAAGGAAATGTTCTTGGCAAAGGACACTAAAGGGGACTAATTTTCTCTGCCTCTTTTGCTTCCAGATGGAGATCCTGTATCCTGAGGCTGGGTGGGACAAAATGAATACTTAATAGAATAGTGAAAGAAGAGGCAAATGTAAAAAGAAAGGCTCACAAGGCGGAGCTCCCTGGAAACTAAAGATGGAGGCTGCACTTCTGACCCACCCAACCATCCCCAACACCCAACATCCCCTCCAGTAGTGAAGGAAGCCACTAAAGTGGTCAAACAAAACAATCATTCATCCAAGGCTGAGAGAGGAAGGCAGTTCTAACCATGAAGTCAGTACCATGTGCCCTACAAGTGAGACACAAGAGATGACCGACTGGAGCCCATGCTGGCTCCAGAATCCCATAGTTGTGTTTCTGGAAACCTTTACTGGAGCTGAGACATGACTAGTAAAGGCAGGATTGAAACCTGGCGTCATGACATCATAGACAGAGGCCCAGTTACACATTGGGCATTCATCAAAGGTAAACCGCTACGAGGGGCATTTACCACTGTGAACCTGGGTTCTCACCAGGTAAATGAGGGCAATGGAAGGCATTTGGGACAGAAGCAGAGAAGTGTGAAAAGGTGCAGTACTCCCAAAATCCTTCTGGGAAGGCAGATGGTCCTAGAATCTGACAATCCCAAAGAAAGCCGTAAGTGTTGGTATCCTGAGAAGACATGAGGGACCCTGCTATGAAGGGTCCTTTCGGACTGATCTTACTGTGCCTAGCACTAGCACTGAGTGCTAGGCACAGTCAGTACCTATTAAATGTGTTTTGATTGTAGACTGTTATTTCTTGGAAGTAAGGGCTGGGATTAGCAATTCATTCTTATAAAGCCCTAGGCAGTGCCACATGCTGAGATGCATTTATTAAAGTATTTTGATGAGAGAGGGAGGGAGGAGATGAGGAAAGGGAGGAGGCAGAGCTGAAACCAAGGGGAGGGGTGGCCACTCTCACTTCCAAACATCCAAGTTCACAGAACTAAAGCCTAGGATCTAAGAGGGTAAGGTGAAATTAGGCATTGGTGGCTCACACGTGTAACCCTAGCTACTGAGAAGGCTGAGATCTTCAGATGCTGATTCCAAGCCAGGTCAGGTGGGAAAGTTCCTGAGAATCTTATCTCCAATTAACAACTGGGGGGGGGGAGCAGAAAGTAGAGCTGTGGCTCAAATGGTAGAGCACTAGCATTGAACAAAAGAGCTACCAGGCTTTGAGTTCCAGCCCCCAATATCTGTATACACACACACACACACAAACGAAGATAGAAAGGAGCAGTGGAGGGGCTGGGAAGGTGGCTCAGTGGTAGAGTGCTTGCCTTGCATGCATGAGGCCCTGGGTTCAATTCCTCAGCACCACATAAGCAGAGAAAGCCAGAAGTGGGGCTGAGGCTCAAGTGATAGAGCTCTAGTCTACAGCTGAAGAGCTGAGGGACAGTGCCCAGGCCCAGAGTTCAGGCCCCACAACCGACAAAAAGAAAAAAAGAAAGGAGCAGTGGAAAAGACTGAAATGCCACACAGAGATGCCCTAAGGGTTGAGCAGACCTCTCATTTCCTTTAATTTCACCATGGCCCTGTGAGATAAGATGATTATTATTATTTCCCACATCCTTAACTAATGGGGAAAACTAAGGCAAAGGCAAAGTCCTACCTGGTAGGAGGGAAGACTAAGAGAGCAAGGACTTGAGGTGGAATCCATTGCTCTTGCACTGGACGATCTCATTCAGATGCAGGACACACTTAGGGAGGGAAAGGAGGGTAGACACCAATAAGACCTGATGGCCCAGGTCCAGGTGCCTTCCTGTTTGTTCTGCTGAAGCACATCTGTAGATGAAATCCAAGAGCACCCATCTCTTCAGTGCCTCAGGGCCTGGGCTAAGATAGTGGCTGCAACTCTAGGACCTGGAAGATTCTATGAAAGGAAGCTCAGAAGGATCTTACTGGATAAGTCTACAGCCACCTCCCACCCTCTTCTCACCCTGGGTCCTGATTTTTTTATAGTTTGCATCTACAAGAACAATGCCCATCTTAAAAAACCTTTGAGTCCCTCAGCCCCTGACACTGCCTCCTTCTGGGAGCTTTAAATCCCAGCTTGGCCTCTTCCATAAAACCTATTCTGTATCAGGCAAGTTGTTGCTTCCTCTGAGCCTCAGTTTCCCCATTCAGTGCTGAGAGATTCAATGATCTCTAAGATCTTTCAAATAACCTGTAAGTCTCTTTAATCTTCAGACTTATTTTTTCTCTCTGCCCTAGCCTACCTATCCCCCTCACCTGCAAGAAAAAGCAAGGATTTCTTTCCTTTAGTGAGTTTACTGTAGGCTGATCTTGGCCATCACAGGTCCCCTGGGAATCCAAGGTTAAGCCCTCCTAAGAGTAGCCAGGCAACTGTAGAATTAGGTCAGAGTATGCAGGTTGGGAAGAGAAAGTTGGGAAAGGTAATAAAGATTCAGATTCACAACCTATCATCCCTCACCCAATTACTTGAGAGAGATCCAGAGGATCAACATTTGAGGCCAGAGTAGGCCAATGAAGATCCAAAGATTCCCATATCTTAGTCAACAAACTGGGTATGGTGGAATGTTCTTTTAATTCCAGTTATATAGAAGGCATAGGTAGGAGGTTCATGATTCCAAGTTGGCCTAGGGCAAAAGGTGTGATCCTAGCTGAAAAGTAATTTAAAGCAAGGCCTAGAGGCATGGTTCATGTGGCAGAGTGCTTGCCTAACCATGTCAAGGCCTTGAGTTCAAATCCTAGTACCTTAAAAAAAAAAAGACAGAAAGAAAGATCTCAAGTGGCTTCATTAGAGAGTATCATCCCCAGGAGAGTAGAAAACAGTCTTTGGAGTCATGGATACTTAGTTCAAATCCCACCTGCTCCATTTTCCAGCCTTTTTTTTTTTCCTTCCAGATCTATGAGCCCAAGTCTTTGCCTTTTGGAACTGTGGCTTCCTGGTTCAGCTCTGAGGGCCTGTGGGAGGGTTACAACAGATACAGCACTCAGTGCTGTCCCACAGAGAGACAACCCTGCCATTCCTCCAGGGTTCCTAGCATACTAGCAGGGTCTTCTACTTGACCATCACTGGAATTACATGGTATAAGGGACAAACAACTATCTGCAATGCTCAGCCAGTCATGAAGGCTGGGCAGTTTCATGATGGAAAAAAACCTCAACTTCCAGCAGGGAAGGGGGGGGGGAGAGGGAGGGAAGATCCAGGTATGTCACTTGAGTGTGATACACATTAAACAAAAGAAAAAAAGGGGTGGGGGAGGCTGGGCACTAGTGGCTCAGGCCTTTAATCCTATCTACTCTACTAGGGAGGCTGAGATCTGAGGACTGGGGTTCAAAGCCTGCCCGGACTGGAAAGTCTGTAAGATTCATGTCTACAATTAACCACCAGAAAACCAGAAGTGGTGCTGTGGCTTGAAGTAGTAGAGTGCGAGCCTTGAGCAAAAAAAGCTCCCAGGTCCTGAGTTCAAGCCCATGACTGACAAAAAAGAAAGAAATTGAGTTTAGAGTTATAAAACAATAACAGTAAACTCCTTTTGTCTCTGCAGGGATTTGCCCCAAATGGGAATCAGAGACATTCATTAAACTCACCCAACTTCCAGGCAGTCCTGAGCCCTTCTATTGTGTCTCCCACCCCTCCTTGGGGGTCTCCTGCACCACTAAGTAGCTCCTGACAAGCTCACAGCCTGGAGAAGGGTCTGCCTGGTGGGCTCACCTCACAGGCGCTCCACCCTTCCCCAGGCGCCCACCCCAGCCTAGCCTAATTCAGTCCTAAGTATTCCTAAGGTGCCTTCCAATTTCCCGCTGTAATAAATGGCACAGAATGCAAATGGAGGTGGATGTGGGACACAGATGTTTGCACTAATTTAATTGAGGGAACACCTTGGATTAAACACTTTGCAAAACACTCACAAATAGGTTCAGTGCATTTGGTAATGAAAAGCCTCCCAGCCCCCTGGCACTTTGCTGAGCTGCCTGGGGCTGGGAGTGGGAGGGCTTGGAGGTGGGGGGGTAGCCGGATGGCGGGCAGGGAGAAGCCCAGAGTGGGCAGGAGCAAGAGCTTTGAACCTGAGGAGAAGGCATAGGAGCCAGGCCCCTGGGAATGGGGAGGGAAGCTTCCAGCAGATCCTCTACCAGCTGGAGCCCACCCGACAAAGAGCCAGAATCTGGAAGGGCTGGGGATGAGGGAGGAAGCATCTGTCTCCTCAGGTGGACAGCTGCTCATCTATAAGGGTCAGCAACAGGCAGGTGCTCCCCAAACACAGGGTGCAGCTACAACCTGGGGGTTCTGCGGAGCCAGCAGAGGCCTGTATGAGATCCCCGTGCCCAGCATCTGCCTGGCTGCTGTGGGTGAGGTATAGACTAGAGTCCAGGCACAGTGTGATAAATACCCTCAGGGAGGGGTAATTGGGAGTTAAGAAATGGGGCAGCAGATTGGCATGAGAGGGGGATCAAAATACCAGTGGAAGCTGTGTGTGGTAGATCAGACCTATAATCCTAGCACTCAGAAGAGGGGTAAAGGATTGGGAGTTCCAAGCTAGCTTGGGCTACATAGTAAGACCTTATCCCTTACCTCAAAGAAGAAAAGAACAGCATTCTTAGCAGAGGGAAAAACATATGCAAAGATAATACTGCCAGACTAGAGAGAGAGAGAAAGAGAATATTCACATAGTCTGTGCCCACTTAGGGAGATAGATGGCTTGAATGAAGATGGGCTACTTCCCCCGAAAGCCCTCCTTCTGTCCTTCCATATCAATGCCAACCAAAGGAGGGAGGGGATAAGGGTCTCTAGACTAAACTCCCAGGCCAGTTTCTGCACTCTCCCCCCCCCCCCGCACCAAACTTCCACAGACAGAATCTAGAATCAGTGCCTATAATGATGGCTCCTTAAGTCTCAGAGTTCAAACCAGGCCTGCATGAATTTTTTTTTTATTCCTGAAAACAGAATCCTTCGTTTTCAAACACAATCATCACTTCAAGTATAATAACCGTTATAATAATAACCTCTTCTCCTTGTGCAGTGCTTTATAGTTTATAAAACACTTCCTCATTTTCCTTTAATCCTCCTCTATATCCCTTCCAGAAAGACAGAGTAGGGAGTGTGAGGCTTTCACTTCCTAGAAAACAATGAAATTCTCCCATAGCAAAGCCTACGGCTCACTCAGTCTGTCTGACAGTAGAGCATCGGTTTGTTCAGTCCTTCACTGGAACCTATGCTGAGTACTTGTAAAGCACTTGCTGTTCTTAGAAACACTGGACTCAGAGCATAGCATAATCAGGATGTTTGGGTGATCATAAGTCTTGGATGAAGACACAGCCCACTGACAGATAGCTCTGGGCCAAAAGTAGAACATTACAACTAAAACTAAAATCAAGCCGGGTGCCTGAGGCTTATGCCTGTGATTGTAGCTATTCAGGAGGCTGAGATCTGAAGATCACAGTTCAAAGCCAGCCCAGGCAGGAAAGTCCATTGAGACTCTTATCTCCAATTAACCACCAGAAAACTGGAAATTGCACTGTGTCTCAAAGTGGTAGAGTGCTAGCCTTGAGTAGAAGAGTTCAGAGACAGCACCCAGGCCTGAATTCAAGCCCCATGACCAACAAATAAATTAATTAAAAACTAAAATCAGGTGAAACCAAGAAAGATACAAAATCACTCCCTTCAAAAATTGCCTTCTTAAGCCAGGCACTGGTGGCTCACATCTGTAATCCTAGCTACTCAGGAGGCTGAGATCTGAGGACCCTGGTTTGATGTCTGCTAGGGAAGAAAAGTCCATGAGACTTATCTCCAATAAACTACTCCAAAAGCTAGAAGTAGTACTGTGGCTCAAAGTGATATACAGCACTAGCCTTGAATACAAAGAAGCTCAGAGACAGCTCCCAGCCCTGAGTTCAAGCCCCAGCACCAGGAAAACAAAAACAAAAAACAAAAAAAAAAATCTGCCTTCCATCACACACACACACACACACACACACACACACACACACACACACTCATCAAACATGAAGATTTGAGCCATTCCTCTTGATCTAACCCTCAATGACATAGGACACAGCCTCTACCTGGATCATCTCTGTACTAGCTGGGCCATAGTCCAGAACAGCCTAGAAGCTGCAGCTGGTGGCCACCCTCGGGTCCCATTCCTTCCTCCAGAACCAACAGATGTAGGAACAGACCTGCAGGCAGCCTGGCACACAAGTGAGCCCTAATGTCACAGGGAATAAGTAAATACGTCTTTCTAGGGTAGCTCAGGATGAAGTTGGGATGGATGAATGGATGGTTGGGAGGAGAAAGGCTGACAGCAATTCACATTCACTTCTCTACAGGAAGATCCTGGAAGTGGGGGGCGGTGCATGTGGAGGGGAATGAGCCATGCCCTCTGATGAGGTCAGAGAAGTCTCTGTTCTGTGTGAAATGAGATGCTGGCCACTTGGTACAGGACTCAGTACACAGGAGATGGAAAAAGAAAATGCTTTCCTACCTATGGAATAAAGATAAATGGAGAAGGCAGGTGACCCTGCATGGCCTGAGCAAAGAGCAGCCTCCTGACCCCCACCACCATCCTTCTGTGGCTGGAAAGGAGCTTAAAGAGTAACCTCCAGCCAGGCGCCGGTGGCTCACACCTGTAATCCTAGCTACTCAAGGAGGCTGAGATCTGAGGATCGCCGTTCAAAGCCAGCCTGGGCAGCTTATCTCTTATCTCCAATAAACCACCAGAAAACCGGAAGTGGCACTGTGGCTCAAGTGGTAGAGTGCTTGCTTTGAACTGAAGAACTGA
>NW_012267226.1:10782162-10786951 GCF_000151885.1 Dipodomys ordii
CAAGTGGTAGAGTGCTTGCTTTGAACTGAAGAACTGAGGGACAGCGCCCAGGCCCAGAGTTCAAGCCCCACGACCGACAAAAAAAAAAAAAAAAAGTAACCTCCATCACTCCACCTTCTCTCCTTGGCTCATCCCTTTTATCTTTTCACTCAACCAACCTTGTAGAGAACCTATCACAGCCAGACATGAATCTAGGTCCTGGGATTAAGGGAGAATGAGACTCTGTCCTTAACCTGTGGTCCTGTGATGTCTGCAGGGACAGAGGGGTGCTACAGGCAGCCGTGTTGGAGGAGGGAGTACAAGGAAGCCCCATGAGGTAGCAGTCACAAAGGAGGTATCACAGAAGTAGCAGAGGCTGCCCAGGTGAAGGATATTCCAGAGAAGTGGCTGAGGCATAGAAGTTTACAGAGCCCTAGATGGAAATGCACAATCTGGCCTCATTGGGATCTCAGGTATATGAATATGCCCATGTGTCCCAGTGGCTGCAGGTGTAAGGAAGAGGGAAGGAGATGAGCTAGGACAGTGGATCAAGGCTGGACCATGCCATCCCATGGTCAAGAAGCTGGCCTTCCTGTGAAGAGTTAAAAAGACCACTGGGTTTCCCAAAACCAGAGTAGAGCAGTCCTACCCATGGGAAACCATGTCCAGGGGACACCTGCAGCCATGAATAGTACCAAGTGTAGTACATATTCTATGTTTACCTGACTACACACATGTCTATGAAGAGCTGAATTTATGAGAGACATTAATAAAATAGATAATAAAATAGAACGATGAGAACTTTATTACCACGTACTGTACTTAAAGTCATTCCAAACTTGTGAATTGAGCTAGGTATGGTGGGGCACGCCTGTAAATCTTTTCGCTCCGGAGGTGAAGGCAAGACGATGTCAAGTTCCAGACTACCTATGTGATGGATCCTTCCAAAACAGAAAAATCATGACTAGTTTACTTTTCAAATTCCTCACCCAATCTTTTGGAGCCACAGCTGAGCAGGGGGAACTGAAATCAGGAAAGCCAATGAGCAGATAAGGGGGCTCACCATCCATACATGTCAACGGGGTTCCAGTGCACACAGACGGGGCCCTGCTTCTAGGAAGCTCTTCTGAGCTAGCTCGGATGATAAATGAATCTGACGAGAGTGTCTCCTCTTTGATTCATGCCATTAATTATCCCTGGAGAAATGGCCAATTTAGGAGTAACTTTTTCCTCTCTGAAGAGCCAGACTGGCTGGCGAACTGCAAAGACAAGGGAGACCCCCAAACCAACCCTATACCAGCAAAACACACACACACACACAGAGCCAGGCTGCTGATAAGCACCATTTACAAACCTTTCAGAACCTTCTTCCAAGGCTCACAGCTCTCACTGGGATTTGGGGAGAATTTGAGAACGGATATTATTCTGAGGAAAGGTGCCAGAAGCTATGCAGGGAGAGAAAAGAGGGAAATCCTTGCAACTGGATGAAGATCTTTTTTGTTTTGTGTTTAACCAGCTACATTTGCCTTAGACAGAGCAAAGGCACATGGAGTGGACGGGTGCAGGCCTGGAGTTTCCAAACCCTGCTCGAAGCTGTTCACCAGCAGGTCCTGGCTCTTCCCTCCCTTCCAAACCCCTTCTCCAGAAAGGTTTATGGAGAAGACTCCAAATAGCCCCCTCTCCTGCAGGCATAGTCACACCAACTGAAAGGAGATTTAATTAGCAAAATCTCGTTAGGCAAACGAAATTATCCGTAAGACAATACTCTTCTGGACAGGGGGTATGATTAAACAAAGCCATTAATTGAGAGAGTCGCCTTGGCAGCTCTCCGGGATGCATTCATCTCCAGGCAGGCTCCATCCACTCTGCCTCCTTGGGCCAGGGAAACAAATTTGGCCTCTTCTCCTGCCTGGCCTACCTCCTCCCCACTCCATCTCCTCTCTTCTGGGGAGGGCCTTTAGAGGGGATGGGGGGGGCTTCAGTTTGGGCTGCCAGATCTCGCATCTCATCAGCGGCCTCTCCCACAGCCAGATTCCCGCTAAAGTGCCTTGATTGCATAATGTCTATTTGCATAATGTAAATTGCAATCTCCTAGCTCGGGAGGCAGGAATCACAGAACAGCCATTATTTTTTTACCACTCCACAAAAATTTCTACATTTAGAAAGCAGATTTGCAGCTCAGAAAGCCGTATAAATCCGAATCCTCCAGAAACGCCATTAAATCACACCAATTAAGCTGGACCAGGAAGAGCCCCTGTCACTGTTCTCTGTACATTCAAAGGCTCCCAGCCTGGACAGAGGCTGAGAGACACTGAGAGGCTGCATCCGAGAGGCTGGACGCAATGCTGTTAGGAGGAGGAGGAAGGAAATTCTCTCTTACAAACCTGAGTGTACCAGTAAGTGCAGGCTCCCAAAACCTGGTGGAGCAAGGAGAGTAGGAGGTGGAATTGGCCGTGTGTGTGTGTGTGTGTGTGTGTGTGTGTGTGTGTTTAGGCTAATTGTCTGATTTCTTGTAGGCAGGTGCACTGTCTGTCTACAGAGCATATTTGAGGATCAAATTTCTCCTTTCATAAAAGTAATGGAAGATCCAAGTGAGGTATTTTCAGACAAGGAAGTAAATAAAAAAGCTCTAACCCTTCCAGCTTCTCTTTAAGAACTTTCTCTGTTTCTTCCCAAATTCCCTCCAGCCAACAGGAAGGAGAAAAAGGACAAACCCAGCTCAGACTGGGCTGCACTGGTTGGATATTGAGATCCTTTATGAACTGTTACGAGGGGTTATTAGGGAGAGGGGTGAGTCACACGACCTAGGACAGGAGCAACTGCGTTGGAGTGCTGCCTAAGACTCCAGCTTCTTCGAAGTAGTGTACCTGGCTACTCTTTTGCTTCTTTATTGCTTATTCAATATTCATTTGTCAAAGGGCAAGATGCTAATGTGTATTATTAAAACATCAATAGTTTATGAGTGAACTTTTATGGCAAGTACAGTTAAAGGCAAGACTCTTGACCATCCCTGTCAGAAGCAATGATAAGGAATAATCTTTTTTTTTTTCCAGTTCCACTTTTTCTTTACCTACTGGGTGAAGGAATAGCGGAACCATTATTGAATGCCTACTGCATGCCTACTGAATGGCTTAAGATGTCCTTGAGTACCCACAGCAATCCTGGAAAGAATGTATAAATCTGATTTCTCTTCTAGACATGAGGAATCTGAAGGCCAAAGTCAGATGCCTGCAATCAACAAAGGTGCTAAATCTAAAGGCTGGGATTGCAACTCAAGTTTTGGATACCAAATCCAACATTTTCCCCTTAAGCTAGAACTTTGGAAATCTAAATGACCTTCATGTATCTATATTTCCAAATTAAACTGTTTCTGGAAGCCAAGTTTCATGAAAAGACGAAGATCAGAAAGAGTCATCCTATAGTTTCCTACTAGCCCATCTCCACAAAGCAGGGGTCCTGTGAGAAAATGCACCCCAAGTGCACAGCGGCGTGCCTAGCATGAAGTAAGTACCAGGAAGTGTTAATCACGAATATTAACACGAAACTATGGAAGAACTCAAGACTCTCCCTCCAATCCCAAATATCCCCTCATCAAGATGAAGACCACTTGCCCCTCTCTTTCTTACTCTCCTTTCTGGCATTAGCTATTGTTAGATCTCAGCCTTTGGGAAGACAGTCTGTTTCTGTTTCTACTCTTCGACTGCTTGGGTTTTGTTTCTGTCTTCTTAAATCATAACAAGGCAGCCAGAGCACTCAGATCATCTTCCAAAATTTCACTGTATTTCTATCAAGGACACAGGAAATAGAAGGAAGCCTGGTTTGACTTAAGGGTACAGCTTCCCCATATAAGAATATATAGCAGACGGGGGGGGGGAGAAGGAGAACGAGGGCTGCTCACAATTTTCCCATCCCTAGCAAGACTCTTGTAGACTTTTAGGCCCTGATCTTTGACTAGCCCTATCTCAATATGGAAGCCCATGGTGATGGATAGGGGTAATCTGGATGCACACAAAGAGTCCAGGCTGTGAAGTCCGTGGTCATAGGTCTAAGATGTTCCAAACCCCAAACTTCAAGCTGCAGGTTGCAAAGTGGACTTACTTTTCACTGAGGTGGAGGTTTCTGCCGTCTGTAGGACAGACCGCCCCTTCCCCCGCAGCACGCCATGTTCCAGCATAGCTTGGTCTTGAGAGGCCCTTTCCTCTGAGATATTCTGAGATAGGACAGTTCTATTTCTCTAAAGCACAGGCTTCTTTACCCCATCGTCCCCAATCCTCCAAAGAATTCATCCATTCTTCTGGGAAATATTTGAGGCCAGTTATACCAGACCACTAGCAGATATTTGACAAATACTAATAGTAGATTAGTATATCCCAAGATGGCTGCAACTATACATAGGACCCCTTCATATATATATATATATATATATATATATATGGGGGTCTCCAACAAGCACAGGTGGAAAATGCTTGGGAAAAATGTGTCTGTACTGAACCTGTGCAGAGTTTTTTTCTTGTCATGATTCCCTAGACAACATAGTATGACAAGTATTTATATGATATTTAAACTGCACTAGGTCTTATAAGTAATCTAGACATGATTTGAAGTATACAAGAAGAAGATATGCATGGGTGGTATGCAAATACTACACCTGCCACTTGATATAAGGGACCTGGACATCCACAGATATGGGCATCTGGCACTAATCCCCAGAGGTAAGGAGGGCTGGCTGGTAGATAGATAGATATAAATAAATAGAAAGAGATGGAGATAGAGATATATTATATTTGTTATTGACAGATTATATATATAT
>NW_012267226.1:10792891-10823031 GCF_000151885.1 Dipodomys ordii
TGGGGCCTGAACTCTGGGTCTGGGCGCTGTCCCTCAGCTCTTCAGCTCAAGGCTAGCCTCTACCACTTGAGCCACAGTGCCACTTCCGGCTTTTTTCTTATGTGGTGCTGAGGAATTGAACCCAGGGCCTCGAGCATGCAAAGCAAGTGCTCTACCACTGAGCCACCTTCCCAGCCCCCTATGGCTTCTTTTTAATGACACGAATCTAAACAACCACAATCTCCCTATCTACAACCTTCAGCTCACTTGGCTTCCTGAATGCCATAATGTGAACTACTTTGTTCTGCCACACTGTTCCTTCCATTGTGGATTGAACCCTTGAAACCATAAGCCAAGATGACTCTTTCCTCTTTTAAGTTTTTTTTTTCTTAAATGACATTTGGTCACAGTGATGCAAATGCCTGTCTAATATACACATATTTTTTTTAATAGTAGCAAAAAGCTAACAGTGAGCCTGCCAAAGAAGAGGTAGAGTGATCTGAGCAAGGATAGGAATCGGGGGAGTAAGGAGGGCCTGAGACAGTGTAGAAACTGGTCTGCTTGAAGAAGAAGAGAGGAGAGAGTCATGCCAAGTACAGAAGGCTCCAAGCATAGGTAAGAGCGACCAGGCCTGGACCATGAACTTTAAGCAGTTCAGTATTACTGCTTAAAGTGTAAGATGGAGCACCTTCTTCCACTCCTTTTAGTATTTTCCCTTTAATTAAGACAAGAAAGGCATCTCAAGAGTTTTAGTTAAGAGATTCAGGCATGGGGCATAGTGAAATGCACTCACAGAAATGAATTTCCCCTCCTGTTCATAATACGTTCTCTAGGCAAAGGATCTTCTTTTGGAGCTATCTACTAATAATTCACACAACTCTGTGTCTTTAGATCATGGAGTTAAGTCACAAACAAGACCAAACCACAGGACTGCAAGTCACTGAGGAAAAGGACCACATTTTATGCATCTTTATATCCCCAAAGTTTAGCAGAGTTCCTGGTATGTGCCAAGTTCTCAGCATCTATTAAAAGGATGGACCCACTTCACTCCAATCAGCACCTCAGAATGAGCCTGGGTTGGCAATAGGGTCCAAATGGCATTATTCTCGACTACGTGTCTGTTACTACTGAACAAGACATGATCTCTGTACACAGATTCTCTGGATTACGTATCATGGTAGTGTGTACTTTAACCTTAAACTCCAGGACTGTCCATCGGAGACATCAGGAACATGGAAGAAGATATGAAGACTTCCATTGCATATGATACAAAGTCTGGAAGAGAAGCTGCTAGACTGGATTGATAGAATGAAGATGTTATAATGCCTTTCACTAGCTGAAAGAACAAGCCCAAACTAAAAGCTTCATTTTTTTAAAACTTTTACCAGTCTTTATTTCTTTCACACTAACATCATGGCAACCACAAACTAAATAATTTTGCAAGCAAGGGAAAATTGCCCACAATCTCATTACTCTAAATGACTCAAATTGTATTCTATGTTCCATTCAAATTCAGTTTCTTTTACAGAATTGTAGAAGAAGATTTGACAGGTATATCTATACCAAACTTGGCTCTAATATACTAAAAAAAAATCCCCCAAACTCAGAATAGGGTATCTTAGTTGAAAGGGGAAAAAACTAGCTGGGTTATTTGAGTTACACACAAGGCTGGTACATACTCTTGCTGCCCCAGCTGACTAAATATGATCTTCGGTTGCATTTGTTAACCCCATACAGCATCCACCTGTGGCATGAATGATCTTCTCCATCCTAGACTTAGCAGCCCACATCAGTTCTATGTGCATTTCTGGCATAGTATTTTAATAACTTGGACAGGGATGAGTAGAAGATAAAAATGAGAGACAATGTCTAACCGTTAAATTGTGGGTAAAAAGTCTAGTGGTTGAAAGTGCAAATACTTTTGTCTCACCACTCTGTTGTTCCCCTTTCCTTTCCTTAATTCAGATAAATATATACATATGTGTGTGTGTGTGTGTGTATATATATATATATATATATATACATATACAATACTAGGCTACCAAAATCAAATACAGTGACAACAGGGAATATACCACAGAGGGAAGAATATACAAAAGAAAACAAGAAATCATCTAGTACATTAAAAACAATAACAACAAAGAAACACAGTGATATTCACAAGACAATATGTTGGGAATTATCTGTACAATTTGGGGGGAAGTAGGAGAAAAATGAGGGAAGGGGTAATAAGTTTGACAAGAAATGTACTTACTACCTTACTTAAGTAACTGTAAACCCTCTATACATCACCTTGACAATTTAAAAAAATAGAAAAAAGTGCAAACACTGTACAAGTTTCAATCTTAACTTGATGATAGGCAGGTCCCTTATTCCTTGGTGTCTTAGTTTTCATCTAGAAAATATGACTCATGAAAGTCCTACCTCTGAAGTGACTGTGAGAATTCCATGACTTAATACAATCTACAGTGGTTAAAACAGTGCCTCATACCAAATCAGCACTAATTGGATGGTAGCTATTAATATGTTAGTTTCATTATTATAAAGAGGCTGGGGGAATGCAGAAGAAACTAGAGCTACATCTTCATTTGTCTCTCTGCATACTATGCATTAGTTCTATCTCTGGTGCCTAAAACAATGCCATCTCTATCCCGCATGATAGTTTGAATGTTTGAAGGTAGACTTAAGAGTAATTGTAGATGTTAGAGGATGCCATTCTTCAGTTCAATATAGAAGGAATTCTATAGTAAGAAGAACCATACAAATTGAGTCTGGCTTCCTCCAAAGGTAGTGAATCTCAGCTATGGAAGAAGAATCCTTCACCAAGTTGAAGCTGTTTCAAAGCGTGCTCCATAGGATTGGATTTCAGCCATTAGCAAAATGTTAAGAAACATTTAAAGACTGGTAGGGTTAATAACATATTTTGGTAAAAACAGTTGTGCCTCCTTTAAATAGTATTTCATAAAGTAATTCAGTGTACAAAAGGAGGCCAAAATCGCACAGTAAAGGTTCATTCCTTGAACTGAGTAACTAAGGTATCATAAAAAGCAGATCGCTCTCTCTCTCTCTCTCTCTCTCTCTCTCATCTTCTCCATTTTGTCCCTATCTTTCACTCCTCATCATGGACCAGTAAAGAATCTTCCTGGACTGACACTGAGCCATTGATGCCAGTCAGGAATTGTTTATGAGCATGGTTTAGGGCCTTCTATCATGTTAAAGACCTACAGCTGTGCAATAATGCAACTAGAATTAGAACTTCAGTTTGACTTAGTGTCTGAATAGTCATCAATGAGATTAATCACTCATGTATAGAGAGGAGGAAATATGAGCAATAAAAAATGAAAGGGGTTTGTTGAATGGTCACATCCATTTGGAAAAAGGTGAGGAGAGGCATAGAACAAAGTTTCCTCTGGAGGTATTATAGTTCCTACAGTACCATAGAGAACTTGACTTTGCATCCATGATGTACATCCAGGTAAGTTAGACAGAGGTACTATAGTCCCTACAGTACTATAGAGAACTTCACTTTGCAGCCATGATGTACATCCAGGTAAGTTAGATGGATGGAGGAAGATGATCTGGGGCTTAAACAAGTCATGATCTAACACAGAAAGTACTAGATTGGCAAGGAAAGAGGGAGGGAAGTTCAGGTACACAGATACCCTAACTCTGTCATTGGACAAAGGCCTTTAAGCACTCAATTTCCCCATATAAAAATGACAGAATTAACTTAAAAACAAAATTCTCATTTGACATCTACATATCTTTGAGGTTGCCCAGATCTCCAGGAAGAGCAATGAGTCCCTTGCTAAGGTGACTTAATATACCACTGTGGTTAGTGGTAAAGATAGTGTAGTCTGAGGGCTGGGAAGGTGGCTCAGTGGTAGAGCGCTTGCCTTGCATGCCTGAGGCCCTGGGTTCGATTCCTCAGCACCACATAAGCAAAAAGGAAAAAGCCGGAAGTGGCACTGTGGCTCAAGTGGTAGAGTGCTAGCCTTGAGCTGAAGAGCTGAGGGACAGCGCCCAGGCCCAGAGTTCAAGGCCCCACGACCGGACCCCCCCAAAAAAAGATATTGTAGTCTGAGTTGGGCACCAGAGGTTCACACCTACAATCCTAGCAACTCAAAAGGCTGAGATTTGAGGATCACGGTTCAAAAGGCAGTCCAGGCAGGAAAGTCTATGAGTCTCTTATCTCATCAGAAAACTGGAAGTTGTACTATGGTTCAAAGTGCTAGAGCACTAACCTTGAAAAATTCAGGGACAACATAGGCAAAATGAAAAAAGCCAGAAGTGGTGCTGTGGCTCAAGTGGTAGAACGCTAGCCTTGAGCTGAAAAGCTGAGGGACAGTGCCCAGGCCCAGAGTTCAGGCCCCACATCCGGACCCCCAAAAAAAAGAAAGAAAAGTTCAGGGACAATGTCCAGGCCCTGAGTTCAAGCCTCATGACCACCATCACCACCAATAATAAAAGATAGTGGAGTCAGACATACTGTTATTGCCCATCCTCTTCCCCACACCCTAGGACCTTTCTGAAACACAAATCAAATCACACTTACTCCTCTTTAAAACTCTCCAAGACTCCTTAGTGCCCCGGAACAGCTGTTAAAAGGCTGATCTGGAAGCTTTCCTTGGTCTGTTCAATGTTTCTTTCTTTTCTTTTTTTTTTTTTTTTTTTTGGTTGGTCGTGGGGCCTGAACTCAAGGCTAGTGCTCTACCACTTGAGCCACAGTGCCACTTCCAGCTTTTTCTGCTTATGTAGTGCTGAGGAATCGAAACCAGGGCTTCATGCATGCAAGGCAAGCACTCTACCACTGAGCCACCTTCCCAGCCCTGTCCAATGTTTCTTAATAAAATTTTCCAACGTCAAAATATTGTGGAGACGTCACATTTAAAAATCCAGATCCCGGGCTGGGAAGGTGGCTCAGTGGTAGAGCGCTTGCCTTGCATGCCCGAGGCCCTGGGTTCGATTCCTCAGCACCACATAAGCAAAAAGAAAAAAAAAGGCGGAAGTGGTACTGTGGCTCAAGTGGTAGAGCGCTAGCCTTGAGCTGAAGAGCTGAGGGACAGCGCCCAGGCCCAGAGTTCAGGCCCATGACTGGACAAAAAAAAAAAAAAATCCAGATCCCTTAGATTTCACCCAAAATTGTATAACTTAACCATGCCAATCCTGCGTCTCCACATGGTGATCAGTGGATGATGTTGGGTATCAGCCACCCCCTTGTTCCCAGGCACAATTCTCCCTTTGCCCTCAGAGAGAAAGTGGGTGTCTCTGGGAAGTCTCTCCTGTCATATGGCCAGACACCTAGAGGCTGACTCCCACTGCCTCCTGGATTTCCAGTTCAAGGTGACAGCGAGGGATAGGGGAGGGGGAGGGGAGGGGTGACACACTGTGTTCTCAGCTCTACTGTGCCCAGCTAAAGGCTGAGGGCAGGGAGCAAGAAGGTGCCAGCATTGCTGCTGCCTGGACCAGCCATGTGTCTTGACCTCTCACCTGCCACCACCTTCTCCCCTTGCAGGGGCACAGCTGGAAAGGTCTGCTACAAAGTTCCAGGAATGCCCATGGCTGCAGCAGGTGATGAAGAGGCTCACCTCTCTTGATTTCCTGAAACTCCACCCCTGGCTCCAGCCTCCCCCCCACCCCCACCTGGATAGGGGCTGCACCCCCTCCCTTTATTTCTATCCCACTCTTCCCATCAAAGCCCTAACAGCACATATTTTGTTAATTGTACAAACCTAATGGGGGAATGCATTGGCAAAAAAGGGTAATGGCCATCAGACCAGCAATAAAACAAAATTAATGGCCCATAGGAAGAAATCATGTCCACTTAATCCTGGCTCTGAAACTCTAATAGAATAATGGAATACCAACTGAGGTTTTTTTTCTCCTCTCTCTCTCTCTCTCTATGCAGATTGCTTACACCATGTTAATCACTTGCAAAGCAGGCCACATACCACTCTGGCTCACATGACCCTCCAGGGAAAGTAGCAGACCAGAAACATTCAGTTGGAGGCTCATTACTGACATGCACCATGCAGCAACACCTTCCTTCCCTCCTCCAGGTGACTCAGGACAGCCATTGTGGGGTGTCATTGTGGGCTATCAGGTGTGGCGAGCTGGAAACAAGACACAGAATACCTAATAATACCCAAGCATTTCATGAGCACTTACTGTGTGCCAGACCCAGGGCTGGCTAAGCACTTTGTATCTACTGAAGTTCAACATATTGCCACTCTCATTCTCTACAGCTACATAGGAATAGAAGATAGCCACTAAGCCACATGTGGCTCTTTACATCTAGATTCTAATTAATTAAGATGAAATAGAGTGAGAAAAAAAAAACTTGATCTCCAATCTCACTAGCCACATTTCAAGTACTGAACAGCTACTACCTGTGGTTAGTGGCTATGGGAAGGAACGGGTAATTCCTTCCACTGTGAAAGACAAAACCAAAGCCCAGAAAGGTTATGCAGCTTGGTCAAGGTCAAACAGCTGGTTAGTGGCAGGAATTGAGACTATTATCCCTGACTAATAGTTGTCAGTGGTCAAGGGAGAAGACGTAGTCACATGCACACCACACGTGGCATATGACAGCACCCCCACACCCCTATTCTCCATGGAACATCCTAAGGGATGGGCTGGAAGGCTGGGATACAGATGCAGCTCTGAGGAAAACATGGAGGGAAAAAGTGAGGGACAGTCAGTGGGGCTTAGAAACCGTAATGATTAAAAAGCATGACATTTGGCCAGGAGCTGGTGACTCATGCCTATAATCTTAGCTACTCAGGAGGCTGAGATCTGAAGATTGTGGTTCAAAGCCAGCTAGGCCAGTAAGATCCGTAAGACTCTTACCTCTAATGACCAAAAAGCCAGAAATGGAGCTATGGCTCAGTGGTAGAGCACCAACTTTGAATGAAATAGCACATGGGCCTTGAGTTCAGGACTAAGTACTAGTACACAGAGAGAGAGAGAGAGAGAGAATAAAATAAAAGAGGCTTGAGGAAAAACAGAGAATAATTAAGACTCTATAAAACCATGCCTCTATCTTTATACAACTACATAAAGAGAAAAGAAAAGAAAAACATTTCTCTACACGAACCTTGAGGACATCTATGTGCCAGAATTCATCGATCCATGGATGTACCTTGAGTGAAGTAGACCAGTCACAAAAGGACAAATACTTTTTGATTCCACTTATATAGTATACCTAGAGCAGTGGAATTCATGGACTCAGAGAGCAGAATGGTGGTGACCAGGGGTGGAGGCTGGGGTGTGAATGGGGAGGTGTTTAATAGGGACAGAATTTTAGTTTGGTGAGATAAAAGTGTTCTGTGGGTGGATGTTGATGACGGCCGCACAACAAAGTGATTGTACTTGTCACAGAAGATGCTCTTAAAAAATGGATAAAATGGGGGTTGGTATAGTGCTTGTCTAGAATTCATGAACTCCTGGGTTTTATCCCTAGCAACACACACACACACACACACACACACACACACACACACACACACACACACACACGGGACAAGGTTAAGATGGTAATTCACGTTCTGTGTATTTGACTGTAATGTGTGTAACACTAACTCTGCCCAAGTTCTATCAAAAAGAAGAAAGAACTTTGAATCTTCAAGAGCAGGAAAAGGAACAAATCATCAGCCTCCAAAAGAGGATAAGAGAGCCAAGGATCATTGGCCGAGAGCACAGGGCCCACCATCCTGCAGCCATGGTAAGGAGAACTCAGGGGCAAGGCCACAAGGAAGGATGGACCAGGCTCCTGGACCATTTCCTCCAAAAGGAGAAAACAGCCAGCCTAGTGGATCAACCCAGAAGATGACTTTCTGTGGTAGCATCTGAGCCAAGGAGATTCTGGAGGGTTGTTGCGAGGGATACAAATGACTTAGGAAATGATTCAGGATTTAACAAGTTTTATTGTTGTTGTTGTTGTTGTTTAAAAAAAAAAAACAAATGAAACAGCCTGGCAAGGGAGGTAATCTGAAATGAAAGACAGTCTAGGAACATACACACAGCAATAACTCAGACGCAGGAAATCTAAAAGGAGAAGGGGGTGCAGAAGCTGAAAAAAGATAGAGGAGGGGCGGGGGAAGGGGTGGCCGGGATTAGGGTTTCTAATCCAATGCAGCCAAGAGCAGCCTGGTATGTGGGAAAGGGTTTAGACAGGACCAAGGGGATGCCCTTTGCCACCTCCCCCTCTCCACACACACCATAGTCCTAGGGCCTTGTGCATATGGTCCTAACTCCCTGGACTTCTGTTTCTTCATCTTGAACTAAGTGGATAGACCAGAGTAAGAGGAACCTTAAGGTTCCTCACTCAAAATGGTATTTGTCTGTGCATTTTTTTCTGGGGAGAGGGTTACAAGTTGTACTGTTTTTAAGGCTTTCCTCCTCCCCAGAGAGGTTACAAATCAAAGGAAAAGGTATTCGCTCCATTCATGTTAAACCAGGAAGTCCTAAAATTCCAAGAAATCTTGGATTAAATGCCAATAAATCTTTGGGGGCTGAAATAAACCCAAATGCTTATTCCTGCATTGCCTGTAGCACAGAGATATTGTAAAAATGAAATGAAATAGCTACGTACTTTGAAAAGTTAAGGTTCTGTTTCTGTGCAAGTAAATATTCTTGTTGTGGTGTTTGTTGTTGTTAGGGGTTTTTTGGTGGTTGTTTTGGTAGGAAGCAAGTCGAACTCTAGAGCAGACATCAAGGAGAAGGAAAGATGCGGGCTCCTCTTTGGGGGAACAAAGGCAGTGTGACACAGGGCAGTGTCTGCTGCAGAATGACCCTTGGCTTTCCTCATTTGGTTAGAAATGAAGAGGCCCTCCGTTCTGCTTGTGGAGAGGGGTCTGGCTGCACAGGAAAAGTAAATACAGCCTACCCGGGAGGTGCAGCCCAGGGCAGAACAAACGTATCTCTTTGTCCTGAGACCTCACTCTGCATCTGGCTTTACTTTGGAGGGAATGCTCAGCTGTGTGGCAGAGGAAAGTGACAGTGTGTGGATGTTTCAGGGGGAAGAGGGGAGGCACAGAATGGTATTTTGCTACTAAAGAGCAAGGCCTTAACTGGAAGCCTGCAGTGTTACCAGGGCAAAGAAAGCATTTGACACAGGGGCCAGTGCCCCACAGCCCAAGGCCAGCGGGGGCAGAGGGTGAATGGAGCCCAGTGTCTGCTTAGGAGGGAAGGGGAATGTCATGGAGATCATTCCGTTCCTTTCCCCTCGCTCCACATTGGAGTAGAGGCATGTCATGAGAGAGGAGCTTATTCAAGGAGTATAGGATCAAAAAACCAACCAAGAACCCCCTTCATTCATTTATAGAACAATTTTGTGCATGTGTCATCACTGGGGCTTGAACTCAGGGCCTAGGTGCTATCTATCCTTTAGGTTTTTTACGCAAGGCTGGTGCTCTAACCACTTGAGCCACAGCTCCACTTCTGGCTTTTTGTTGCTTAGAGATAAGAATCTCGGACTTTCCTACCAAAGCTGGCTCAGAACCATAATCCCCAACAGCTAGGAAGGCAGGCGTGAGCCACTAGCACCTGGCTCAATGAACAGAATACTTTTAGTAAGTTTATTGTGAAAATACTGTACAGAAGGGTTACAGTTACATGAGCAAGGTAATGAGTACATTTCTTATCAAGCATTGCTGCCTCCTCCCTTATTTTTCCCCTACCATCCCTCCCTCCCACTTCTACAACCTCCATCCCTCCAAACAGAATATTTTTTTTAAGTGCCAGACCTAGGTGGTGAATCCATGATGAACTAATCTGGTCCCCTGACCTCCTGGAGGCTTCCGTCTAACAGGGAGAGCCATACCATGAGTTAATTGGGTTGATAAACCTACAGTTCTATAGGAACTCCAGGCAGATTCTTCTTCATGTTCCCAGAGATTCCTATTAACTGTTACACGTTGGGGCCACGACCTCCACATAAGGCAGAAGCGTGGGGGTGGCCACATCTCAGGACAGTGCTAGATGGAATAGGAAGAACATTCCTATTGAGTCCAGGCCAAGCCAACAATCGTTCACATCTCAGAGGAGGTGTCCACCCAGGACCCCCAGGAGGAAAGAGCCTCAGGACCCCTGGTACCGAGGGCACAGAGCAGGTCCCCTCCCCGGCCCCAGCATCTTAAGCAGAACCATGGCACTCCCATTCATCACTTCCTAACTCGCCTCCCGGGGCTGGTCCTGAATATTGTGTCATAAATAACTTAACAGGGCTCCAGCTTGTTTCGCTGAGGTTCGGCAGATGTGCTGCGTGCTGGCTGATCGTGAGGGGATTTGGCTGTGCTGAGTGGTGTCGGGATGCTGATGCAGTCTCTGCGGAGGGGTGGCTCCACGGAGGAAGCTACCACACGGCTGGTGTCCCCACCTGAATCCCCAGATCACAGCAGGATGCTGAAAGAGCATTTGTTTCCAATTGTTCTTAGCCACTAATTTGGCTCCAGGGTATAACACCAATCTGAGAACAAACGGAGTAAGAAAACCATGACTTTCCTAGGGAGGCCCCATTTCACCATAAACCGGAGAGGGCTAGGAAGGTTTCCTGAGGTCACAGCACCAGCAATTCACCTCCAGGCACTGAGGCCAAGGCCACCAGACACCAAAGCAGGGCTTGGCAGCTCTACTAGCCAGCCCTGAGGTGTCCCCGTTGAATTGCCACCTGCCAAGCCTCTCACCTGCTCATTGCTCCTCTGAGGAGCCTCCAGCAGAGGACAGATTATTCTGATGGCAGGTAGATAAAAACGGGGTCCCTTGCTAGCAGTAACTACCCAGAACAATCTCTCTCTGCACAGCTGACTGTCTCCACCTGGCACCTGCCAGCAAAAGAGCTTGCAGGTGCCAGGGGCTGGCACAGGCAGTTAGTTCTACCTACATAGGAAGGGGATGATGGTGAAGGCCCTCTTGAGGCTGGATTTGCTCAGAGGGCCCTCTGTCGGGCTGCAGAAAGGTCGGCTACGAGGCGCCCATCAGAAGACACAAATGAAGCTCTGTTTCTGGCAAATTGAAGAGCTAGCCACCCTCAGGGGCAAAGGGGCAGGGCTGGTGAGCCAGGCGGCCCCAGCTGTCTCCTTAAGTGGGATGTGCAAGATGGCCAGTAAACAAGAGGCCCTTCTCTAGTTAAACTGCCTTCTTGTGGCTTAAGATAACTAAATCAGAGAAGTTTCAGTGTGACCCTCTTGAGAGGACAGAATGCCTTTCCAAACGCCTGCAGCTTTGCTCGTACCTCCTAGCAGATGCGTCAGGGTTTCTGTGATGATGCTGGCCTTGCCAGCCTGTGATTTAGCTGCTCGATAACCTCATAAATTCAGCATCGAATAAAAGTACCAGAAAGGGAACCATTTTTTAAAATCTCCAAGCAGTCAAAACACATGTCGCCAAGTCTTTGTGCTAAAGTTTATGAACCTCATTCAGCAGGGAGGCGCTCAAGCCCCTTGGCTCTGATTTTGCACACATTCCTTATTGTTGCCAGTACTGGGGCTTGAACTCGGGGCCTTCCGTTCTCACTGGACTTTTTCTCTCAATGCCTGGGCTCTACCATGGGAGTCATGACTCCACATCCAGGTTTTTTGCTGGTTAATTGGAGATAAGAGTCTCATAATCTTTTCTGCCCCAATTGGCTTTAAAATTCCATTCTCCTAGCTCAGCCTACTGAGTAGTTAGGATTACAGGCTCAGATACCGGTATCTTCAGCCTTGAGTATAAGTCACAAGAAAGAAGAGTGCATGTGTTTTCCTAAAAAGCAAACTTGGGGTCTGGAAGATTAGCCAGGGAGAGGGTTAAGGGGCAGTGAGTCATCCAATAAACCTCAGTCATGTTTGGAATGATTTACTCAGAAATACAGGGTGGGAGGTTGTCCACTCAAATGGACACTGCAGAAAGTAAGCTTGTAGCTGCATAGAAAGCCCTCAATACGTCTCCTTGCTGGTCCCCAGATTCTAAGTTCTACTTCTAGGCTGCCTTGTGATTTCTGAAGTTGCTTGTATTCATTGCTTCATTCATTCATTCAACAGTTATTGAGACCTGTCAGGGCTGGATCACCTCCAACAAGGCAGAAAGAAATGAAAGCAGAGATACCTTTTGGTCACACACACATTTCCTCTCTTTGGGCCCCCAAATCACACACACATTTCCTCTCTTTGGGCCCCCAAATCACCCTAAAGTATGTGTCTGTTTTCTTCATACCCTTGTTAGGTCTCTTTTGGGAGAAGAGACAGGGAGAAAGCCAGCAAACCCCTTAGGCCTCTGGCAACTCTCAGACAGCAGGTGGGGGGACTTGGGGGAAACACAGCACTACCATCATTTGGGGGACAGGAAGGTTTTGCAAGACTCATAGGAGATAGTGGGGGAGGGGTTGAGATCCAGCAATCTGTCCCGTAGAATGCAGGTTAATAATTTATAGATGCATTTTTAAAAAAAAAAATCCTCTGAAGCAAATTGCATACAAATTGTGTGACAGTCGAAGGAAATGTGCCAGTGTTGTTCAGTGAAGCGTAATAAATGTATGCAGCCCCATAATAATAAGTTACTTAAACTCAGGGCACTAAATGATTTATTAA
Organism: Dipodomys ordii; assembly: GCF_000151885.1. NCBI lineage: Eukaryota > Metazoa > Chordata > Mammalia > Rodentia > Heteromyidae > Dipodomys > Dipodomys ordii. The sequence continues at coordinate 10,805,437 of NW_012267226.1, forward strand.
TTGTCTTCTAATCCTTTCCAGCTACAACTAAAACCAAGAGTGTGGTCATATTTCACAGAGGAGCTCATAATACCTCCAACACTAAACAGCATGGCTGCTGCTAGCGGTTCTGTCCATCTTTTATCCTGTCCCCCAACTCTGAAGATGGACTTGGGGTGGGGCAGGAAGCTGAAAACACTGCTGTCCTCACCAAAGGGGAAGGTAAGATGTGTCCCAAACACACATCTCATCCCACTGTTCCAGAAGTATCACACACCTCAGATTCAGGTCGCCTGAGGTTCTTCTTAGCCAGCTTCCTTTCCTCATCCACCTCTCACTGCCATTTGTCCCATGGCATCCCTGGTTGGACGTTCATCTTGAGAGAGCATAGCTATCATCTCCTGGGATGCTATAGTCCCAGATAAAGCCCCAGAATCTTCCCCAGCAGCAGATGTGAGCCAATGAGACCAGACCAGAGCACCACATGCTGGCCTCTCCCTAGGACACGCTGACCCAGAAGGGAATGTGGATTTCTGTTATCATGGCCTCTGACTAGACCTCCTCCCCATCCCTAGCACTGTTCCACACTGCTAGTGCCTCTGTTCCCCTGGATGGCCCTGACTCATGTATCTGCCCAGATCCAGCTGCAGACTCAACACCTGCAGGGCTGTGATGGCAGGAGGGGGTGCCACCAGCAAGCTACAGATCTGCACCCTTCAGAGGGTCTGAACTTAACTCAACGTGAACCTTTGGAGGAATGTCCTCTCTGCCTTATTACTCAGAAACACTGCCTCTGGGGAGAGAAAGAGAAATAGGATACGGTTGGGTGGCCCCCAAGGATGAGCGACTGCCAAATTGCACACTCAGTGTGGTAGACATGATGCTCTGAGGCCTGGAGTCATGGCTTGATACCCAACATGCTTCTCTGTAGCCTTCCCCTCTCAGACCAACACTGACTTCCACCAGGCACCAGAGGCGCCATCTCTGCTCTGCACAGTCTCACTCCCACACCAAGCCCATGGAGGCTCCATTCTCCCATAATATTCCTCCAATCTAGCCCTTTCCATCTCTTTGGCCATTGTTCAGCTCTTCTTCAAATTCAACCCAGATATTTTGTGGAATTTCCAGGGTCTTTGTTTGTTGTTGTTGTTTTAATTTTTTGACATAGGTAGTATGTGACATGGCTCAAAACTCAGAAAGTATAAAAAGTTATACACTGAAATGTCTTCCCCCCATTCCTATCTCCTACCTGTCCACGTAAATACAAATATAGGCTTTGGTTTCCCCTTTTCTGCACACTTTATCAGTACTTTGGTAGAGTTTTCCCTCTTTATGCACAAATATATTTTAGGGATCTTTCCATATCCACATAGAGAACTTCCTCATCCCTCTTATTCAATGCATAGTAGTATTCCACTGGTCAAGAAACTGAATCTGAAAGCAACAGGCCATCTATTCATGATGTCATGGGATAACATCACAGTAACAAAGCTGACTGACACACCAACTTGTGCCAGAGTCCCTGACAATGCTGTAGCGAATCACCTAGCACAGTAGAACACCAGGGTAGGAAACTAGATTCCTAGCTACTTCCTGCAGTGTGAACTTGGACAGATTACTTACCACCAACACCACCCCGCCTCCTCCCTCCTCAACGCCCCCACCCCACATGTCTCAGCTTCTTTGTTTCAAAGATGAGGAGAATATAATTGTCTCATATACACAGGACTTCATCAATGATGGCTAGTGCTAAATGAAGCAAAGTCTAGGCAAAGTAGAAGCCAACCCCTTCCCTGGGCAGGATTCTTTCCCACCTTAAACAGCAGAGAACCAGACAGCAGAGGAGGCAGGTGACACTCGTTCTTGGCGCCTCGCAGGGCCAGCCTGAGCTAGGTGAGTGGGTGTACCACCATGCACACTCCTCCCCAACAGCACCCTGGCATAGAGGTATTTGCCATCCAGTCTCAGTGAAGACTAAGGCTTAGAGGATGAAATAACTGGCTAGCGTATCCATTGTCATGAGTAGTCAAATGGAAGAGTCAGGATTTGAACCTAGTCTTATCCATTCTGGGCCTTCAGACTACATGGAATGAGGGCTGGCCAGGCAAATAAAGGACCTGTGCTCACTGCTGATTGAAAAGGAAAAGGTGACCAGGGAGGGGAGAGGAAGGGCAGGAACCGGGCGTTAGAAAGGAGCCGAGGAGAGTGAGGAGAGAAGATCTTACAAATTTTGTCTTGAGGCTAGAGATGTGCTTTGCCTGTGTAAGGCCCTGGGCTTGATCCCAGCACTGAAGAGAGGGAAGGGAAGACTGGACCAGGAAGGAAAAAGTAAGGCAAGGAAAGGATTGGATTCTCACATTACTAGTGTGCTGCTGCTTGACATCATATGAGTGAGTGTTGCTCCACATCCGTGTTGTGTTGTGTGACATGTGTGATGGTGGTTGTGCATCACTGTGTGTGTGTTGCTGTATATGTGAGATGATGTGCATGCATGTGTGACTCTGTGCGTGTGTGTACTCACATGCCTGGCTGCACAATTGCACATGTGTGTGTTTGAGGAGAGCTCGTACAGATTGCCTCCTTCATGCACGCACAACACACACACACACACACACACTCCTCTAGCTTAGTGTAAACATGCCCATGTGAACTCTGCATGTGGTCAGCCGTGGGAGACCTCACCTATTAACTACCTCTAACAATGGCCCCCTGTTGCAGACCCTTCAGCCAGCCACGTGACAGCTGCTGTCGTGCTCCGTTATTAGCCTGTGACTGACCCAGCAAGAATACCGCCCAAGGGGAGATGGGACCGCAGAGAGGGATGGTGGGAGGGAAGAAGAGCCTCTGCTAATTTATTCCTAATTTATTCCTAATTTATTCAGTCTTCCCAGGACAGACCTTCCAGCATCCAGTGCATTGTGGTCCCTTCAGTCAGAGAGAGGGGGCCCTGGGAAAGGCACTCCCGTCCCTGGGAGTGTTTACAAAAATGCCAGAGCAGCCGGGCGCCGGTGGCTCACGCCTGTCATCCTAGCGACTCAGGAGGCTGAGGTGTGAGGATCACAGTTCAAAGTCAGCCCGGGCAGGAAAGTCCGTGAGACTCTGATCTCCAATAAACCACCAGAAAACCAAAAGTGGCGTTGTGGCTCAACCAGTAGAATGCTCACCTTGAGCTGAAGAGCACAGGGACAGCATCCAAGCCCAGAGTTCAAGCCCCATGCTGGACACACAAAAAAAAAATGTCCAGAGCAGTACACACACACACACACACACACACACATACACACACACACACACACACATGGTCATCTGGAAGAAGAGAAATGCCAGAAGCTCTGGTGACCAGCCAGAAAACCAGTGTGGACCAGGACTAAGGGAAGAAGGTTCAAGCTTGGTTCCCAGGCTTGTCACCCCAAGCCAGGCCTCTCAGACCTCCTCCACCCACCAGGACTGCCCCTGAGTTCATCTCTATTTCCTTCTCTTCCAAAAGAGCAAGAGTTGTAGCCTATCTTAGAATGACTATGGTAAGAGAAACAAGGGATCAGAGAGGGACAGCCCTTGTGTACAGTCACACAGCCTATTCAAAGCAGATAGACTCAAAGCCAGTCCCAGGTCTATCCTTCTTGGCCACCCACTACTTTCAAGTCCCTTGATCACTGTGGGATGACAGCCACATTCAAGAATTTCCTCCCTGACTAAGACCAAAGAAGAAATGCCTACTGTTTCCCTGGACTGGAGAAAAACATCCTTGTGCTTACTTAACATAAAAACATCTTGGCAGATGGGGAAAGCATCATTTTCTACATACTTTAAAACATGTAAGGACCCAGTGTTCCCAGATCAATGTAGAGAAGAGACAAGGCAGTTCACCAACCCAAGCAGAAGCAAGGACTGACCCAAGAGGCTCTTCTCTTTTTTTTATTTTTTATTTTTTTAGGTCCAGTCGTGGGACCTGAACTCTGGGCCTGGGCGCTGTCCCTCAGCTCTTCAGCTCAAGGCTAGCGCTCTACCACTTGAGCCACAGCACCACTTCTGGCTTTTTTCTTTTTGCTTATGTGGTGCTGAGGAATCGAATCGAACCCAGGGCCTCTGGCATGCAAGGCAAGCGCTCTACCACTGAGCCACCTTCCCAGCCCCGAGGCTCTTCTCTTGTGGGATACAGTTTTAATCTCTGGTCCTCAGGGCTTGCGCGACAGGTACTCTTACTGCTAAGCCATTCCTCCAGTCTGATTTTGCCAGTTCTTCCTTCATACCTGGGTACACACCTGGGCAGGATCCACCTATGCTAGTCTTCATGTCCAGCCAGGGTAACAGGTGTGAGCCAACATGTCCAACTCTCCATTGAGAAAGAGTATCATAAACTTTTCCTCAAATTGTGATCCTCCTAACTTCAACCTTGCCAGTAGCTTGGACTATAGCTGTGAACTATCCACTCCAGGCTCAAAAAGCCCTTCTTCACCACTCCTGGCTCCTTTGACGTTGACAAAACAAGAAGCTGAAATCAAACAATTGTGTGTGGTATGTGACCATCTCGGCCTGGGAAGAAAAAGAGAAATAATCATCTAGCCAAACACCCTTCCTCTCCATCTCCTTGTCTCCCTCAGTTACAATCTAACGAGAAATGATGGGTGTCACACCAGATTGGCCCCTGCATTTCCAGCTGAGTGAACTTGGCTAAGTCACATCCATTTTGCGGGCCAGAACAGCAAGGATCAAAGGGACCTCAGGGTCAGCTGAATCACAGAACTGTGTCACACACAGTGCTGTGTCCACCACATCTCCTAGCTCACAGTCTAGGCTTTTCCCAACTCCTGGCTTTTCCCTTTGATCACGTTACCTCTCTGACACCCAAGCTTGTCTTAGCGAGAGAGGAAAAACCATCCACTGCTCGCTCAGAGCGGGCTGATATTTGGACAATTTGAGGCCCTCCAGACTCCTCCGGAAGACTTAGCAAGATTTCCTCTCCCAGGACTTAGCAATGCTGCCAAAACAAGAGGAGAAAGCTTCCAACAAAAGTTTGTTTTCATGGAGATTTTCTTTCCTTCGAGGAGGCTCTCCCTTCACAGATTTCTCTTTGTTGGAACTTGCATTTCAGAAGTCACCAGATACACAGCCCCTGACCCCTGGCCCCCCACAACGTTTGCCTTTATCTCTCCTCCCAGGCCTACAGGCTGCCTCCTCCCCCACTCAAAAGGCCCTTTGAGCTCTTTTGGAGGGAGGGGGGTTGGGACATGGACAGACACTTACTTCAGTGGGGCACAGACCTCCATACCAAGGTGGGGAGGGGAGAGAAAGAAAAGAGGCAGGGGAGGAAAGGAGAGAGGCAGGAAGGGTGAACCCAACTACATCCCTCTACCCTTCCCCCAAGAGGAGGGAAGGACTCAGAAAAGCCCAGTCTATCTCCCCCTGCGTGGCTCAACTTACACAAGGGAAGGGCCAGCTGGGGCAAAACTCAAAGGGGCTAAAATTAGCATCCGATGGAACAGCTTTTCCTCCTTGTTCTTTTGAGGATGAGCTATCCTCCAGGTACAGGGCTGACACTGGATTCTGGCTTGGCCAATGGCTTTAAGTCCTACATAAGAAAGCAATCCCAGGAGATGCTGAAGAAGAAGCAGAGGAGAAGAAGGGGAGGGAGAGTCAGAGGAGGAAGGGCTATGAAGACAGGGTCAAGGGTGGCCCCAGAGGTGGCCTATGCAGAGGCCACCCTGATGGGTACATTTATCTTCCTGAGAACCACTATCCAGGAAGCCAGGTGGCACCACACAGACTTCAGGGCTAGGCAGAACCCTGGGTTTGATTCCCCAACCTGACACTTGCTGGTTTGGTGATTTGGGAGCAAAGAGATGTAACCACTTTGGTCTCATTCCATTATCTGTTCAAACTGGAATAAACTCATCTCCAGCGGGAAAAAGGAAATGAAATCCCAAGTAGGTGTCCATCACCCTCTGCCCACCTCCTGCCACAAGGGCTGAGTTCAATTGGTGCTGTCTGTACTTGTTTCCACACAACTAGTTCCCAGCCTTTCCCTTGGGACATACTATCTTATCTTCCCTAAACAGCATGGAACTAGACAGTTACATCTCTTTTTGGGGGGGGCGGGGGGAGGAGGTAGCGGGGTTTGAATTCATGATCTCTTATTTGCTAGGCAAGGGCTCTACCTCTTGGGCCACCTCTTCAGCCTTCTAATGCTTTTGTTACTTTTGGATAGGATCTCCCTTTTTGGCCTGGGCTGACCTTAGACTGTTATCATTCTACCCTATCCTCTTGCACAGTTTTGGCATCAAGGATCATGTGCCACCATGCCCAACATTTTTGGTAGCGATGAGGTCTTGTTAACTTTTTGCCCAGACTGGCCATGAACTGCCATCCTCCCAATTTCTGCCTCTTAAGCAGATAGGATGACAGGATTATACTACCAGTGTTTACATTTTAAGGGTTTGTTTGAACATTGGTCCGGAGAAGTGAGCCAGCACTCATGATTTACAAATTTTTTTTTTCAAAACTAGTCTCATTCATTCCTCAAATGGGCCTGAACAGATGAGAGAATTGAGAGCCAGAAGTAATGCAAAGGAGCTTTTCCAGGTAAACCAAAAGGTGGGACTAGAGCCAAGTAACATGGAATATCCAGTCTAGTGCAGGCCCAACCTTTGTGGTGCCCTGACAAGATCAGGGGAGAGTGGCAGATGTCAAAATCTTCAGGCTTGTCTATGAAGAGCAGCCTCCAAAGAATGACATCTTTTTGTTAGATAGGAGAGAATACAACTTTAGAGCCTCGATTGGAAAGATGACGCTGAAGGCAGCTGGGATGGGCACCTGCAGAACAAAAGAGCTGAGAAGAGCACACAATGTCCCGGCTAGATTAGGAGTACAGGGAACCCCGTCCAGTTTCATCTTTGGCTCTCTAGGTCTGTGAGAGGAAGCCCTGGGCCAGTCTGTTGCGTAAGAGACTTGGGTGAAGAAGAAACAGAATCTATTGAGGTCTACTTTCCAGGTTAACTTGGTCCAGGTTCTAAGTCTATGCCCTTAATTATTCATCTGGCGGAGGTGCAGCTTAAGGAGTAGAGTGCCAAGCCTTGAGCAGAAAAAGCTAAGCAGGAGAGAGAGGCTCTGGGATCAAGCCCCAGTACTTGCATGCATGCACACGTGCATGCATACACACACACACACGCACACACACACACACACACACACACACACATCTACCTACCTGTAAGAGCTCCATCACCCAGAACTACTCGGGTTGGGAGGGGCTGGAAAAACCATTAGACCTGCTTTTGCCAGGCCTGGGGCTTGAACTCAAGGCCTAGGCACTGTCCCTGAGCTTGCTCAAGGCTTAGCACTCTACCACTTGAACCACAATGCCACTTGGACCTGTCTTAACTACAGAACCAGCTGAGAGGACCTTCAGCTTTTGGTCTGGGTCCATCCACATGGTCCATTATCCAAGGAAGATACAAAGAAGGTCATGATGCTACTTCTCTCTCCCCTCTCTCCCTTCTCTGTTCAGTGGGATGCTTTTGAGAATCCCCTCCTTCCCCCTTTACCAGTATTAAACTTCTAGGACCAAACTAGGCACAATCCCAGCTGGCCAGGGGATTGGGGGGAAGGAGCCAAAGAGCCAGTAGAGTGGCTCCTGCAGGGGCACTTCAGCCTAGAGATGCCAAGATCTCAAAGTCCGTGACACCAGCCTCAGAAGAATGCTCTTCCAGCCTCCAGGCTCCATGTTTCTGATGGAATCTTTCACAGGGGAGATGAGGAATCCCCCTGGGCCCAGGAGGAAGCTGAGTCTGTGCAGTGAAGTGATTTCAGACAGTCTCCTCTTGCTTTCAAATGTACTTAATCAACATGAATAGGATTGCGAGGGCTGGAGTTCCTACAGGTAGAACTAAGGGAGAAGAATAATGCTCATAAATCATTTAGCATGCAATCCAAACACGGCTGTATTTTTTTTTCCTTAAAGGAAAAGGCAATGCCAAAGAAATAAGAGTCATATAGGAAACCGAATACACCGTGACTTGTCTCTACAAGTACAGAGTCTCCAAGTAGGGCAGGGCAGCTCATTTATGCCATTTTCATCTGCAATCTGACCCCTCAAAAGAATTCTCCAGCTTGACTTCCTCCCCCAGCCCCGAAGCTCAGATGGGCAGAGAGGGCAGCCTGTGGAAGGACAGCTGACAAAAACAGCTGCATTCCACTAACTCCTTCAGCTCAACTCAGGGACTGGATGTCTCTCCCTAGCAGCTGACTCCACTGGAGCAACTGGGTCTGATCTGGGAGCTACAAGAGAAGTCAGAAGGCCTGCCACCCCAAGATGCCTTCCTCTAGGGCCTAGCTCTACAGCCCCCAGAGAACACAATGTCCACACCAATTGCCCACTTCCACCTCAACCTGCTTTGTTTCCTTTCCCAACTTGGTATTATATTTCATAGATGTTTGCTGTGAATTTCCCTCTACCAGGACTTGAGTTTCATGAGGGCTACTGCATATTTGTATGTTTTATTGACTGCATTCTGAGCTTCATGAGGGCTGCATCTTTATATGTTCGATTCTATTGATATGTTTGCTTTATCTCCCAGTACCTGGAACCGCATCTGACACAGAATATACATACTCAGCAAGTATTTGTTGAGTGAATGAGCAAATGAATGAATGAAAATGGACCCTTCCCTCTCACGCAGGGAACATTCCAGATGGAGAAACTCTTTGCCTACTCCAAAGTAAGAAGATGCAATCAAGAGCTGGAAGTCAGCTGAGTGCCAATTGGCTCATATCTATAACCCAGCTACTTGGGAAGTTGAGATCTCAGGACTGAGAGGTTCAAAGTCAACCCGGGCAGATAAATCTGAGAGATTCTTATCTCCAATTAACCAACAAAAAGCCAGAAGTGGAGGTGTGGCTCAAGTCATAGAGTACCAACCTTGAGTTAAAAAAAAAAAAAACAGCAATAAAAAAAAAGTAAGAGCACAAGACCCTTTAAGAGTTCAAGCCCCAGTACCTACGCGCATGCACATGCATGCGCAGGCACACACACACACACACACAGCTGTAAATCTATTGCTATTCTCTTGATTCTGTGACTTTGACCCAGAATAAATAAATCCTTCTTGCTTGTGCCTCCCCTTCTCAATCTGCAGAATGGGTATCACCCTACCACAAGAAAGAAGAAGAGGGGAGAAAACGAACACTGACTGCCTCTTGCATATGCTTTGTGTAGGACAAGGCATTTGGCAGGCATTATCTCATTTATTCTTCACCGTGCATGGCTTTGTGAGGCTGATAGTATAGCCCCATCTTAGACGGAAGGAAACTGAGGCTTACAAAATAAGTCACTGAAGTTTGCATAGCTTAGAAGTGACAAAGGTTTCTGATACAGGTCTGAAGGTCCTGAATCCATTTTTTTTCTGTGCAACATGGTATTACCACTTTGCAGTTAATCCTTGCCTGGTATTGAGTGGGAAACATAGGCTGTGTCCAGGGGGAACTTAGACATACTGGACTCTTCATTTTTAAGAAGTACAAGGTAGGGACAGTTAGGATAACCAACTTGACCAGTTCTAGTTTATCTGAAACTTTCCAGGTTTTACCACTAAATTGTTCTGTCCCAGGAAGTTTCCCCAATTCAAGGCAAAGACAACATGAGACGTAGCCACAGATAGAGACAGTAAAAACTCTTAAGCAAACATTACCGGTTTTCTCATAGGAATCCTCTCTGCACATCTTCCCCATAGGTGACTATGAGAGGACCTTCTGGGTATGGGCCATGTGGCGATGTGCTGCCCACTAAGACCCACAGGTCCCGGCCCACACAGTGCAGAGGGTGAGGCAAGAATCTGGGAGGCATTATTATTATCTTTCGTGTACCCTGAATGCAAACTTTGGCTTCAGAACAAGAACAGCGTGGGCTCCTTCCCCAAAGGGCGAGATGACCTCCCCAAAAGCAAGGAGGGTAGATTCCTGGAATTCCAGTCAATGTGGCTGTCTGTGGTTTTAGCCAGACCCCCTCTGACCCAAAGAGCACAAGTAAGGACTGCCAGTAAGTTGCTAAAGTTCCGCAGAGCCTCTGGGATGGGCCCTCCAGGGTTCTAAAATCATAGGCTTGGGAGGGAAGGGCTGCCTTTGTGGCACTTTCCTTCTAGGCAAGAAGTCATCTCTCTGGTCTCTGGACAGGGATAGGTAGAACCTTGACCACAATCTTCACTTCTCTCACCTCCAGAAGGCTGCCCCATCCGGTGTCCATTCTCCCTACCCCCCACCACTGTCTTGGCTTCAACTTGAGTGATGGTCAGTATCTATACTGGACATCTCTGACTCTGAGTAGCTATGTATCTGGTTCTTCTCTTAGGACTGAGACAGCATGAGAGCAATAAAGATCTAGAACTTCAGCAGAGACCAAGTAGGTAGGAGTGGCATAAAACAGACTTCTTCCTGTAACTGTAACCCTCTGTATAGTATCTTTACAATAAAAAAAATTAAAAAAAAACAGACTTCTTCCTGCCTTCAAGATTTTGATTTTCAAACCAGGCACTGGTGGCTCATGCCTATAATCCTTGCTACTCAGGAGGCTAAGATCTGAGGATCGCAGTTTGAAGTCAGCCTGGGCAGAAAAGTCTGTGAGACTCTAATTTCCAATAAACTACTCAGAAAAAGCTGGAAGTGGTAGTGTGGCTCAAGAGGTAGAGCACTAGCCTTGAGCACAAAGAGGCTCAGGGACAGTGCCCAGGCCCTGAGTTCAAGCTCCAGGACCAGCAAAAAAAAAAATATATATATATAGAGAGAGAGAGAGAGAGAGAGAGAGAGAGAGAGAGAGAGAGATGGATTTCTATTTTCACACACTTAGGAGAGAAGCCTTCCTGGTCCCCTTGTCATTTATTATCAATAAAGATGACTTCAATTTGAGGCTTTTGTTCACTGCCGTAAGACTGGAGAGTCTGCCAGTCTTCAGTCTACCCCCATTCATGTGTGTTGCATATTGTTTTATACGTTTTCTGCCTTAGCGTAGTGTATGCAGTGTCTGTCAAGTCTATGCCTTTTGACTTTTCCATATTTCCATCATCTTTCTCAACAAACTGTATCTTTAGATCCCTCTCCCCCCTCCCATCTCAAAACACCTCCTTCTCCCCCCTACCATTCTACCTTCTCAAGCCTGAAACTTTCCTTCTTGGTTCTCTATCAAGATTGAAGGTTCAGCCAGGTGCCAGGGGCTCATGCCTATAATCCTAGCTACTCAGGAGGCTGAGATCTGAGGATTGTGGTTCAAAGCCAGCCCAGGCAGGAAAGTCCATGAGCCTCTTATCTCCAAATTCACCACCAGAAAGCCAGAAGTGGTGCTATGGCTCAAGTGGTAGAGTGCTAGCCTTGAGCTGAAGAGCTTAGAGACAGTACCCAGGCCCAGAGTTCAAGCCCCACAACTGACAAAAAAAAAAAAAGACTGAAGGCTCCTCAAGGCAAGGAATCTATCTTATTTGACTTTGTACCTGAAGAATATGGAGCACAGTAGGCTCCTAGGCTAAACTGAGGTCCAACTACCTCAACTGGCTCAACTGGCTCCTCCATCCCTTCCAAAGCCCAGACACAGTCATTCCGTATCATCCAGTGCATGGCCATTGCTTTCTTCCCAGAACTCCCTGAACACTTAGAACCAGTGCCACTTAGCAGTTAATTAATTTTGCTCCATTGTGTGACATCGCCTACATTGACATCTCCTTCATTATTATTTAACTTTCGTATTATTAACTTTTCTTTTCACAAATTGCTTCCCCAATTAGAGGATAAACCCTTTGAAGATGGAAGTTAGGGATGAGGTTTTCGATTGTATTTTTATCTTCCTAAGTGCTTTGTACATCTTAAGTGCTCAATAAATGTTTGGCGGTTTAATTGTATGGGAAGGGTGCGCGCATTTGGGCTGGAGTGTATGTTTTTGGCAGTGCATGGGATGAGAGGGGTGGACAGAAACCCAGGTAGAAATAAGAGACTGCTTAGAAAGGTGAAGTATTTGGGGGTGTCAAGGGAGCACAACACAATCTCTGCAGATGCTCCACTACTTCCTCTCCTCATTTAAAAAAAAGAAAAAAGAACTTGGAACCTGGGTGCCGTGGCTCAAGCCTGTAATCCTCACTATTTGGGAGGAAGAGTTTGGAGAATCTCAGCTCAAGGCCAGCCCAAGCAAAAGGAAGTTCATGAGATTCAATTTCAACCAATGGCTGGGAATGGTGGCACACCTCTATCATCCTGCCCAGTACCACCAAAAGAAAAAACTGAAAAGGAAAAATCCTAGACAAACTTGGATGAGGTGGAATAAAAAGGCTGACCATGCTGAGCCAGCAGTATTTGACTAACAAACACAGAGCCAGCACATCATAAGCCATGTGCTTCTCTCTAGCCCACAGACCAACCTCGGCTGTGTCACCCAGAGCACACGAAGGACAGAATCTCTGCCCTACTCAGACCTGCCAATTTCAAATCCACATTTTAACAAGACACCCAGCTAACAGGTTTGTATGTTAACACTGAGAAAATAGCTTTAGTGGTCTCTTTCCCCTCCCCCCTCTAGAAATCCAACTCCCCAAATCATGGCTACACCTACCCCCAACTAGCCTTCATATGGTGAATGATATTTCCTCTTCTCAGAAAGGAGTGGGCCTTCACTTCCCAGCCCATCACTGGGCTTCTTTCCAGCTGCAGACTCTAGACTTCAAATGACACTGAAAAGGAAATTTATTCTCCAAACTGTGCTCCTCATGCTATGGATCTCTGGCAAAAAAACAATTCCAGGAGTCCCAGGCAAAGAGCAGCATGGATTTTTCTTTTTCCCCCCAGAACCTAAGAGCCATTCATGAGCAATGGTTTGTTGAAATGAGGTTTGGGAAGAATGGAACCAGTGACCCGAGAGATGACACAGAAATTCTGCACTTTGGAGGAGTTTTTATCAATTACTTCCAGGAACCAGGCACTGGGACGCACATGAGTCAGACCCACAACAAGTTAAGTTGAACAGTTTGCTGACCCAAGGCATGAACAACGGCAGCACAGAGCTGGTGAAAGACTCAATCTAGTAAACCATGTGCTGGTGGCTCATATCTGTAATCCTACCACCTCAGGAAGCTGAGATCTGAGGATCACAGTTCAAAGCCAGGCCAGGCAGGAAAGTCTTTGAGAATCTCCAATGAACCAGCAAAAATCTTGAAGAGGAGGTATGGCTCAAATGGAAGAGTGCCAGCCTTGAGTGAAAAGTCAAGCTAGAGCATGAGGTCCTGATTTTGAGCCCCAGGACTAACATAAACACACATGAACACACATACACACACACACACACACACACACACACACACACACACGACAGACTAACTTGACTGTGCACTGGAGTGTGGGTCTGAAATTATGGGCCTCTTTTCAGTGATAGAGAAGAACACAATGACCTGCCTTGCTGTTGTCTGGTTCCAACATTGTACCAACAGCTCTTCTCCTGGCCTACTCTGTCTTCCCTTTTTCCTAAGGGCCCAGGAGGTGGGAGAGAGGTAGAGGAAGGAGCTGGAGGCTGAAGCCATCTCGACTTGTCCTGACAGCTTGACAAGTTAAACAAATTGTGAGTTGTCCTGACAAGTTAAATAAATAATTAGAGCCAGAAGCACGTTTTAAGCCCTGGGCCCTCCATTTTTGTCAGGTCTGGGGATTTTTCTGGGCAGTATAGTCAGAAGGTCTTAAGTCATGGTTACCAGATACTAGAACATACCATGTAGGACAGAAGGAAAAATCTACCATGCTGAGTTTCCATTACGAGGGCTGTATATTTAGGGATTGCAAATATTTTACCTCATAAGGAAAAGTTTTCGTTTTTTTAACTCTCAAAACACCTGGCAGCTGGAGTTAGGGAGGGCTGACACCATCGGGAGAGTGGAGATACACTTGTCTATCTCTAAAAAGACAAAAACAATTGTTTAAACATTTGTTTGTTTAAAATATATCATCCCCCCCAAAAAAGATTTTTTTAGCTGGACACCAGTGACTTACATCTATTATCCTAGCTACTCAGGACAAAGCCAGAAGTGGGGCTCTGACTCAAGCAGGAGAATGCTAGTCTTGAGCAGAAAAGCTCAGGGACAGCACCCAGGGCCTGAGTTCAAGCCCCAGGATAAAAAGAAAGAAAGAAAAAGACAAGACAAGAAAGAAGGGAGGGAGAGAGAGAAATGCTAAAATCTGAAGATACCTGTTTGAAGCCAGCCTGGGCAGAGAAAATCCATGAGACTCATCTCCAATTAACCATCAAAAAGCCAGAAGTAGAGCTATGGCTCAAATGGTAAAGAAAAGAAGGAAGAGGGAGGGGGGAGGGAGAAAAAGAAGAGGAGGAGAAGGAGAAGGAAGGGGAGGAGAAGAAAGAAGATTATTTTTATAAAAGGCTCTGTGCAAATAGAGTAGAAATGAGGGTGTCTTCCATAGAGGAATCATCATCCCCTGTCCCTGCAAACACACCACATCCCCTACAACTCGGAAGAAGGCTACCTGATTTCTCAGTCCCTGTCCTCCAGAAGGCTGGAGTAGAAGGGCAGGATGAAGTGTGCCCCTCCCCCTGGGTTGGTGCCACTCCAGTCCTCTCCCATAGAAAGGGGTGGGGGAATCCGCGGGAAGCTCAGGACTAACTTGGCGCTGAGGTGTAGACTTCTCCCTTCACTGTGCACCTGCACATTGCTAGGGCCTCTTGGGGGATGGACACCACTCCCAGGTGGCAGTGTTGGTACCCCATCCATGGAGGCTGAAGGAAGGTCCAGGCTTGGGGGAGGGGAGAAGGAGAGTGTGGGAATGGGGTCCAGAAACTAGCAGCTACTCTTGTACCCATTGGTATCTCACAGATCCCCAAGACCCGCAGGTATCAAGGCGAATGCCCCTTGAGGGAAAGGAGGGCAAAGAGGGTCACAGCTGCAGCCCGGCTGGCCCCAGCCCTCAGCATGTCTAGGGCAAGATGGCAGGGGGGCTCTCTCAGGGATGCCATTCAGACCCTGTCTTTTGGGGGGAAAAAAGCCAAAGAAAAACATGTATTTATAACATGAACTTCCCTCCTCTCCTTTCCCTTGGCTAACTGATTAATTAAATGAATACAAAGGCCGTCTTGTTGGGAGCCCCAGCCGCACGGACCCTCTGTGTTTTCTTTAAGCCAGCCTAGCAAACAGGAAACAAAAGGCTTAATTCTGTCTGGTTTCATGAAGGGGGCTGTATGTCACAGCCTGAGGCTGGGACTCTGCCAGACCCCGCCGAGCAGCCACAAGGCAGCTCTCGACCCCCTACCCCTGGCCAAGCCCCACCCCCACCCCAAACACACAGTCTTCCCCAACCTTGGACTCTGGCTAATCTAACTTGGCTCTTGGCTTGGGGGGGGGGGGGAGCAACTGAAGGGAAGCTGGGAGTGGCCTAGAGGAGGCTGAGGAAGAAAAGCCATAAGAAAGTGAGATGGAGGAATTTGGTCCCCATGGCCAGGCCATTAATAATAGGAGAGAGGGAAAGGGGCTAAGTCAGGGACTTTGCTGATGCTGTAAGATGAAAAATAACCATTTTCCAGCTGTCATATTTCCACCTCCCAGCTAAATCTGTCAGATGGGCTTTAACTTGGCAGCCATACAGGTGGCACAGTCTCATTTTCCACCCCAAGTGGAGAATGTAGCTGGGTGTGTGTGTGTGAGGGGGGAACAGAGATGACAAGTCACATGGCACCAGGCCATCCTTGCATTGTCCACCCCCTCCCTTCCCCAGGCCTTTGCCTCCTTTTCTCTGGCCATTCCCTGTGGACATTTCCATATCTTCTGGGAGTTCCCAGCATGTTGGTAGATAGAGATATATCTATTCCCTGCTCAAAACAAGTGCATATTCTAAAGTATGTGGCGAGAGAGGGGGAGGGAAATCTCCCTTTGAAAGAGAGGCAAGAGAAAGCAAGCAAACAAGTATCCTGCCTGGGTCATGCATTTATTTGTTCATCTGGTCCTTATCAAGGACACTAGTGATGCAATGAAGACCAATCCAGACCCTGACCCTGACCTCCCCAAAAGCATCTAATGGGCAAGCCAGATAACAAAGTCATGCAAATAAATAAGCAACTGTACATGGTCTCCATGAAGAAAATGTAAGGGTGTGCCTGGTGCTGCTGGTTCATGCCTGTAATCCTAGCTACTCAGGAGGCAGTGCAGAGCCAGCCCTGGCAGGAAAGCCCATGAGACTTATTGCCAGTTAACCACCGAAGCACCAAAATGACGCTTTGGCTCAAAGTGGTAGGGTGCTAGCCTTGAGGGAAAAAAATCTCAGGGACAGTGCCTAGGCCTTGCGTTCAAGATCCTTAACTGACACAAAGAAAGAAAAGAAAATGTAGGGTATGAAAGATTCCCTGGCAAGAGATAAGGACAAGAAGGAAGCCAAGAAGTTGGCTAGAAGCATTGTGGTGGGCTAGACAAGGAAAATGAGAAAGATGTGGGCTAAGCAGATGACCTGGGAAAAGACACATGACCAGGATCAAGGATTACATCATAGGTGAAATTAGCAAACCTACAATTATACTTCATGGAAATGAGGGAAGGGTTGATGTCAAGGATGATGTCCAGGATGTCAGCCCCAGCAACTTGTGAATCCTGCTCTCACTTGGTAAGATGGGGAAGGCCAGATTAAGGGAGGGAGCAAGTTAGCCTGGTGCTTTCTGTTCCCTCTCCTGCCTCCAACCCTTAGGAACATGTCCTCATGTGACTAATGACTATGACAGTGTAGAACAAAACGCTTTTGCCATGAGACTCTTTGGCCTCTGCCCCAGTTGCCATCTGGAAGTTCAGCAGCCAGGTCTGGCGTGCATCACTCCCAGCATCTTCAGCCCTAAAAGACCTAAGAGAATAAAACTGGATACAGTGGCATAAGCCTGTCATCTTAGCAACAGGAGGAAATCTAAAATCGGTGGATCACATTCTAGACCATGCCCAAGCTGGAAACAAGACTTTCTCTCAAAACATGTGAAACAGAGCTGGGGCATGGTTTAGCAGTAGAACACTTATCTAGCAGGCCCTAACTTCAAACACCAATACAGGGGGAAAAAATTCTTTGTTCTCTCTGGAAAAAAAAAAAAACTGCTACAGAAATGATGACAGACCATTTGACCTCTTCCATGAGGACTCTACTCTGAGCCCTAAACTACTCATCTCTCTCCCCATCTCTTTCCTGACCAGTAGGCATGAGAACCCCAAGTGGCAATAACATGAACTGCCAGGCCCAAACCTTGACTGTGATATTGAGAGACACAGTCAAGAGACACTCAGTCCCTCCCAAGATTCCCTCTACCAAATGGCCTGTCTTTGTGGTCTACACAGAAAACAGACTATGTCACTATAATGTGGTTTGTAAGAAAGAAACAGCCAACCTTGTAGGGGCCTCCAATTGGCAACCCACAGCTGAGGTGGTTAACATTTAAGACAGGTGGAGGGAGAGCAGAGATGACCAGCCTTAAGATCACCAGAGCAGGGGCTGGGAAGGTGGCTCAGTGGTAGAGCGCTTGCCTTGCATGCCTGAGACCCTGGGTTCGATTCCTCAGCACCACATAAGAAAAAAGCCAGAAGTGGCGCTGTGGCTCAAGTGGTAGAGCGCTAGCCTTGAGCTGAAGAG
>NW_012267226.1:10824396-10846551 GCF_000151885.1 Dipodomys ordii
AGTGGCGCTGTGGCTCAAGTGGTAGAGCGCTAGCCTTGAGCTGAAGAGCTGAGGGACAGTGCCCAGGCCCAGAGTTCAGGCCCCACGACTGGACCCCCCAAAAAAAATCAAAAGGGGTGAGATGGGGTCAAGGGAAAAGTGGTAGACAAATGAAGAGATGAGGGGGAAATATATATCCTACAAAATCAAGAAGAGTGAGGGAAGGGGGGGTAGGGAAAGATGGGTGGGAATGTTGAAAGGGTGACATTGATCAAGCTATATTGTATTGTATCCATAAACTGCTTGGATAAATGGCGACTATTTTGAATAATTATCTAAAGATGTTTTTTAGAAAGAAAGAAAGGAAAGAAGGAAGGAAGGCAGGCAGAAAGAAAGGCAGAAGGAAGGCAGGCAGAAAGAAAGGCAGAAGGAAAGAAAGAAAGAAAGAAAGAAAGAAAGAAAGAAAGAAAGAAAGAAAGAAAGAAAGAAAGAAAGAAAGAGAAAGAAAGAAAGAAAGGTAAGAAAACAGACATCAGAGGCAGTATGCGGAGCTCGGACTCCCACCCTGTGTTACACAACAGCTTTGGGCTCAGAGCTCAGTGGAGACTGGGGAGTCAGGGCGCATGCAAAGGCATTTCCATTTGACTTTGGAAAGCCCTGAGACATCACATTGCTCTTGGCTGTTCCCCCTCCTAGGGGGCCCTGCCAGCAGTTGAGAACTTGGAATCGCTTCCAGCCAGCCCTTGGATATTGCCTTCCTTTATGAAGAGTCTTTACAGTCATTAGCATGCCTGAAACTCACAACACCCCAGTGAGAAATTTATAATTCTACCCCAACCCTGCAAATGGGGAAACTGAGGCTTACAAAGACTAGATGGGCAGAAGGTACTTCATTTCAGCCTTTAATCCTAAATCCCTTGCCAAACCACATAGCCTTCGTACCCCACAGGGCTACCCCTCACTAAACCTCTCCAGGGAAGAGACCCTGGCACTCCACTCACACAATCTCTGGCCTATGTGTCTCTGTGCCCAGCAGTTCCACACTGGGCTTGAAGAATGGAACTCTGGGAAAGGTCCAGCAGCCACAGGCCCAAAGCAGCCAAGCTTTGGTAATAAGGAAGAACGGGCGATATATTCTGCACACATTTGTACGTTCTAAGCATTGCCGAGAGAGGAAAGAGGGACATAAATTAAAGTGGCCAACTTGTATGCACACATGCACGCTGGCACGGACAGAAGGCTGGCTTTAAATGGAAAAAATTAGCAGCTTGAAACAGTAAAAAAGCCTCAACTTTGCCTCAGAAAGATGCAGGGCAACTTCACAGAGTTTTATGTGGCCCATAAATTAAGGCTGAGAAAGGGCCTCTGCAGCATTCCTTGGTTAGAGATGGGGGGCTTTCTGCCTGCAGATATGCCGGGTGGCAGCATTACAAATGTCCCAAGCAGTTTATATACAACAGCACAGCATGAGTTTGCTGGGGGATATTGGAGCTGGTAATTGCTATTCTAAAACTGGCCTTGTAAGCTTGGAGAAATGTTTGGAAGGGGGGAAAAGAGCCAATTTAAGAGCTTTATAAAGCCATAAATGCCTTCAGAGCAAACCAAGTGTAATCCATCTAGAGAGACAGGCTGTCCCTCAAACTCAATGGCAGATCCCGCAATGCTGCACCGTCTCAGCAAGTGGCTCACCTGTGAGGAGACTAGAGACTGTCTCGGATGATTCCAGGTTACCCTGAGGGCAATCTTCCTTCACTTACACAGTCCCTGGCCTACTGACAGCTCCCAGCAACTTTCTAGCCAGCTCCACCAGTAAGACCTATCCCTTTAAGCCAACTCCAGCTTCCGCTGAGATTGCCAGGTGTCCTTCCCACGGCTCTAGGAAATGGTGAAGCTGGAGTTTGGGCCACCGAGACCCCTACTTGGTCTCAGTAACCTTATCCTGAAAATGGGACAACATCTCCCTTCCAGAGCAATTATAAGAATCAAGTGAGAAAAAAAATGTATTTAAAGTCTTTCTGCATTGCACTCGATAAAGGAGAGCTGTTACCACATTTTTCTGTTACTAGTTGGGAGGAACAAGGTGCCCCTAGGCAGAGGGCACTTCTGTGAGCCTCCATGTCCCTAGAGCCAGTTCCTGCCAGGATCCCCAGTTATCAGGGTAAAGGACACTGGCCCATCTTTTCCTGGGAAATGATCCCCAATGCCTGTTTCCTGGCTGCATTGGTCCTTATCTCCCAAGGGGCCTTCAGATGCATTCTTCAATCACTGTACCTGTGAAAGAGGGCATACAGCCCTGCTCGCCTGGCACCACCACGTCTGGACCCCAGAGTCCTCTGCCACCCTTGATGGTCAATCAAAGTCTCTTCGTGCCAATGAGATGTGTATATTTCCCCCCAGGCTCCTGGTTAGGCAATCCAGGCTAGGAGACAGACCCACAGGACAGGAACAAGAACAAGAGATCTCTGCTCTACCACCTCTGCCCTGGTCCCTCCCCTGGCTTCCCTCAGGTCTTCTCACAGTTCCTCTGCCACAATAACCCCACTCTCTTTGAGGACGTAGATATTTCATAACGGAAAACAAAAGTCGTATAATGCACAATTACCCACTCTCCATTGTGTTTTAACAGCTCTATTGACAGCGCAGAGCACCGCACAGGAGCAATAGAAAAGGACTGGAGATCAAGCTTCCAGCGAAATGTGGTTTTGGTTAGATGTATTTTCGTAGTTTTTGTAACACCTTATTAAAGCTGAAAGCTATATATAACAGCATTACCAGTGACGTTCTGCAATATCACTAAAGTCAGATTTCATGACAGCCTAAAGCCAATGTGACCAGCTGCTTCTGAGCAGGCATTTCCCATGCCTTATTCCAGCCCCCCTGAGCTGGCCACCTGCTCCCCACTTGCCTCACCACGACTTCTGAACAAAGGAAGTCCACAGATGGAACTTACATCTAAGGTGCTGGTAGGTAAGGCCCCTATGACAAACAACTACTATTTAAGCCCCAAATCCTGGCCCTGCAGATCTTTTCTGATTTGCTCCTCCTCCACAATTCTCTCACATAGGAATTATCTTGGCTTCATTGTAGTCTCCAAGGAAGTTTCCAATTCTGGGCCTTTGCTAAGGTCATGCCCCACTTCTTCCCCATTTATTCATTTTCCTCCACTTTCTGAATTCCTACTCCTCCTTGAAAATGGATGAAATCCATCACAGAACAAAAGCTACACACAGGAAAGAACCCTGGACTAAGAATAACAGGATCAGAATTTGAAGCCTGGATCTTCCCCTTTTATCAGCCAGTTATCAGAGCATCTCTTCTATATCTCCTCCTCCTCCTCTTCCTCCTCCTCCTCCTCCTCCTCTTCCTCCTCCTCCTTTTCCTCCTCCTTCTCTTCTTCCTCTTCCTTCTCTTCTCCCTCCTCCTCCTCCTCCTCCTCTTCTTCCTCCTCCTTCTCCTTTTCCTTCTCCTCCTCTTCCTCCTACTCCTCCTCCTCCTCCTCCTCTTCCTCCTCCTCCTTTTCCTCCTCCTTCTCTTCTTCCTCTTCCTTCTCTTCTCCCTCCTCCTCCTCCTCCTCCTCTTCTTCCTCCTCCTTCTCCTTTTCCTTCTCCTCCTCTTCCTCCTACTTCTTCTCCTCCTCCTCCTCCTTCTCTTCCTCCTCTTCTTCATCTTCCTGCCCATCCTCCTTTTGCTCCTCCTTCTCTTCCTCCTTGTCCCCGTTCTTCCTTTTCTTCTTTCTTCCTCTTCCTCTTCTTTGTCATCCATAAAACAAGAAGTTGATCCATGTGACTAGCAGAAGGTTCTTTCTAGCCTGACATCCCCAAATATAGACCTATTCAGTGTTTATTTTATACCTACTAAGCACTTGGTGCCATAAGCAACCGAGAGATACAGAAGATACAGCTCCCCCCTCAAAGAAGCTGCAGCTGCACCAAGGAGACTGGCACATAAGAACGAAAAGTGAAATTACAGCAAAGACTTTCAGCCCTAGTTCAAGACAGCAATCTATGAAAAGTCATGAGGCAGTACATGATTAGATGCCAAATGAATTGTGCAGGCAATAATTGCTCTAGGCTGAGCAGTTCGAAGGAGGGGAGAGTGCGGAGGGATGGGCTGGTCAAGAACTCAGCATCTACGAGGTGGAAATTAATGCTGAACTAGAAGGATGCCAGCACAGTTTTGCGTCGATGGGCCTAGCCCAGGTAAGCGGACCCTCATTGAGCAAATGTTCACAAGTGGCCAGCGCAGGGCAGAGTCAGGGGACAAACAAGCACAACAACCAATTAGAGTAGAAATGAGACTCCATGCTGAGAAACCAAAAGAAGGAACAGTAGCCACCCCAAGCAGAGACTTAGGTCATAAGTAAGGATTTTAAGTGCCACACTAAGATGCTCCAATGGTGTTCTGTAAGCAGCAAGAATCCAATGAAGTGAGCAGCAAAGTACTGTATTTTGAGAGAATTAATCAGCCACTGATTTGCAGAGTGGATTAGAAGTAAGACACATAAATAAGGACACCAGAGAGAAGGCAATCGCAGTAATCCAGCAGGAGGTGATGGCTGGAACCTGGGAGGCCGCAGGGGGAATTCAGCAGCATGCCTGACATGGACAGAAGGGTAGCCTTGATCTGTGATAGGTTAAAAGCCAGCTGAGCATTTCATTTACTGCCTGAACCTGGGCACTTCTGAGAGTGGAAAGAGAGCTATTATCAACCATGCTAAGGACAAAGGATAAACCCAGGCTGTCCTGGGCAAAAGGGAGAGAGGGAAAGTGACTCCATCAAAGAATAGGAGAGGGGGAAAGAGGAAGTCTCTGAAATGTCAAGCCTGCAAGACAGAAACCAATATGGGAGTTGGTGGATGAGAAGGAAGAGGGTAGAAAGAAGGGGTACCTGGCTGCAAGAAACAGGGATCAGAGGAGTTTGTGTCTTGAGTGGATAAGCAGATTACAATTCCTTTGAAGAGCACTCCATATCCAAATTATTACACAGGTATTTGTTACATTGAATATAGAACAGAGACCTGGCTGGGTTTAGTCTAAAGAGAAGGATTGCTGGGGAGTGGGAAGGGAACTGGCTCCCTTTCTCCTCCAGCTTTTGTTTGTTTATGAGAGTGTGCTTAGAATTTAAACAGAGGTCCTTCTCGGTGGGTTTGTCCCTGGGCCTCTCTGCAGTCCAGGGAAGTCTTGTGAGCTGATGACTCTAGATGGGCCATAAACTTAAATATGGCGCCAGCATGGTCCACTTTGGGAGTGAGACTCAGTAGACTCTGCTCCTAGCAGGATAGAATAAAAGAAGCAGAGGGGAAAAAATCCACCTATGCCCCTTCACTCAGAAAGTGCAGATATGAGGCCAAAAAACCGAGGAAAGTGAACTGTAACATTTATATATGTGTGTGTGTATATTATAATATATATGTATATATGGAGAGAGGGGCGGGGGAGAGAGCAAGCAAATATGCAGCTTTCCTCTGCCCAAAGTCAATCTGGAATTCTGGATACAGGAGTCCATCAGTCAGATTGTCCTGTAGAGACATCTGTTGTGTCCTGTCCTTCCTGAGAATTAGCACCTCGCATCAGGACTCAGAAAACCTGAGGACTCCCTCCAATCAAGTTTTGGTTTTGGGTTTTGGTTTTGGTTATTTTTTGCTGGTCCTGGGATTTGGACTCAGGGCCTGGGCACTATCCCTAAGTCTCTTTGTGCTCAAGACTTGCACTCTATCACTTGAGCCAGAGAGCCACTTGAGCTTTTTTAAGTAGTTTATTGGAGATAAAAGTTGCACAGGGACTTTACTACCTAGGTTGGCTTCAAACTACAATCCTCAGATTTCAACCTCCTGAGTAGTTAGGATTACATGCATGAGCCACCGGCACCCAGCTTCCAATCAAGTTTTGACCCAGGCTTAGATCCCTCATTAAAAAGAAGAGAGCACTCTCCTTGAGCTGAAGAGCTGAGGGACAGCACCCAGGCCCAGAGTTCAGGCCCCATGATGGATAATAATAATAACAATAATAATAATAAAAAAGAGATGAGGGACAGACATACTGCCCAAGAGTTTTGTTTCATCACATGTTCCAAAACAAAGACTTTAATAGTTTCTTCTGACCCAGAAATTTGAGGTAGAAACTAACCACAGGCTATGAATTATGCAGTTACTTGATAAAGCTGATCTCCCTCAGAGTGTGGATTACTCCTAAGTTAATGGTAGAAGGGTTTGGGGTTAGGACAAGAGTTGCCAGGCCCGGCCACCTCTTGCTACATTGAAAAGAATTTGCTCCCCCTCCTCAGAAAGCATTCTGATGGAGTCAAATTGACTGATTTAGCAGCAAGGAATAGAGAAGAGCTGTGGCTGGCAGCGGCTCTCAACCTTTTTGCCACTACACATTCCTAAAGGTTGACAAGAATGGCGAACTCCTGTCAGTCACCTCAAGGTGAATCATTACAGTAATGGTTCTCCAATGGAGGGTGTGGGGGTGGAGGGAGGATTGAAAAAAAAATCCAGAAGAAGCAGTTCTATCTACCAGACTGGGCCGAGGGTAGCAGTATTGTTGAGAAAGCTTTCCTCAGTCCTTCAGCCCCTGGGGAGGTTCTGATGCACCCGACAAAGAAAGGCTGCCTTGTCTCCTCCCCTTGAGAACTACCAGACAGAGAACAAAGTCCGTTTACAAATCAGGAAACACTGCTTACACTGAACTTCCTAGGAACTCCTACCAGCTCTGTGAATCGCCTCACCTCCTAACATTCATTTCCTCACCTCTTACATGGAGTGGGGAAAATAAAAGGCTTGTTTCCAAAAACTGTAGTTGGCGCGAACGATGCAATAAAACCGGCCATGACATAGTAGGCGCTTAACAAACGTTTAGGTTTTAGCTCAGCTGACATTTCTATAGTGTGATTAGTGCTGCCATGAAATCGATACACTCTCATTAAAGGGTATGTTCGCTGAACAATACTCTAAATGTTCCAAACATGATTCTCAGTCAAAAGAAACCTACTTGTGAGTGCCCCCATTCCCACCAACTCAACCCCTAGGAGTTGCCAGTCATCAAAAGAACCACAGACAGCTCACACCATACTCAATGGTGAGAGACTGAGAACTTTCTCCCTGGGATGAGAAAATAGACAAGATACGTACCTTCATCACTAGGCTACAAGTTGTGGCCAGTGTAATTTGAAAAAAGAGTAAGAATAATAAAAGAAACCCTAGTTGGATGAAAAAGAAGTAAAACTATTTCTACCCATAGACGGACACAATCCTAGATAAGAAAACCCCCCAAAGAATTTCCAAGAAAGCTACTAGAATTTTACTATATATACTCAGCAAAATTGCAAAGTGTGGGTTGGGAAGTTGGTTCAGTGGTAGAGTGCTTAAGCAGAAAAAAGCCGGAAGTGGTGCTGTGGCTCAAGTGGTAGATCACTAGCCTGGAGCTGAAGAGCTGAGGGACAGCACCCAGGCCCAGAGTTCAGGCCCCACGACCAACAAAAACAAAACAAAACAAAATTGCAAGGTGTAAGATTAGACATAGAAACTAATTGCATGTCTATACACTGGCAACAAACAAACTGAAAATTATAGAACAATATTTACAATAGAGCCTAAAATAACAAAATATCTAAGAACATATTTAACCAAAGAGGTGAAAGACTTATATACTGCATGCTACAAAACATTGTTGGAAATAATGAAGACCAAAGTAAATGAAAAGGTAACCCATACTCATGAATAGGAAGATGTAATATTGTTAAGATGTCAATACTGGGGCTGGGAAGGTGGCTCAATGGTAGCATGCTTGCCTTGCATGTATGAGGCCCTGGGTTCGATTCCTCAGCACCACATAAGCAGAAAAAGCAGAAGTGGCACTATAACTCAAGTGGTAGAGTGCTAGCCTTGAGCTGAAGAGCTGCGGGACAGTGCCTAGGCCCAGAGTTCAGCCCCCATGACTGACCAAAAAAAGATGTCAATACCACTCCAAGCCAGCTGAAATAGCCAGACACAACAGGTCAAATACATTATGATTCTACTCACATGAAGAGTTTATGATAGTCAAATTCAGAGACAGAAATTAGAAGTTACCAGAAGCTAAGTAGTAGAGTATTTGCCTAGGGTACATGAAGCCCTGGATTTGATCCCTAGTTCACAAAAAGAGGAGTAAGCTAGAGGCTGAAGAATGCAAAGTAATTGTTTTATGGGTGCAGTGTATCTGTTTTGAGGTGATCAAAGTTTTGGAAATAGATATGCATTGCCACTAGACTGCACACTTAAATGATTAAAATGAAAAATGTTATTATAAATAGACATTTTTATATGTGTTATAAAATATGTATTACCATACAAAGGACCATAGAAGAGGGAGGGCCTAATTATTTAATTTCTCAGGTAAAATTAAATTAAATCTAGAGAACCCAGCCAAGCAAATGAAACCAAATCTCTCTCCAACTCAGACCCTGTAGCTGTAAACGTGCTTAGGCTGTGCAGCAGCCCCTCTTTAGACAGAACCTCTGGGCCACTATGCACAGGGCCATGTGGTTGAGAACACACAACCAACCCCAGGAGGCAAGAGCCAGAAATGCCGTTTAATGTGAGCAGAGACATTGGAATCAGAAGCCCACAAACTGCGAGGGGCTCTCCTGAACCAGCACTATGCACTGGATAGTTACCGAGCACCTGCTACAGGCCAGGCAGATAGACTGTGAGCAACCTGCCTAGGGAACTGTACTCAATCCAGCAGAAGGAGCCTCTCTCCTAAGCTCTCCTCAGTAATTCTGTGAGTCACCTGCCTGTGCCCCTGTCCCTACACCAGACCCAGTTAACCTCCAGCGAAGCAGAGAAGAGCTGAAAGTGAAGCTGTGGCTCAAATAATAAGGTGCCAGCTTTGAGGGGAGAAAAAAAAAGCTGAGGGACGGCACTCAGGCCCTGAGTTCAAGCCCCAGTACTAACCAGCACACACACACACACACACACACACACGTGTACAAACATATGGTGAGATGCCTTCTCCTGTCCTGTCCTACTTCTGAGACGTCTCACTTGAAAATAAAATGCTTGTAATGCTATAAAACCAACTTGTCAGTGTTAAAGTCAATATCAAGTTCAACGTAAAGCGCATCGTGGATACTTTATAAATTTTCATTTCCTCCCCAACCCCTTCTTTATTCCTTGATTCAAAGACTCTCAGCTTCACAGCCCTCCTTAAAGCCACCCACCCTGTCCTGCCTCTTCTAGGATAACTGGAGTTCTGCCTCCCTGCTTCTAGGAAGGACCTAACATGGAAGTCCCATCCCACTCTGCGGCCTAGCAACTATTCCAGATGTGCTCTTCAGAGAGGCCCACAGCTGGTGATCTTCCTGCCCCGCACCTTCCTGCCACTGAAGGGCACCTGGGCCAGTGTCCAGTTCTGTGAGGAAGTGACAGGAAAGGATCTCACACATACGAACACCTCGTAGAGGCCAGGATAGCACTGGGCTCTCTGCTGTGTTGCCTGTTTTTTTTTCTTTTTTCCGTGTGTGTGTGTGTGTGTGTGTGTGTGTGTGTGTGTGTGTGTGTTTGATTGACTGAAGATAAAATTCTCTCAGACTTTCCTGCTTGGGCTGGGTTTGAATGGGGATCCTCAGATCTCAACCTCCTGAGTAGCTAGGATTACAGGCATAAGCCACAGGCACCCAGCTTCTCTGTGTAGTCTTATATGACAGGAGATAGTGCCATCCTAGGGACACAAAAGCCAAGATGCTATGGCCAAACTGATGGGAGCAATGCCTGTGACTGCAGGCCACAGACAGCAGAGGTGGGACTCTGTCCCTACCTGCCTCGCCCCAGAGCAGGTGCCCTTGGCTGACACAGAGGACACCTGGACCCTGGGGCAAGGAACACCAGCTCCTTTTTCCTATTTACACAGCAGAATTTATAGCCATAGTGATCAGCCCATCAGTCTCTCTTAGCCTGCTCCTGCCATTTCCCTCACTGTTCCCTCCACATTACCAGACTGCAAAATCCACACAAATGGTCCTCAGTGTTCCCAAAGGGAAGACACGGCCTTGGTCTCTAAACCACATCCTCAAAAGAAAATGTCAGGTTGACTCCCTTCCACAGACAGGCAGGGCCAGGTCTGCCAATGGCTTTTCTAATGCATCCGGTCTCCCCGCATGGCTGGTGGGAATCACAGCTACTGCCCACCAGGGCTCTCCAGAAGTCACATTCGGGGGTGGGATATGGATGTGAACATCACCAGGTTCTCGCCATACCCTGCCATGATGCCATCAGAGCCAGCCTTGGGCTGCAGGAAGAACCAGGAAGGGATATGCCCACATTTTCTAATAGATCTTTAAGGGTGTGGGGTGGCGGACCATGGGAACTGGGGGTGCGAGCAGGGGTGGGGGAGGAGCAGTCACTGTGCTCTGTGAGGCAGCTGGATGGGAAGGCATAGGAAAGAGCCAGATCCCCTTCTCTGGGATGGAAAAGGAGTGCCAGGGATGAAAGGAATCAGATCACCCCTTCTTTGGTGAGAAAGGTCTCACAAGGGGAACAAAGCTCAGCATCAGGCCAGTCCAGAGTGACCAGAATTCCAGCAGGGCCAGACTCACAGAAAATGTTCTGGAATGAGTAAAAGCTAAGGCCAGGTTCAAGCTGACAGGACCTGGCAGAGGCCAGCATCTCTGCCCTCTCACCCAGGCCCCAGATGGCCCTCCATGCAGATTCCAATGGCCGGGCGGGTGGGGGGGGAGAGGAACATCTAGTAATGCCCAGGACACACAGTAGGCAGACAAGCCAGGTCAGCTGACTCTGAGCTGGAATGCAAAATCCTGCCAGGCATTCAGGGATCCCATGGGGAGCTGTTCATGCCCCAGCAGCAGGGCAGTCATAGAAATCCACCCTGCCAGCATTTAATCACGTCAACACGGTTGTCATCAAGCCGAGAGTGAGTACAGAGGCAGTGTGTATTTGTGTACATGCTCTATTTTAAACTAATAAGAAACATATAGTCTGTGCCAAAACCACTTTCTCTCCCACATACTACATGTGAGGCATTGTGGGCGCTTTCGTTTACGTTTGGACGGTGTGTATAACACATTCATGTACATAACTAGCTTCATCTCCTCCATGGCTCATCAGGAAATGTCTTTAGCATCAGTTGCTTTGATGTCAGCATGTACCAGCCAAGTTGGGGCTCCAGCCCCAGTTTTGGGCTTGTTCTCCTTGGTCTGCATCCATCTTCCTTGTTATCACCCTGGACCTACTCAAGCCATAGCCCTAGATGTCACAGAGCCCCAGGAAGAATGAGCATGCAGTCTCAGGTAGGAAGAGACAGGACCCCAGCGATTTTACCTCAAACCCATAGCTCTCAGCTGCAGGCAAGCTCGTTGGACCCAGAACTATACCCAGCCCACTGTGGGCCTTGGAAAAATTCTCTGGCCTTCTCTGAGCCTCAATTTCCTTCTTGGATCAGCTCAGCAAAATAGAGCTCCCAATTCAGGGCTAGACACAGGGCTGGAGCACATGGTAAGAGTCTCTGTTGTCTGTGGCTTTCCTGCTGGGGTTTCTCCAAGTGGCTTCATGGCAATCTCAGAGCTCAGGGATTGAGCTCTTCATGCCTTTCTTACAGAAAGACTTCCTTTTTTTGGGGGGGGAGGGGTCCGGTCATGGGGCCTGAACTCTGTGCCTGGGCGCTGTCCCTCAGCTCTTCAGCTCAAGGCTAGCGCTCTACCACTTGAGGTGCCACTTCCGGTTTTTTTCTTTTTGCTTATGTGGTGCTGAGGAATCGAACCCAGGGCCTCAGGCATGCAAGGCAAGCGCTCTACCACTGAGCCACCTTCCCAGCCCCCAGAAAGACTTTCTTACAGACTCTTCCCAGAGTCCAGTTCCACCTGGTCAGCCAAGACTGCAGGTGATAAGGACCATTCCCCGTGGTGCTGCTGGGGAATGAGCCTCTCCTTCCATCCTTTCCCTCCAACCCAATAGAACCCAATAGGTCTGAGAGATCAGGATTCCAGCTCCAAAAGGAGTTCTCTGATTATCTGGAAGCCAGAGAAGTCAGCCGTCCCATCTCTCCTATTGCCACACAGAGAGTCAGATGCAAAGAGTGACTTCCCCTGAGCAAGACACAGAACTAAGTTCCCTGGAAGTGGGCTGCAGGGATCCCTCTTAACATCCTGGTTTCCTCCAGAATCATCTTACAGGTCAAGAGTATCCCACTAGGAGTCTAGCCAATCCCTTCCAAAGTTGGGAAAGCTGGAGGTGAAGAGGACAGGACAAACCTCACTCTACACTGCTGTAGTCACATGAGAGCAGCCTCAAGCTCCAACCTGATCTGTGGCTTCTAGATCTGTCCTCTATCCTCTGTCCTGTCTGAAGTTGGAGCAGTCAACAGGACCCTTCTCGACCAGAGCTCCTCCAGTGCCTATATCCAAGTACATGAGACCCCACTGCTGCCACACACACACACACACACACACACACACACACACACACACACACACACACACACACACACACACACCCCTTCCCACCCTAACTGGAGGCTGGCTGAACCAACCACTGCTGGTTGGCTGAATGTCCCAGGGCATGCCACCACCTCAGCCAATCAGGTTTCCTAATGGACCAGAACACACACTTTAACATGGAGAGCTGGCAGCATTCTAGTAGGCCTAGAAGAGATCTTGAATGGAAGTAAAAATGCAGAGACTCAGGGAAACTGTGCAAGGCAACACAGCTTGTTCCCAGATTGGTCTCCTTTCCCCAAGTCTGAGGAACTGAGGCCCACATAGCTATCACATATCCAGGTTCAGGGTGTGCCTGGAGGTAACTGATGGGTCCTCAGGGTCAGCATATAAGTGGGAACAACACCTCTACCAAGGACCCTGGGCACACACTGACCCTGTGTGTGTGTGAGAGAGAGGGGGGGGATAGAGAGAGAGACAGAGAGAGACAGAGAGACAGAGACACAGAGACACAAAGACACAGAGAGACACAGAGAGAGAGAGAGAAAGATTATATTACATAATCTGAATCTCTGGTCCTCTGCCTCCCTGCTCCCAGGCCTGGATTTAAAAATCACAACCCATGCACAGCCAGTCTCTCCAGAAAAAAGAGAAGAAGCAGATTCTGGAGAGGAGGAAGCTCTATAAAATTCAGACCTGTTCAGGACTAAGAATGAGTATGCATAACAGCAATGCTAGATTGAAAATATTCAAGAAGCCAGGTACTAGTGGTTCACGCTTATAATTCTAGCTACTCAGAAGGCTGAGATCTGAGGATCATGGTTCAGAGCCAGCCCTGGCAGGAAAATCCATGAGACTCTTATCTCCAACGAACCACTAGAAAACTGGTAGTAGTGCTGTAGCTTGAAGTGGTAGAGTGCTAGCCTTGAGCGAAAAGAGCTCAAGGACAGAGCTCAGGCCCTGAGTTCAAGCCCTACAAATGCAAAAAAAAAATTCTGAGTTTTTTATTTCTATACAGCCCATAGCTGTCCTCAGCATTTGTCAGACTAAAGGGTGGGTAAAAGGGGAAAGTGAGTTGAACTGGTTCCTTTAGAAAGGATTCTTAGAAGAGAAATCAGTAGAGCTAGGGCAAAGTAGCTCTCAGCTCAGCAAGGGACTCAGTCTCTACAAGGCATAAGAAAGGACCACCTATTCTTGCAAGAGAAAGACTTGGGCTATGTAAGAATACACTCCATCCACAAACAGGCAGACACACCTGCATTCTCTTCCTAGCCTGCCACTTTTGCCTTTCCAAGCCTCAATTTCTCTTGTCTATAAAATGATGGAACCACAGCCACTTATCTGCTTTGTAAAGTTAAGATCAAGCAGGAAAGAGCTTTGTGAGGAAAGAAAAACTGTGATTTACCATGAGCTTTCTGTGCATCAACCACTTTTTAGACATTGTTTTTCTAGAGTTTTCACAGTCACCCTATGCGTGCTTGATAGCAAGATTGTTATTTCCACTTTACAGCCAAGAAAAGTGAGCCTCAGAGAGAATAATACGCACATATAGTTTAGTAGAAGTTAGAATGAGGGTCTGACATCAAAGCTTACGTTCCTTCCCCTAACACCAGATTGACTCAACAAAAGAAGGAGATGCTTGAAAAAAAAAAAAAAAAGGAGATGCTTTTTATGAGAATGCTAGTGAATCTTCGGAATGAAAATATTGCCTGGTAGAGGCTATTAGGAGAGTAAAATCCAACTTCTCCTTAAAATTCAACCTATTGCAGAGACCAAAGCTTTGCCTATAGCCTGGGCCTGTACTCGGGGTAAGATCTTTGAGTTGGTCTGTCATGGGTGTGACTGTTTCAATGACTTCCCATTTATGAAACAATCACTTGATTCACAGAACACTAAGCCTGGAGACAATCTCTGCAAGTGAATAAGCTTCCCCAGGCTTAGGCGGAGAAGGCATGTCACTTGTTTAAGTGACAGCTCATCAGTGGCCAACTCTGAACTAGAAACCATCATCCTCTGCTCCTAGATGATTCCTAATATTCCCACCATCCCAACCATGCTGGGTTGCTCAGCTTTACCATCCAAGAGAGGAAAGGGCCAAGGTATGGGCCTAGAGTCTTAGCTGTCCCTGCTTAGGGGAAGCTGTGTTGTAGCCAGGAATGAGAAGTACTTGCTGCTCCCTGCACTAATTCGTTAATCTATGTTGTATCCATTGAGATGAAGGTTCATGTTCCCTTCATGGACGTGTTCCCTCAGAAATCCTACCATGTGTGAGAAAACCTAATCCCAAAGGTGGCTTTTGTGGGTCTTCTGGGGCAGTGCTGGCCCACTTCTAGCTACCTGGGATAGGCAGAGGGACCTGAGATCTACCTCCTTCAGTCCCCAAGAACCTGGAGTATGGTGACCTGAGGAGTCAGCTTTCTGCCCTCCCCCCCCAGTCCTCTGCCAGTATCAGCCCTGCTCAGAGTTTCCCTCCTCTCCATCTTCCTGTCCCACTTTTGCCTCTGTTGGTTGACAACTTGTGCGCCCTTTTTCTCTACCTCTGTCTGTACATCATTCTTCCTGCGTTGGTATGTTGTATCTGTCTCCCTTTACCACCCCCAGCATTCCTCACCTGCAGCTGTCCTGGAGTCTATTTCCTACTGCAGCCCTGCTGGAGTCTGCATCAGGCTGGCTCCACTCATTATTCCCAGTGCTGGCCAGCTGAGTGTCCAATGCTTATTGATAAGGCTTGAGAAATGGCCCACACGCTGGTCCAAGGATGCAAGAAGGAAAGGGAAGGAAGCTAGATAGCCCATCACCTGATCCTTGCTCCAAAATAACAGGGTGAGGAGAGCCAGGAACGGCTCTTTTCTGTGACACACAGGGAGTCAGGGACTTCAGAATTCTCTCCAAGATCCTAGGTGCTATGTACTGTGAGT
The DNA here is from genome assembly GCF_000151885.1 of Dipodomys ordii. Taxonomy (NCBI): domain Eukaryota; kingdom Metazoa; phylum Chordata; class Mammalia; order Rodentia; family Heteromyidae; genus Dipodomys; species Dipodomys ordii. The sequence goes on from NW_012267226.1 coordinate 10,839,720, forward strand.
TCCCAATTTACAGGTGGAGAAGCTGGATCAAAGATGTTAGTCAAAGCTAGATGCCAGTGGCTCACACCTATAATCCTAGCTACTTAGGAAGCTGAGATCTGAAGAGTGCCAGACATCAGATCTTGAAGAGATCTGGCTGAAAGGCCCATGAGACTCTCCAATAAATTAGCAAAAAGCCAGAAGTGGAGGTGAGAGTTAATTGGTAGAGCACCAACCTTGAGCAAAGAAAGCCAAGCAAGAACTGGAGGACCTGAGTTCCAACCCCAGCACCAGAACCCCGTCCAACCCCCACCCCCAAAGTGTTGGGCAACTTGATCAAAGATGTCAGGCAACTTGTCTAAAGTCATACAACTAGGAGAGCGAGGCTGTAAATGTAGCTTTGTTTGATGCTAAGGCGCAGTTATCTCTCCTTACAAGCAAGTCCCTAATGGCCAGACTGTGTGATAACATTTTGTTTTTTAGCTGTTGTGTGCCCTAAGCCTAGGTCTGTGTAGGGCACACAGAAGACTCCATAAGTATGTACTGAGTAAAGGAACAAAGGAGTGAATGGGGCCTAACTGCCTCTCCCCAGTAGGGCAGGACAAGGCCTTGTGATGCAGGATTTCTGGTCTCTAGCTCCAAAAATCTTGGGACACCACTTTCTTTCCACCCCCCCAAAAAAGGCTCCTTATAGGAAGGTTCTGCTAGATTTGCCAGGCATGGGAGTGTAAATACAAGCAGAACACGAGCAACCGCTAAGTTTTACAAAGGTAGGGGACTGAAAAGCCTTTTCCATGCTCAAAGAAAGATCTGTTAATTCTGGGATCACTTTGTGGCCCCTCTGCATCTCACTCCTCCCCCCACTGCAGCCTCTCTCTGCCCCCCTCTTTCCCCCCCATCCCCTCCCCTTGAATGAGTTGCGATGAAATTGGCCACAATTCCTACTAGGCAGAGAACTAACAGTTACGACACCCACTCCAGCCCCATCCATCCAAACCCTCAAGAGTCTGGGGGGTGGGAAGGGGTGGGGGGGAGGGAGGGCCAGCTGCTTTTCTCCACATTCCAGCCAAAAATAATACGAAGAATGAAGCTGTTTGGTGGAGACTTAATCTAATCTTGGTTGCTTCAGTTTTAAAATATCCTGCCTGGTTTAGGGTTTCTTCTTACACACAGGGATGTGTTTTTAGTGAGATAGGTCTTAGCAGAAATGTCCCTTCTTGTAATTAGAAACCTAGGCAGGCAGGACTGGCAGCAAGGCCATCCAAGCCAAACAGCAGATTCTCCCCCCCCCCCCCAAGACAACAAGCTCTTCCCAAGCTCCACTTTCTGGCATGAGATGAACTGTGCTGGCCTCAGAGCTGAGTTCTTCCTTGTTCCTAGGGGGTTCTGGAAGAGTTCTGAAAAGGACTCTCCTCTCCAACTATGACTCCTTCTATCCCCATTTTGTGACTCCCTCCCTCCTGTCACTCCTAGTCAAAATGGAGACAGATTTGGCCTGCAACTAGCTAGCTAAGGGAAAAAAAAAAGTGTGGAGATTTAAAAAAATAAATAAATAACGCCCCCACCCCTAAAAGAATCCCCAGTAGACTCAAGGAAATTAAAGACAAGCATTCCACTGGTGCTACATCTCTGATGTCAGGATTTGCTTTTCAAAGCCAGGCAGCCACCGGAACTGAAGGAGTCTCCAAGCAAGTATGTACTTTTGTACAAGTGCCGAGTTTAATTTTGGGGGCTTTCTGGCCCAGAAATTGCTTTGATCAGCCAGCATGGACACTGCTAAGCCCAGTCCCGGCTGTGGTTAAGGCTAGACGAGCATCGTCACAACCTGACCGGATATCACACACCAGTCAGAACCAGGCCTTTATTCCCAACAGCATAAAGAAGAGGGGCTACATTTCTCAGAAGCAGATGCTGGGTTCATCAGTGGCATGAAGGATTTTCCAGGTACCTCCATTAAGAAGAACCAGGCTAGTTCCCTTAACTCAGCCCTTCTTGGTAAAGCAAATGGTCTTGGGAATCATAGCGAGATTTTCAATTCAAAGATGTAAAGGAAGGCAGAAATTTTGTCTCTTTGCCAATGTCTAAGATCTCCTTAGAGTTGTGGGAAAATGGACTTTCCTGCCCAGGCTGACTTTGAACTGCCCTCAGATCTCAGCCTCCTGAATAGCTAGGATTATAGGCTTGAGCCTGTAATCCCAGCTCAGAGTTTGTGGGAACAAGATTTCAGGAGCCAGGCAAAGAGAAAGCACATGGAAGAAAGATGACATCACTGATGAAAACGCTTCCCTTTTTCTTTATCATTTAGAGTGAAGCCTAAGCTTCGTTCATGCCCATCCTTTACTTCCCATACCTTAGTGAAAACAGTGTGCTCCATATTCTGCTTAACATGGTCCAGCAGCTGGAGGACGGTCTATAGGCAGGCAATAACAGGACAAAGCTGCCAGAACCCCAAATTCCAGCCTTAAGACTAGCTCAGCCTGCTGCCCTGCCAACTTTGATTATCACTGACCACTCCCCACCTTCCTCATCCCTTTCCCATCAGGTATTATATTTAATTAAATTAGCAAAGCCCCATTGCAACAATCCTGGCCATGCTGCCTGGATAGAACCCAGACAGTATAGCTCCTCCTTCTAATTTCTGCTTCTTAACATAATTCAATCTTCAATAAGTCACGGATCTCGCAGAAAGTGTCATATACAAAGCGTGGTGTGTTTAGCTTCACTTAAGGCTCACAGTGGCTCGTGATGAGTTCATTTTCCACCTAACTTCCTCTGTTTTTTCCTCTGTGGCATCATATTCGCCCTCTCCCGCCTGGAATCTGTATTTTGTTGGATCCAGACACTGTATTTCACATACGGACACCTCTAGCAATTGCATCACACGTTTATATATATCTTATAGCGTCAAAGCCCTTGTGCCACACAGAATAAGGGGGTAAAAAAAAAAGGAAACTTATAGCAGCATGTCTCACCCTCCTCCAACTAATTTAGAAAATGTGCTCCAGATTAAATAGATGGGGAATGAAAGTCTGAAATTGGAGATCGAATTTCTCAAAGGTGGTGGTGATGGGGTAAAGGGGAGGGGGGGGTGCTAAATAAATAGCAAGGAAATCTTGCAACATGTTGGAAGCCTATAAATTTTATTGGTTGTTTCTTTAATAAAAACAATTTCAACTGCTAACAACACAGTATTATTAAGTCTCTAACATTTAAAAATCTAATTTGCCCCTGCTCTGGGGCTGTTTATGTTAAGGTTTACAAATCAGGAAGGGTATGGAAGTCAGGGAGATCACTTTGGTTTGATTCCTAAATCTGGCTAATAGAGACCCCACCCCACCCCCTTTAAAACCCAGCCATTTTTGCTTTCTAGGCATGCTTTGGCCTCTAATGAGTTACAGCCCCAAGTTGAAGATGGACATGGCAGAAAGAAATTTAACACACACTGTAGTACACCCATAAACTTCAAGGCCAAGGGAGAGGAGGTATGTTTCCAGTTAAGCTAGAACTCCATGAATTCAGGATTCTCCACTCACAAGACAGTAATTCTCTTTATTTCATCACTAACTTACTTCAAATGTGTTTATACAATTTATTGCTACTGAACTTCCAGGCAACTGGTGTAGAGTTAATGAAACCCAGCTTGGAGAAGCTTGGAGCTTTGAACAACTAACCACAGTTTAAATGGTTATGACATTGCGGTCAAAGCCACAGCCGGGCCTCTGCTGCAGTTGCTGTGTTAGGACCTAGTCAAAAAACAAAAAAACAAAAAAACAAAAAACCCAACCCTGTTGTCTCACCTTTTGTGCCAAACAGATTTGGGGGTGGGGGAAAAAGGGGTGGGGGGAGTACTAAAAAAAAACAAACAAACAGCCTGCCTTGTTCCTTCTCAAGGTTCCCAGCCACTTAAACACATTTATCTTACTCAATGCAAGGCAAAGCCCCTCCCCCCTCCCCCCCCTTCCAGTAAATATTTCAGTTGCCATTTGAATCGGCAACGGGGTGGGGGGTGGGGGTGAAATCCTGAAATCCAGTTTGGGTTGGATGGACCCAGATCAGGCCCACCTAAAGCAATGTGGGGGTGTGGGGGTGTGGGAGCCATCAAGCCACAATTAGAAAGTCAGGGAGGAAGGGCGACTCAGGAATGGGCAGATGAAATGTAGACTTGAGAACGAAGTAAACGTGTCTTTCTGGATTACTTGGACGTGGACTTTCATTAATTCTCGTTGTGGGGAAGACCCACAAGACCCTCTTTCTAAAGCAAGCCCATTTGGGGAGAGTAAAGGGGAGGTACTGGATTTGTCACCGCCGCACAATAAAAGCTCCCTTTTGAAAGCAGCACTTTCATTAACTTAAAGCAATCTATAGACTTAAAAGCACAGAGCAGTAAACTCCCAGCAAGGATCATAAAACAGCCAGTCCCAAGTTGGGTACACTTCAGTGCAATTTGCGCTAGGCCCTTTGACTGTGTTCGCTGCTCCGGCCCATCTCCCCCCAGTAACCCCCGAGCCCCGATTGGCAGCAGCTTCTCTTTCTCCGGGCTTTCACGGGCTCACAAAGGGGAGGTGGTGACCTGGGAGTCTCTGCGGGGTCACGGCCCCCCCCACCCCGACCCCCCTCCGGCTCTCCTTAGAGCGAGCCAGAGGCAGCGAAAAGGAGAGGGAGAGAGAGGGGAGAGCGCGAGCCCGAATTCCAAGCGTGGAAAACAAACAGCCGTGGAGCCCCATCGCCCCTGGGGTCGCCGGGCCCCGCCGCTAAAGCCATTCACGTCTTTGGTTCCCGACTTTCTGGGTGCTGGCAAGGGTTGCCTGGCGCAGTCAACCAGGGGTGCGCTGGGCTGAAGATGGGTTGAGAAGCAAGGCTTAAGAGAGCCAAGGAGGACATCTCAAGCGTTCTTCTTCTCCACGCCTTTAACGCACGCTTCCCTAGCTGGCCGGAGAACTAACTTCCCTCCCCGGTGGAAACCTCTCTACATCTCGTACTTGCACATCCAAGACTTGTGGATGCAGTGCTCGAACCGAGGGCCCCCCACAAACACATCTACCAAGGGTCCAGGGCCTCAGGAGGGTTCCCATGCTAGAATAAGTGATCAGGCGAGGGGTCCGGGTGGCCTGGGGGTAGTAGATCAGCTGTGTTTGGGGCCAACATCAGTTCTCAGATCTGGGAGGTAGGTGGGTGTTGTCTAAATCTGCCCAGAATGCCAAGGGTTTTTTAAAGCTTCCATCCGTTGGAGAGTATTTGAAAGAATAACAATAATAAATAATAATACTGTAGAGAAGTTCCAAGACGAGTGGGCTAAGGGAACCCCAAACTTCCTTCTCCCCATCCCCATCCCCCCCACCCCGGGGCCGAAAGGCTCGTAGCTTCCCCGGCTGCGCGGGCGGCGGGGAGAGTTGGGGACGGTTCGGATTTTCTGCCCGCCCGGCCTGCCCGCGATCCCCGCCTCCCGACGTCTCCCCCCGCCACCCCCAGGCCCCATGTGGTACCTCGAAACTCGCGCCCACCCTCCCCCACCCCATCGCAGGCCGCGATCCCCGCCGGCCGCGCTGCGCCCGAGGACCCCGCGTGGCTCCCGGAGCCCGAGCCGCCAGGGTCGGATCCTCCGATCCACTCCGTGAGGCTGCCCTGTGGCTTCGCCCCGAGCGTCTCGTAGATTCCCGGAATCTCTCTCCCTAGGTCCTGTGTGCCCCCTAAATTCTCTCCCCTTCCAGGTTCGGGGCTCACCCTGACATGGATCCAGTCAGCTACTTTGGTCTCCAGCTTAAAAGCTTTTTCCACCCACTCCCCATCACGACCCGAACGCGCGACCATCCCCCAAATCCCAGTAGCCACGGCGCCAATAAAAAGTGTCGTGATTCTGTGATCAAATCCTTAAAAGGAAAAAAAACAAACAAAACCCCGGCACCCTGACTTCCGATTTCAGCCTCAAATCTAACCTTGGGGCCCAAACTCCTACCTCCAGCCCTGGTGCTCTGGCCTCCGCGTAAACTACTACTCAGCGGCCCTTCAATCCCGGTTCGGAGAACAGCCCGGGTCCTATAACCCAAACTTCAGCCGGTCCTACAGCCCAGCCCTAATTTCAAGGGCTGATCCACACACCACCCCCTCGAATTCCTGACCGGGGTCTCCCTACCGTAGCGCGGGAACCCCTGGCTCTCCGGTGAAGATCCCCCCACTCCCCCACACCCCACCCCACCGCCAGAGCGTGGCCCCACGCGCGCGGCTCTCCTCCGGATTGGGGAGCCGGGAGAGCCCCTCGCCTAAGCGGAAAGAAACGCAAACTTTGCGCGGCAGACTCCGGACCCTGCCCCGTTCCCACCCCCACCCCCAACCTCAGCTTTCGGTTCTTGGGCGCTTTCTGTCCCCCCCCCCGCGCCTCCCCCTTACAGATTCTTCTAGTTCTGGAGTCAAGACCTCTACTCATTTCCAAGATCGCCTTGTCTCCCCCTCTCCTCCCCCAGACTCTCCAATGATCCGCGGAAAGCCAGTGACCCTACAAATTCGCTCCCCGCCCCGGGTTTAGGGCTCCTAGAGCGTGGCTGCTGTGATTTCGACTTCCCTGACCCCACTCGCGTTCTCCTATCCCCACGGATCCTCCTGCGAACCCTTCGCCCGCGCTGCCTCCCCCAGACCCCCCGCAGGACTCGGCCACCGCTCCTGGACCCCAGCCACCCGGCCCCGGCGCAGGGGCCGCTCCAGCGTCCAGCCGCTCCCAAGCAGTTGCAGGCTGGAGACGCCGAGCAAGCGCCGGCTCCGGAGCTCCGGAAGCCGGGAGAAAGAGAACCTGGAGCCGGCCGGTGGTTCCCAGCCTCGCTCCGCGGAGCGCCCGGCCGCCCGCGCCGCGGCTCTGGCCCGC